>NC_044313.2:440520-763311 GCF_007474595.2 Lynx canadensis | reverse complement strand
GCAGGTCAGTTTGAGGGCATCTCCGAGGGGTCCTTGAAAAGGCTCTCCTAGCGACTGTGTAGGGCGGTCAGTCATCCAGCCACCCGCTGAGGAAAAGGCGACTCCAGGGCGAGCCAGACCACCACTCAGAAGCCCTCAGGGGACAGCCAGAGGGAACACAAGGCCCAGGGAGCCCACAGTTGCACTAGAAGGAGTGGTGGGGGCGTGACCAGCGTGTTCCGGAAATGCCCACCCCAGCCCTCCCGGACTCTGCAGGCACAGCCCCGGGGGATGACCCACCCAGGCCCTAACTCTGGCTGGGCCTGCCAGGTCCAGAGCTCGGAACTGGCAAGAGGGGGGTGAGGGCAGGAGGGGCTTCCCCCACAGCTCTGCCGTGCTTCTAGGGAGGCCCCAGCCCTCGGAGCCCTTCATCAGACAGGCGACGCCTGATGGAGACGTGGGGGCCTTGCTCCGTGTCTGTGCTGGTTCCTGTCGTCCTGGCAGACAGTCAGGCTTGGGGGCGCCGACGGGCTCTCTCACCTTGTAGGTTCGTGGCAGCCAACCTTTCCACCGCTACGTGGGACAGGAAGCTCTCCATCCCGTAGAAGAAAAAGCCACTGCAGCTGCCCAGGAGCTGCTCCCACTCGGCCTGGCTGCAAAGGGAAGGAGGGTGGCCCGGTGGATGCAGCCAGGCAGGCAGCAGGTATCCCAGGGCGTCCCGGGGGGTCCTGGCCGCGGCAGCCAGGACCGGATCTGTCCTGAGGCCTTAGGGCTGCAGCTGCGGGCAGGAGAAACTCTCGGGACGTGTTTCTAAAGCAAAGCCCGTCCTGTGCTCCTTGCTCCCTGTCCCACCCCTCCGCTCAGGCAGAACTAATGTCCACCCTCCTGGTGCCCCCTGGTGCCCTCAACCCTGGGTTCTACCCATGTGGTTCTCCTGAGAAGCTACATCCCGTCCCTGGAATGAACCCTCCTTTCACTGTGCAGCGGCTCTGGAAAGTGCTGGAAGGACACTTCCCTAATGGCCAACCTCTCCCAGGTCTCTGAGAGGACCCCCAGGTGAGCATCCCTGTTCCCAGCCAGCGCTCTGCACCACTCCCGGAGGCCCCGCCCCCCCACGCCCCCAGGCCACGCCCACTAACGCCCCTGCGCATCTGCTGGAGGACCCGCCCCAGCAGACCCCAGGGCACAATCCCACTGCAGCCCCGCCCCTCCCCCCGCAGGCCCCGCCCACCCACAGCCCCGCCCAGCACCCCCCACCCCTGCCCCCAGCAGGTTCTCCCCTGCCTTCCCTCAACCAAGTGCCAGAGCCTGGGGCACACCCTGCACCTCGGGCAGAAGTACACCCTTGGGTGCCAGGTCCTCATCTGTAAAGTGGGACAAAGACAATGACCCCTCCCCCCCTCCCCCCCTCGCCCCCCCCCCCCGCCCTTGCCGCCATCGAGGCACCTTGAGGACCAGGAGCCCACTGCGTGATGACAAAGGCCAGACCACAGGAGCCTCTGGGGGTGGGGTGGGAGTGTGGTTCCCGGGATAAAATGGGGGTTCAGGGTTGGGGGGAGGCTGAGGGAAACAGGGAGAAGCGAGGGGCCAGGGGGAGACGGAAGCCAGTGGTCCCACCGCCCCCACCCCCCCGAGTGTGGGGAGCACCCCTCTGGTGGGTCACATAAACCGGCTCGATGGGGGACCGTGTCTCCAGACACCAGACACCGACCTCGGGAAGTGCGTGTTTCCCAGATGTCCCACCCACAGAGCAGTGAACGAGTCTCGGAATCTTTCCAAAATTTCCCGGGTTACGGAGACAGGAGTCCGCATGTCTGCAACACACATTGAATGGGGACCAGACACAGGAGCTTGTCTCACACGTGGAACCCTGAGGGGCTACAGGCAGCAGCAGGCCCCGGTGTGACCGCGGTGTGGCCTTGGCGTGTCCCTTGGTGCGCACCTAGCGTGGCCCTCGTGTGGCTGTGGTGGACCTGGTGCGCACAGATGGGGACACGGTGGAGTCGACATCTATCACTTGTGGAAATGTCAGCGCTCCTTCCCTTCCCTAAATCTCTCCTAAAGAGGTTTTGAAAACCAACTTAGCAAAAGAAAAACCCAAGGGACTAAATACCTAAAGCTACAGGGGACGGCACCAAGTCACGTTTCGGGCCCTGAGGGTCACTGGACCTCGCTTCAGGGGCTCATTCGTCGTACAACTGACGTCCTGACTTGGCTCTGATGGCCAGGAAGGGCCGCAGAGCACAGGTGCGCGTCCGGGCCCCAGGGCCCCACTCCCCCTGCGTGGTCGGGGTAACGGGAGGCAGCCGAGAGCAGAGGCCGCAGCGCTGAGCCCGCGCCACGCTGCGCCAGAGCCCACGGGGGGGTTGTGGCCTGTGTGTGCACGTCGAGGGCCCGTGAGAGGCACTTGCCTATGACCCGGGCCTCCTCGTAGGGGTCCACGATGACTGGGTCTGGGTTAAGGAGCAACAGCCCACAGGCTTGGGTGTCCCGGGCGGTGGGGCCGATAAAGGATACACTTGAAGTTGTCGGGGTCGACCACGATGCAGTCGGGGGGGATGAGCCGGGGCGCAGCGTCCTGCTCCACAGACAAGGGTCTTTAGGGGCCCTGTGGCCCGCAGGCGGACCCCGGGGCTCCCCGGGCCCTCTGCCTGTGGCCGGCGAGGCCTCCTCTGCCCACCTTGTGTCCCTTCTTAGCTGTATTTCTCTTCCTGAACTGTCTGCCTTTGCCCTCCTTCTTCACGGCCCCGTCGGCTGCGGACAAGAAAAGAAGGTGTTTGGAGCCAGTAGAGGTGGAAGCACGAGGCAGTATGAACGCACTAAATGTCCCCGAACTGTTCACTTTAAGGGGGTTAATTTTACATTCCGTAAATTTCACCTCAATAAAAAAAAAACCCAAGAAGTGGTGACAACGATTGATTTTAACTTTTCTGAAGTTGTGAAAGCAGCGATTTCTCCCATGTAAAGGCTCGCAGGACTGGCAAAGGCCCACCTGGCTGGCCATTCACACACCACGCGGGGCACCCGCCAGTGTGCCTGCTGCAGCGGCCCTGTCGCAGGGCCGGACCCTGCCGGCTCCCTGCCTCCTGCGCGAGCATTTACCCCTCACTGCTCTGCTGGCTTGTAGATTCTTTCGCAAGTTCTGGAAATAGTGACAGGTGACTTCCTCTCTGTCGGCCCTCATGTCTCTTATTCCTGTGGGTGCACTCACGTGCCAGGAGGGAACGGGCGGAAGAGCAAGGCTCTGGCCGCATCCTGTGTGCTGTGCCATCAAGAAGGCGGCTTGCTGGGGACCCGGATGGACGCTCCGCCAGGGCGAGCGGTGTTCATTCCCAGCCGGTTTGCTAAGAATTTCTATTACGAACGCATTCATTTTAAGAAATGCTGTTTCTCTGCAGTGACTAAGATGCTTATTAAGTTCGTTTTCCCTTGGTCTAATTTAATGACGCTTATAACTTTCAAGGTCAGAATGGGTGATGAAAGTCCTATTTTTCTCTCTTGTGCCGTTCTTGGCAGTTCGGGGGTGTGGGGCCAACAGAGGCTGGAGGGGTGGCCCTTTTTCCCTATTCTCAGGGAGATTTGTTAAGATTGACATCAGCTGTTTCTGGAAAGTCTACCCGGTCGGTTTCAACAGCAGATGTAGGTCCACTGATCTCCCCTCTTTGTTGGTTATGGGAGCACGCGGAGTTTTCCTTCTTGAGTCCACGAGCTGTGTTTTCTAGGCCTCGGCCTACTTCGGCTGCGCGCTTGAACATACTTGGTAAGGTCACTCGTAGCGTTGTCTTACCATCTTTCGGATCTCTGATGCATCTGTAGGGCCGGAGTCTCTTTTCACTCCTCACGTTGTGCATTTGTGCCCCATCCACGTTTTTCTTGACCATTCTCACTGGAAGGTGTCTATTTCACGAGTTTTTAAAAACTTTTGTCTCTTTGTTGATGTCTGCTCATGTGCTTGCGGCCCCCTCTCCTCTGCCTTGAGGTTTTTGTGTTCTTGCTCCAACTCCATAAATCCCATGCTCAACTTCTACGCTCCCAGAGACTAGCGGTCTGGGGCCTTCCTGTGATCACTTCTCCTGAGTCCCACGAGATACGCAGGGGTGCGGTTTTAAATTTCCAAATGGGGATTCAAGAAAGCCACCTTTTGGTAGTGGTTTCCGTGCCGACCACGCTGGCGTCTGTGATGGTTCCGGGTGTTGCTCCACGTGTTTTGAGGCGGTCAACCGTTACCGCTGTGTGACGCTGTGGAGGCTGTTCCACATGGCAGTGGCAGCTGTCCCTTCCGGTCACCCTGACGATCTCTTTCTGACGCGGGGTGTCCTTTGGTTTAGCCACGTGTCTCGTACACACGGCACCTGTGTGCGCAACGTCCTCTTGTCCACGCCGTCACTCAGTGGGCAGGTGTGTGGCCCGTTTGTGTATTTACTTATGATCTGGACAGATTAACTCCCGTCGCCCCACTGTTTGGTTTGTGTTTGTCCCACGATCCGTGTGCGCTTCCCTGTCACCGGCTCCCCACGGCTGCGTCATTTCTCTCGTTCGTTTTCCCTCTTCACCAGCGTGGACTCTGTATGGAAACTCCCTTCTTCTGTGGTTGTCCGCAGACGTGCACTGGGAGTACTCACCGCACAGAGAACCTGTCTCCAGCCTGGGCCGTTGGACGCTTCTGCTTGTCACCCCTCGGCCATGCGTCAGGAAGGCTCACCTCCCATTTAGCCAGTGTTTCTGTCACTCCACGGTGAGAACCGTTGCCGCTGTAACAAGTGACCACAAGTGGAGGGACTTAAAGCAACACACACGTGGTTCTCACACTTGTGCAGAGGAGTCCTTCTGGCGGACGATTTGCCCAGGACTGCTTCCTCCCGGGGCTGCGCACAACGGGCTCCACCTTTTCCAGCGTGGGCTCGGGCGCCGCCCCGTCCTTAGAGGCAGCAGCACCGCCTCCTCCCATCTGTCTGTGACCTCCTGCCTCCATCTTGCAAGGGGCTGCTCTGCCTTGGACGCCGTTAAAATGCCGCCGGGGGGCTCATCAGTCTGACCGCCTTCCCTGGAGTCTCCGCTCCGCTTCTCATGTTGGGGGCTTCTGGAAACTTCTGGACACACGGGGTTACAGTCTTTGTCCAATTCTGGGGGGACACTGGCGGTCCCTGATCCCAGGACTCCCCTCCCAGGGCTCGGGCCTGGCGCATTGGGCCCCGCGTCCCCCGTGGCTCCCTCTCGGGGCTCAGGCTCCGTGCCCGCTCTCTGGCGTCACAAAGTCGCTGTTCCCTCTACGTCGCCTTTTCCCTGCTTTCAGTTGGAAGGGCAGATGCGGCCCTTGTCGCTCCATCCGGGATGCAGGTGAAGGTGCAAACTATTTGTTCTTAGCTTCCCTTTCTACTCACTGAAATACAGCATGTCTGCCGGGGACGGCACGGAGGGAGGGCCTTCCCATACCTGGCGCACCTGCGTGAAAGGCGCCCGCGGACAGGCCACGGTCAGCCAGAGTCCGCAGCTGCCCCCAGGCCCGCGTCCCGGCCCCCGAAACTCCGGGCATCACCTTTCGCCACCTAGTCCGTGACTAGCTCGTCACCGGCTGCTGGCTGCCATCCCTTCCTTTCAAACCCAAGCGTGCGAGGCCACGGCCGACGCTCAATGCCCTCTTTGGCGCGACTCCCGACACCTGGCACACACCAGGGGTTCTGCAATACCTCGAACCCATGCGTGCCTAGAAAAGTGCTGCCACGGCCTATGATGACCGTCTGCCAGGAGTCCACGTGAAGGTAACTTAGTCCCATTTTGAAATTAACTGTGGCCCAGGACACCTCTCACCTGTCTCCTCTCGACGGAGGCGGCTCCACAGCATCTGCAGGGAAAACTCTCGGGCCACGGAGTCCACCCCTTCCTCAAACACGGAGAGACCTTCCAGCGGCAGCTCCAGAAGATGCCTGTCCGCAATGAGGATGGTGTCGTTCGCAGCCTCGGGCTCAACTGTGGACAGGGCAGCACCAGCTACGGAGGCCGCAGGAGACGAGCTCCCGAGGACGCGCAAACCCCTGGGCGGGCCTGCCCGTCACCGCTGATGCCGATCGGCTGGAGACACAGGAAGAAGTCTGAGCTCGGCTCAGCCTGTGACGGGAGGGGGGCAGGGGGGCGGCAGGACGCGCGGGGGCGTCTGGGGGAAGGACGCTGGTTTTCACGGCACAGCTGGGTCACGGCTCCGAGCCGGACGCAGCCTAGGTCACAGGATGGCCGGGCCTCCGCGGGTCTGAGGGCCTGCCTCCCGGAGCAGGTCCTGGAATCCACGACTCCTAACCAGGGAGCCACCTCTCAGAGGACGAAGCCTTGCACCTGGGATGTGGCAGCTTCTCCACGTGACCACGGAACCCTCGGAGGATCACATGGGCCCTGCTTGGCCAGTTAGAGAAACCCTGCCCTTTCCGACAGGCGTAAATGGTAGTGAGGGTGAGGCCCCTAGACCCCTCGGTCGAATTTACCGTACGCACGAAGGGAAACAAATTACTGCGGTGAGCGAGGGCTGCGTCTGGGGATCTCAAGTCCGAATCCCAGCGGACAAAGGTGACCGCGGGTGGGCCGACTCCGGCCCCTCAGCTGGAGCGGGAAGCACCACCACCTGCCCCGCAGCCGCACGCACCCCCCGCCCTCATCTGTCGTCCGGCTGCGGAGCCGCTGGTGCTGCGACACGCGAGCCGCGAGTGCGTGCAGGTGGGTGTGCGCGGTGGCAGCGCCGCGTGGGGAGGGGGCACCAGCGGGGCTTCCGGGTCAGAGCACCTGCCAGGTCAGAGCACCCGAGGCGGGCGCGCTCCCTTCCCTCCCGCTCGATGACCCCGCGTGGGCCCCAGAAAAGGAGACAGACGAAAATGCCTTCGAACAAGAGCGATGGATACGATCGCAGGTGCCGGGTGGGAGATGGGCGCCTCGTGGTCACACCCGCTCCGGCCGCGGGGCTGGGAGGACGGCGCGAGCGCATTTCCCACATTTTCAGGCCCATCGAGTGGGAAACCGGAGGGGCTGTCCTGACTGCGTGGAGACGACCGGGAAGCCTCCGGAGCTCAGGCGCCGGGTGCCCCCTCCCCAGGGGCGGCCAGACCAGCACGCGTCGCCCTTCACTCGGGAGCCAGCAGGTCCCTGTGCAGAAGCTGGTCGCGCCCTCGTGTCATCTGGGGCGCACGCTCCCGAGGGTGACGGGCAGTATGCCACCACGCGGGCCACCAGCTCCCCCAGGAGGGGCGGGTCTGCGGGTGCAGGAAGCCCCCGCTCCGGGCTCTGGTACGTGGGGCGCACAGACCCCTGAGGGGACTTTCTCACGCCCTGTGGGCGCTCAGCGCCCTGGGAGACCCTCAGGGGACGCCTATTTCTGACCCACCTGGGCTCCCCCAACCCAGCCTCCCCTCCGGCGCGCTCTCACTCACCCTGGGGCAGGGACACTTCCCTTTCCTTGTCTTTGCCCTTTGGTCTCCCTGAATCCGCGACAACGGTGGGCACCTGTGTTCTGGAGGCCAAAGGCACGTCCTCAGGTTTTTAAAAACACATGAAAATCACACGTACTAAGGATGTAAAGGACATCTCCCTGGACCGTTTCACATCAGGGCAGGGAGTGTCACTTTTGGGGGCCGGTCTCACTGAGACGGGGGCAGGGATAACTGGGCACAGACAGAAACAAAGGCCGCCCAAGGCCTCTGCCTTCCCTACCAAGAATAAGTCAAAGGGGTTCAGGACCCCAGGCCACGTGTCCCACTCCCACCCTGTACGGGCACCAGGCACTGCAAGGGCATGGGGCGGAGGGGACCTGAGTGGTGGGGATGTTCCCCCAGAAAAGATTTTCAGCAGAGTCGGGACTTTTTCCCTATGACAGAGGCCCCGAGTCGGGCATTCTGGATTTGAGGGGCCCTTTGGCCTTTCCCGTCTGAATTCAGCACGGTCTGATTTAGGGCAGAGCAAAGCTCATCAACTTCACAGCAGAGACCCGGACCTCCACGTGGGAATGACGCCCACCCAGCCCACCGCCGGCCACTCAGCTCACGCTGGGCTTCGGGGAGGCTGGGGTCACAGCTGGCTTGCAGGCTGAGCCCCCGCCCTGGCCAACCTGGCCCCCAGGCCCCTATTCCTGACCGCCCCCAGCACCTTCGGTCATCACTTCCGGGGACAGAGAGATGGTGATTCCCTTCCCTGTCCTGAGGAGAGTCCTGGACTTTGTGCTCGAAACCCGCCCCCACCTGGACCACGACATCTAGCAGCACCGCCCTGTCCCCCCCCACCCCCCCACCCCGTGGCCTGCACCCTCGTGCCGCGAGCTGCTCGGACAGCAAACACTTCCGCAATCAGCCCGCGACAGGTACCTGGCCTCAGGGCTGCCGAGCACTGGAAACAGCGGCCTCAGGTACCCCTCCATGGACGCCAGAACTTCCCCAAACTTCCGCAGAGAGTGTCCTTCCCTCTCAGGAGGCGCATTTTCCAATTCCTGCCTCAGCCCAAACATCAGGCCGTGATCAGAAGTGTCTCAGGGGGCCTCATAAAATCCCAGCCCAGTTAGCGCACAGAGTGAGGAAGACGCTGCAGGACCCGCCCTTCCAGAAAAAAGCTTGGTGGCCAGGGGCGCGGCTCAGCTGCACAGCAGGCTCCTTGCACCCCACCGGCCTGCCCCAGGCACCGGGCTCCACAGGACCCCAGACTCCTTGCCGGTCCCAGCCGCCCGCTCCTCTGGGGCCCGCCCTGGTGCCCCCAGCCCCACTGGTTCCTCTGCTCACATCATGGAGGCACCTGCACCAGACTCGCTCAAGGAGTCGAAAAGCATCGGCCATCCTGCCGGGACCCCGACCCGGGCGTCCGGCAACGCCTGGGGTCCGGATGACCAGTGCCGCTCACCTAGCACCCCTCCTTCACCTCACTGCAGCCGGGCCGGGGTCCTGGTGCCACCCACGTGACAGAGCAGCCCAGGCAGCTGGGCTCGGGGTCTCACCGTGCTTGAGTTCAGGGCCATGTCCTCATTGGTCACCTCCACCTGGGTCAGCTCCCGGAACTGCTGGGCATCGGCCAGTAGGCAGGAGAAGGTGGCTGGGTTCACGGCCACCCGTGCCACCTTGCAGAAGCCTGTGGAGACCGACACTGCCGCTGTTCCCCCCCCCCATAGTCTGAGGGGCTGAGGACAGACAGAGAGGGGGCTGTGCATGAACACTGGGAGTCGATACACACGGGCACTCATGGTGGCTGTCAGAGTGGGGGCTCAGGCGGGTGTCCCCCAGTCTACAGCCTTCCTCAGTTTTTAGTGAAACAGGAAGTGGAATTATGTGCCTGAGGTGTAAGGAAGAAAGGGGGAAGTAGTGATGCCTGGGAGAAGAGATTGTGGAGCCGAGTGAGGGCCACCCAGGGACTTTGAGCATCACCAGCCCCGAGGGCAGCTGAGGCTGGGGTCCGGCCCGGGAAACACACGTCTCTGCCCGAGTTCCCGTCTCTCACAGGCTCGACGACCCCCACCCAGCAAGCCTCCCGCCCCTTCAGGCCCCCCCCCCCCGGTAGAGAAAGGCAGGTCCACCTGCCCCCCTGCTGAGGACCGTGTTTGAGGAGCGCCTCCTGCAGTGGAACTCACCGCCCGCTTGGAGCATCTTCCCTTTGGCCACAGGGACGGACCTGGGTCTCTCGTAGGCAGCGCCGTACAGATGGGTCCTGTTGCCAGGACACGGGGCAGGGTCAGAGCCCAGCTCGTGGGGCCCTCGGGGAGCCCGTTCAGCGGGCCACACACCCCCTGGCGGGGCCCCCTCCCCACCAATGCCTTGGCCAAGTCAAGACGCAGAATTGAAACAGACCCATCTGGGCACAGTCGTCGCCGTGAGCTGTCTGACTTCTCTCTGCTCGGCAGGTGCACGGGCATCGTGTCCCCCTGTCATGCCAGCCTGGTGGGACGCCGCACCCACCCCCTCTCAGCCTGGAGCACCTGCTGGCCTGTGTCTGTCCAGCCAGGGCCTTCGGTGCACCCATGACATGCCCCGCATGGTGACAACCTCCCCCCCCCCCCGCCCCCAGTGACAGTGCCGTGTCCACGCTGCTCCGCTAGACTTCTTAACAGGGTGGCCAACGTCCCCAGAACAGGGACAAGAAGGCCTTACCTGTCCCGCCCGTGCTGCAGAAAGAGAATCCGAAAGGTAGGCGGCATTTCATTCAGGTGGTTAAAATGCTGCTCAGTGACCCAGAGATTTTGCCAAGCCTGCGTGTGACAGACAGAAATCAACGGACCACGCCGGATGCTGGCACGGTCCCTGAGCTGTGCTCAGACGCTTTGTGCCAGGCCTCTGGCTGGGGTCTGCCCAGGCCGGCCTGGGGCGTGACCCCTGCAGGACTCGCGGCCGCCACAAGGGGGCAGAGGGCGCACGCGGCCTTCACTGGGATCCACCCAGCTTGCACCCTCTTGGCCTCTGTCGCAAACTTGACCTGCCCTACCCATGCAGGCCTAAGAACCCAAACAAGTAACAAACGGAAGATCCACCAGCAGCCTAGTGCCTTCCCTCTGTTCCTCCGCCCGGTCCCCTGAACGCCACAAGGCGTGGTCACACGCGTGCCCCTGCCCTCCGCGCACCCTGCTCCCAGGGCACCTGCTCCGAGGCGCATCTGGCTGGGGCGCGCACCCCGCCCCGAGCCCACCCCCTCACCCTCCCCGGCTCCGAGGCGCATCCCGCTCCGCAGCCGTCCCGAGGAACCGGCCCACAAGCACGGGTCCCCGCTTGCTCCTGAAACCAGCCTCGGGTTGGCGAGCACCGACGGGTGTCTGCACTCACATCCGAGCACCGGTGTCTGCGTTCACGTCCCAGCCTACAGGCGGAGCAGGCACTAAGCGGAAGCATGACCCAGCCACACCCACCCGCCCAGAGGTGGAGCCAGGGCGGCTGGCGCGGAGCGCCCCCTGCTGGGGACCAGACTGGCTTCTTGGAGAGCGGAGTGAGCCCGCCACCAGCCTCTGTCCTCTCCCGGCAGTGGCAGTGGCAGTCCCACTCGGGCCACCTGGGAAGCTGCGTGTCGGGCCCTGGGCGTGTGCTCCCTGGGGACCACGCGGGGGCATTCCACGGGGGTGCAGGCCAGGGACACAGGTGCAGCTGAGCACAGACCCCGACGCCAGAGGGGCTGCTGCGTGGATGCAGGCCCACCCCACCCGTGTGACCCGGGTCCTGCTGAACCTGATCCATTTTAGCGCCTCTGGGGGTCTGGCAGCATCTGAATGCAGGCCTCTTTGCATTCCACTAATAACTAATGAAGCTGGGGGCCATTAAAAATGTCTATCGACCATTTGGATATCTTTTGTGAAATCCCACTCTTGTCATTCTTTCCTGTGGGAGTGTCTTTTTCTCACTGACGGGAGCACATCCCCAGTACCACGGGATGTGAGCTCGGGGGCCTTTTCTCGGGCTTGCTTGTGTTTAAGTTTGTATTGAAGTACAGCATGTGCTGCTATGCTAGTTTCGGGTGTACGATGTGGTGATTCGACACTTCCACGCAGCAGCCGGGGCTCATCGCGACAGGTGCCCTCCTCGGTCCCGTCACCGGGATCTGCACCACGGTGCCCCTCGCCCCTCGGGGTCACCCTTGACATATGTTGGACGTTATGTGGATGGGTCTGTTTCCAGACTTTTCTTCTGTGCCGCTGGTCATTGTCTCTGTATGTGTATATATTCTCTATGTGTCGATAACATGCCGATCGCGTCAATAACAAGGTCCTGATACCTTGTATAGCAAGTGGGCATTTCTGCACAAATTTTAGAATTGGATCGTCAGTTCTTACAAAGGTAAACGCCTGCTGGGAGTCTGATGAGGCTTCTGTGGCAACTGCAGATTCATGGCCCATAGGACGTCTTCCTGGGGTGACTTGGCATTTAGGCTCACAAGGCCGCCCAGGAGAATCAGGACAGGTCGGTGCTGGGCACCCCTCTCTCTGGGACCATTCCCGGAGACTCCTGTCCGCCCAGTGACACGTCAGGTACGTGGGAATGAGCTCCACAGAGGGCGGGTGCGGGATCACCTGTCAAGTGGTTTTGGCTCATCAACCACGGGCTACTTTCTTAGAAAGCGATACTGACTACGAACTCGGGGGAACACACCCAGAGTCAGCCCAAGGAGGAAAGCACACACACCTGTCCCTTTGTCCACAGAGAGCGGACGGTCGTCGTAACGGCACGGAGCCTTCCGCCCACACACAGCCCACCTCCTCTGTGCACATCTTCTCGGATTTCTCTCAGAAGGTTTGTAGTTTTCAGGGGAGAGGCCAGGGGCATCTCGTGTCCGATTTCCCCCAGGTACTGATTGTTTTGCTGCTACTGAAGACAGTGTCACTCAGGTATTTTCCTTTTCTGCTTGTTTGCACCTGGCACGCGGAGTGCAGCTGACGCTTCTCTAACGACCTGCGAAATGGGCGCATCGGGCTGGGCTCCCGGCCTCTGTGCTGTTGTTCCTTCACCCCCTCCTTTCACCTCTGGCCTCACCGGACGATGCGGAACAGAAGCGCTCACGGCCTCCGGGGCGCCAACACTCCCGGCTGGAGAAAATCTTTCAACCCTTCAGCAGATACGCTGAGGTTTGCTCGGGGTTTAAAGGACGTCCTTTATCAAGTTCTGTCAATATGGTGAATTACGTTGATGTTTTTAATATGAAGCCACGTGAAACGTGGCCATTTGACGCTGACGCACGACCAGGATCTGGCTGGCCAATGTCTCGTGTCTGCCGATGAGAGAGATTTTCCTTCCTTGTAGCGCCACCACTAGGTTTCCAGTATGGAGACTTAGCAGACCTTAAAAGAAAGAGGAAGTGGGGCGCCTGGGTGGCGCAGTCGGTTAAGCGTCCGACTTCAGCCAGGTCACGATCTCGCGGTCCGGGAGTTCGAGCCCCGCGTCAGGCTCTGGGCTGACGGCTCAGAGCCTGGAGCCTGTTTCCGATTCTGTGTCTCCCTCTCTCTCTGCCCCTCCCCCGTTCATGCTCTGTCTCGCTCTGTCCCAAAAATAAATAAAAAGCGTTGAAAAAAAATTTAAAAAAAAAAGAAAGAAAAGAAAGAGGAAGTATTCCTATTCTCTAGAAGCGTTGGGGAGGTTATCTGTACCTTCACCGTTTGGCAGAATTTACTGGTGAAGCCAACTGGGTCTGGGATTTTCTTCGTGGGGATGTTTTTAATAAAGGATTCAATTTCTTTAACAGCTAATAAATTATTCCGATTTTCTGTCCTGTCAGCTTGTACGTTGTATTTTTTGAGAAATTTGTCTATTCCATCCCAATCGTCAAGTTAACTGGAGTAAGATTAAAGAGAATATTCCCTTACGAGCCTTGTAATGTCCAAAGGGTCTCTATGATGTCTTTCTGGTACTGATATTGGAATCTTACTGTTTTGTTTTTCCTTTTTTTTGTTTTCTTTATTGGGTCTTCCTAAATGCTCATCAACTTTATCAATCTTCTCTTTGGAGCCCTTTTATCAGCGTTGGTTTCCTCTATTGTATGTTTGTTTTCAAATTTCGCTATTTCTGTTGCTGTATTTCTTATTTTTTATTTTCTATTTTTCTTAGGTGTTTTTGTTCCAGCCTCTAGAAATCAAAATCTTAGTTACCGTTTTTAAGATTTTTCTCCCTCTAGTCAAGGCTGTATTTTTCCTCTAAGCCCTGCTTTAGACAAGTCTCATAGCTTTTGATAGGTAGTGTTTTCATTCTCTAACTCGGTTTAAAACACTTTCTAAATTTCATTGTGATTCCTTCTTTGACTAACCGATGATGATGCTCTCAAAGCAACGGTATCTTTCAGCTATATCATTTCTAATTCAATCTCACTGTGGTTGGAAAACAAATGGGAGGATCTCACTCTGTTGGCGTGTTCAGGTTTGCCACGGCCCGGCTCTGGTCCCTTCTGGTACACGCTCCGTCCAGCCGTCCACGTGGCCGCGGGTCCTCCGCCAGACGTGGGCCTGTCCAGGGCTCCTCTATTTCTATCCCTTCTGCTTTGGGTATTTGAATCTCCATCATCGTATGTGAAGGTTTAGGATTGTGATTCCCTGTTGACTGATTCCGGGTCACCCGGCTTTCGTGTCAGTAGTAACTTCATGATTTAGATGCTCTCTCTCATCTTTTCCGCTCAATATTTCCGGGTCCTTGTGTGTAAAACGTACCCCTTTTACGCAGCACGTAATTGGACTTTGTTTTTCTTTTCATCCACTCTGACAGTCTTGGTCTTCGGCTTGTTGTACTTACTATGACCACAAACCCGTTGGGTTTCTGTCTACTTTGCTCTGCCTTTTCCCCACTGGGACCACATGCTTTTATATTCCCTCACCTCCCCCCGCTCTTTCTGCCTGTCTTTGGGATAATAAAATACTATTATTTGATTTTTTCCTTTTTATTAACTTAGTCACACATTACTTTAGTGGTTACCCTGGGAACTAAGACATTCACCTTTGGCTCATTAGAGTCTAATAAAGATGTAACTTTACCTTTCCCGAGGAGTGACAGACCCTCGGCATCGTCTAATCCTTCATCTAATCTTTCCTGCTCTTTGTTTTACTGTCTTGCCTATCAATTCCACAAAATAATTTCAGCTCCACAAGATGTTAGAATTACTGTCTTATGCAGTCAAATTTTATTTCTTATCACTAAACGTTTGCCTTTGGAATATTCTTGGTTCTCTCGTGTTTCTGGGGACTTACTTTTCCTGTCCGACACCTCCTTGTTTCTTTTCTTGCAGGATACCTGCAAACTGCCTGGGTTTCTGTGCATCTGAGCGTGTCTCCACTGCACGTCGGCGGGCCGCGGTCTCCTCGGGCCTGTGTTCAGGGGCCTGTGGCTCCGGTCCCGCTGCCCTCGGGGCCTCCGTCCTGGGCACTAGCAGTTCCACGCGGATGGACGTGGTGCGGCTTCCTGTGTTTGTCCCGTGCAAGGTTGCTGGCGGTACCGAGCCTGTGGCCTCATGGGCCTCGTGGGCTTGGGGAAATTCGAGGCCATCGGGTCATGTCAGTATCGCCTTGGGGCCGCATTTCCCTCTCCCAGCTTCGGAGACTCCGGTTAGGAGTGTGCTTGGCCTACTGAGAGTTCCTCCCATGGCGCTCATCCCTGGTTCTGTCTTTTCGATTCCTCTCCTCTCCGGCTGACTGCCTTCTGCCGGTCCGTGTTCCCTGTGCTGTGCTCCTGCTCTCTGAAGAGGCCTCACGTGGGGGGTACCTCGCAGGGACTGGGGTCCTGGAGGCCACCTCCTCCCAGGACGGCCCTCATTTCCCAGGCGCCATGAGACCACGATGGATTTCATCACCTTCCACGAGCTTTCAGGCAAACTCCCCACGGCCCAGAATGTAGCCGCTGTCCCCAGGCACGTCGTCAGGAGCCTGCCACATGTCCCAGAGGGCCGGCAGTGATGCGGGGACAGACGGGGACAGAGTCCCCTCTCGGGAGCTGGAGCTCAGCCTGCTCTCAGTGTGTCCACAGCTGGGCCTTTAAAGGCAGCGTTTGGTGCCACTGACCTGGCGCCTGCTGTGGCCGCTGCGGTAGCCTGGCTGTGCTCTGCGCCCCACCCCCAGGTGCAGCCGACCCCCGAGTCTGTGACCAGAGTCAGTGCAGGTCTCCCACAAGGATCCTCGAAACAGGAGGAGGAGGAGGAGTTGACACAACACCCGCGACAGAGATGGCCGCCTCGGACCCCATCCTACCACGGACCCTGTCCCGCCTCAGACCCTGTCCCCATGGACCCCATCCTGTCTTGGACCCCATCCCGCCTCGGACCCTGTCCTGTCTTGGACCCCATCCCATCTCGGACCTCGTCCCAACATGGACCCTGTCCTGTCTTGGGACCCATCCCACCATGGACCCCATCCTGTCTTTGAACTTGCCCCACCATGGACCCCGTCCCTCCTCGAACCTCGTCCTGCCTCAGACCCCGTCCCGCCTTGAACCCCGTCCCACCTCGGACCCCGTCCCACCATGGACCCTGTCCTGTCTTGGAACCCGTCCCACCACGGACCCCATCCTGTCTTCGAACTTGATCCGCATGGACCCCGACCCGCCTCAGACCCCGTCCCACCATGGACCCTGTTCCACTTTGGACCTCATCCCACCTCGGACTGGGTCTCGTCTTGGACCGAGCTCCTGCGCCCCCTGCGTCTGGCTCTGTCCTCAGCCCTGCACGTGCACTGATGCATATGGTCCCTCAGGTTTCCTCTGAAGTTAGCGCTGGGTCACCATCACCCCAGCCACAGTGACACACACGGACGTGTCCTCCAAAGGTGGGCAGCTGGGCTGTGGGGAACGGCCTGCCTGTGGACCGGCCTGCGGTCCCTGCACCCCCTGGGGCCTGCAGTGCTCCTCAGGAGGAGGGAGGCTTTCCAGCACGGGGGCTAAGGCCCTGGCTCTCAGCAGGGGGCGGTTCTGGGGACAGCTCGGGGTGTCACGACTGGAGGGGGAGCTACTGGCATCTGGTGGGAAGAGAGCAGGGGCGCCCCTCAACTTCCCATGGAGCACAGGACGCCCCACCGCAAGCAGGACAGGGGACGGAGGGAGACAGGAAGACGTGGAGGGAGGGGACGAGGTCAGACCCACACAGGTGCACAGAAGCAACGGGGAAGGAGGGGAGCGGGACCAGCCAGAGGGCTCCAGGCTGCTTCCCGACTTGCTAGGTTTTCACCGAGTCCCGCTCCTTCAAATACCCCTCTTCACAGCTGCTCATCCCAGCACGAGGAGGTGTGGTGACTGCAGCGTTCCGCGGCGGCTGAAGGAGGACCCTCGGGGGTCCTGTCGCTCCCGCCCTCTGCCGCGGGCCTGGGATGTAGGGTCACCGAGGGGGCGGGCCCTCATCCCCACGAGGCCCTCGAGGAACAGGAGGTCACAGAGGGTGAGTGGCACCCCAGAACCGCGCGCTGACAGGAGGGGAGCCAGGATTTGGACCCGGCCCGAATCCTCCCCGGTCAGGCTGGCCACAGCAGAGCGACGCAGCACAGCTGTGAGAACGGGGCCGGCTCGGGGGGCTCGCTCACCTTGGAAATGACCGCCAGCCTCTGCCTCACGCTCGCGAACAAGTTGGTGGACGTCCTCCCCTTCCGCTTCAGCTGGTGCTCCAGCCGCAGCAGGGCCGCCAGCTGTGAGCTGCCGGTGTCGTCCGTGGCCGTGAACAGCACGTCCCGCATCATCTCTGAGGCCGAGCAGCTCTGAACCAGACAGGAGGGGCCCAGGGGCCTGAGCCCTGCCCTGGGCCGGTGGCGCCCACGCGCGAGGGTGGACGGGGCTGCACGGCCGCTCCTGCTACCGGCTTCTTGGGAGGCCGTGCTGCTCCTGGCCCTCCGCCACCGCGCTCCCGGCACCCGCCCACCCCTTTGCTCTGAGCCTCAAGAGCACGAGGCCTGCCGGGCCACCGGGGATGTCGGTAACCGGGGCTGCGGCTCGGGGAACCTGGGTGGGGGGCGGCCTTCCCTACTGCTTCCGGTGGCCGGAAGCGCCCTCTTCCGGCTGAGCGCTCGCAAGGCAGAGACCGGCCGGGCGCCGGCGGGAGGGAGCGCGGGGTGCTCGGGGCCGCTCTCTCCCCAGGTGGCCAAGAAGGGCCCGGAGGAAGGGGCACAGAGCCACACCTGAGACAGCGCCAGGAACTGGCAGGTGGCCACAGGGTCCAGGGTGCCGCTGCACTCCACCATCTCCAGGCTGGCGGCCGCCGCGATGTCCGGGAGGCAGCCGCCCAGGGCCACCCGCACGCACTGCAGCAGCACCTCGGACGCCTGGGCCAGGTACCGCTGGGCCAGCTTCATCTTTCTCTGCAGGGACACAGGCTCAGGCCGGGGCTGCGGGCGGGGCGTCGCGGGGCGCGTGGGAGGGGCCGTACCTGCAGATCCCAGCCCTTCCTGCCGTGCTCCTGGGAGGCGGCCCTGGAGGGTCCCGGGTCCCTGCAGCGATCCTCGCCGGCCTGGTCCTCCAGAATGGTCTCCAGAGGCTTATGGCCGCTCAGCTCAGCACCTGCCTATGGAGAAGGCACCCCTGTCGGCCAGCTCAGCCGCTTGGGGCTGGGGGTCTTCCTAGAAGAGCAGGGTCTGTGGGGATGAGCCTGCCTTCGCCTTTGGGCAGGTGCCTTCCAGATGGAAGAAGGGGTGTGTACGAGGCACTCAGGACGGTGGCCTGGAGCCCTGCAGCAGCGTCAGCAGGGTCCCTTCGGGGGTGGGGTGCTCCCCAGGGGCACCCGGCCTGCGGGGCAGCCTGGCAGGGGCCCTAGAGAAGGGTGTGGGCCTGCGTGCACGACGCGGCCAGTGCGGGGGCACAAGCCCTTGTGTCGGCTCCACGAGGCAGTGTGGGTGGTGGGAGGGAGGAAGGGGGCTCGGGTCCCCTGCTGCACGTGAGCGGGGGTTTTGCACCCGCACTTGGGCGCACCCTGGACTCCCTGGAGAGCTGCTGAGGTGCGGGGGACACCAGGAACCGCGGGCCGCTGCCGGGGACGTCCTGCCCTCGGACCACCTGTGTGTTTGCCCCCCCCCCCTCCAGTCTGCCCCCAGCAGTCTGTGTTTCTCTCCCGCTGGCTGGTCACACCGGACAGACCACTTCTTGCCTTTTTCTCCCTCGCTCAGGCCACACCACCCTCTTTTTTTTTTTTTTTTTAATGTTTATTTATTTATTTTGAGGGGTGGGGAGGGGCAGAGAGAGGGAGCCAGAGAATCCCGAGCAGGCTGCGCGCCGTCGGCCTGGAGCCTGACACGGGGCTCGAACTCACAGACCGTGAGATCGTGACCCGAGCCGAAATCGAGAGTCAGAGGCTTAACCGGCTGAGTCACCCAGGCGCCCCAGGCCACACCACCTTCTCAACCAGGGACAATTCGAGGCCCGTTTGACATCCCGGTTCTTACTGAGAGGAGGTGAGTCTTAGATACACGGTTTGTTCTCGAGCGAGGGTGAGGGGTCTGCGGGGGGGGGGGGTGTGCTGAGGGCAGGAGCGCGTACCGAGAGGCCCTCTTCCCAGTAGACGGTGGGGCGCACGGGGTCCGCCTGCACGGCCAGCAGGCGCAGGGCCCTCCCCGCCAGGCCCAGCTGCCGGGCGCGGAGCTCCGCGAGGCCGGTGCGCGGCGAGTGCAGGGCCCCCAGCTGCGCCAGCACCACGTGGGCCAGGGTCCGCTTCAGGGTGAACCATTTCTTCGGGAGCACAAAGCGCCTGCGGTTACTTTCGCCCGGCCCTGGGAGGCGCGGCCCCCTCCCGCCCCCGCGTCCCCGGGTCGCGCCCCTGGAGTCCCTGGTCTCAGGCCCCCGGGAGGGACAACATCCGAGCACTCTGAGAAACGCTCCCTTTTGCATCTGGGGGGGGGGGGTCTCCGGGGCTGAGGCGTCGGGAGGTCACGGAAGCCTGGCTGCAGAACCCGGAGGTGGGGCTCACCAACAAATAATTTAGTTTGCCTCAAGTTCAGTTTCAGGGCTGTCTTCCACGTCTCCATAGTTACGTCAAATTAATTTGACTCATACTACATGAAATCTAGGAAAGTGTCTAAAAATGGCAGAATATGTTTCCTTCAGCTATTTTGCAAACTCGACTGCTCTTTAACAACGCGAATGCAGCTTTGAGGAGCTCTTTAGCGTGCCGACGTGCTTGGGCAAAGCACACGCACGCCCTGGGGAGGACAGCGCTTCGTGCACAGTCCGCCAGCAGACCCCCCCACCGACCGTCAGACGGGGGGGGCTTTCTTCGGCAAGACCCCCGGGCCCGCCAGGCCCAGGGCTCCGTCCCGCCAGCCGCCCCCGGGTGGCCCTGCCATCACAGCACGGCCCCCGCAGACCCGCACTCGGGGGAGGCCCCTTGGTCTCGGGGACGGTTACCAAGCTGACGGAGGTGTGGTCACTGACGCTCTGCAGGTAGCTGAGCAGCAGCTTCTCCACGGGGCTCTGCTCAAACTGGCGGGCCAGGGCCTCTGCCCAGATGAGCTCCAGCAGGTCCAGAGACACTTCCGCCAGGTGGAGTCGGAGCTGCGCCAGCCTCCTCCTCAGAGGCGTGTTGACGTTCTGTACCTGGGCGCGCAGAGACACAGTCAGGGCGCGGGCAGGCCCCGCGACCACCCATGCCCCGTGCTTCCATCGGCTCCGGTGAGACGTCACGGGCCGTCTCCACAGCCAAATAACGCCCGTGTCCCTCAGTCCCTCCCTCCTGGCGGCCACCAGCCACACTCCAGCACTCTGCGCCGGTTTGCGTTTTCTAGGGTTTCGTGCCCGTGGGCTGACGGCCTGTGCTCTCTCCGGCGCTGTTCCCTTGCATAATTATTTCAGGCCCGTCCACATCGCTGCACGCATTCGTGCCCGTTAACTGACGGGGAGAACCCGCCACGGGGCGTTTATCCACTCACACTCGGGGCCGGCTCACACGGTGGACTGTGTCTAACTGCCAAAGTGTGGTCCGTGCTACGCCCCCAGCCGAGCGGCCGGAGGTCTGTCCCTCCCCGTCCTCGCTGACGATCAGTATGCTCAGTCTTCCCAATTGTAGCCATTGTCACAGCGTGCTGTGGTTTTCCATGACCGTCAGCGTCTCGCTGGTTCACTGGTGGGTTCACCATCTCTGCACGTCATCGCCCACCATCCACACGTTCCCCTTGGGGGTGTCTGCTCAACTGCCCCCTTTTCATTGGGTTGTTTCTTATTATTAAGTTTTAGGAGTGTTTTAAATTAAAAAGAAATGTTTAATGCTTATTTATTTTCGAGAGAGAGACGCAGAGTGGATCGTGGGAGGGGCGGGGGGGGGGGACACAGAACCCGAAGCAGGCTCCAGGCTCCGAGCTGTCAGCACAGAGCCCGACACGGGGCTCGAGCCCACGAACCTCGAGATCGTGACCTGAGCCGGAGCAGTCGCTTCACCGACTGAGCCACCAGGCGCCCCAAGAGTGTTTTATATTCTGGATCAAATCTTGTCAGTCATATGGTTCACAAATATTTTCTCCCAGTCCGTGCCTTCCCTTTTCATTCCCTGAATAGTGTCTTCTGAAGAGCAGACTCCAATTTATCAATTGATTCCTTCATGGATCATGCTTTTGTTGCCATAGGTGAGAAATCTTTGCTGAACCCAAGGTCCCGAAGGGGTCTTCCTCTAGAAGCTTTGTAGTTTCAGCTCTTACCTGTAAGTCTATGATCTGCTCTGAGCTCAGTCCTTCCATCTGTGTTTTGGGTGTGCATTTCCAGTGGCTCCAGCACCGATTTTTATTTAGTTATTTTATTTTTAAAAATTTTTGTTAACATTTATTTATTTCTGAGAGACAGAGAGAGACAGAGTATGAGCGGGGGGAGGGGCAGGAAGGGAGGGGGACATAGAATCCGAAGCAGGCTCCAGGCTCCGAGCTGTCAGCACAGAGCCCGATGCGGGGCTCGAACCCACAAACGATGGGATCATGACCTGAGCTGAAGTCGCTGGCTTAACCGACTGAGCCATCCAGGCACCCCCAGCCTACTGTTTTGAAGAGTAGCCTTTCTTCACTGAACTGCCTTTGCTCTTTTGTTGAAAATCAATTTTGTGTCTGTAAAGTGTGTCTATTTCTGGATTCTCTGTTATGTTCCATTGATCTCATGTCTTACTTTTACATTAAAACCACACTGCTTTGGTTCCTGTCACTTTATAATAAGTCTTAAAATCAGATAGTGTTAGATCTCCAACTTAGTTTTTCTTTTTTTTTTTTAACTTTTTTTTAATGTTTATTCATTTTTGAGAGAGACAGAGACAGAGTGTGAGCGGGTCAGGGGCAGAGAGAAAGGGAGACAGAATCCAGAGCAGGTTCCAGGCTCTGAGCTGTCAGCACAGAGCCCAATGTGGGGCTCGAACTCACAAACCGTGAGATCATGACCTGAGCCGAAGTTGGACGCTTAACCGACTGGGCCACCCAGGTGCCCCTAGTTTTTCTTTTTTAAAGTTGTGTTTGCTATGTTACGTCTTTTGCAATTCTATATGAATTTTAAAATAATTTTGTCAATTTCTGTAAAACCTGCAGCTTCTTGGTCGGGACTACAGAAAATTTAGGGAGAATTGAGATCTTAGCAATATCCAGCCTTCTGGCTCATGAACATGGTATATCCCGCCATCCGTTTGGGCCTCCTTCACTTTCTCAGCAATGTGTTACAGTTCTCAGGGTAGGCGTTTCCACTTTTTTATCAAATTTCATTTTCATTCTGTCAAATGGTATTGTTTTGAATTTTTTTATTTAAAAAATTTTTTTAATGTTTCTTTTTGAGAGAGAGAGAGAGAGAGCATGGGTGAGGGAGGTGCAGAGAGAGAGGGACAGAGAATCCCAAGCAGGCTCCATGCTGTCCGCGCAAAGCATGATGTGGGGTCCGAACCACGAACTGCGAGACCACGGTCTGAGCCAAAGCCGGATGCTCGACCGACTGAGCCACCCAGGCGCCCTTGTTTTTGAATTTTTAATATCTGGTAAATTGTTGGGAGTATACAGAAATACAAAATGAATCTTTGCATCTTGTCCTTGCGTCCTGAAGCCTTGGTGCAACTGCTTGGTAGTCCCAGTAGCTTTATTATTGTTATCACTTTTGTAGCCTGCGTGAGGTTTTCCGTACACGTGATTGTGCTGTCTGAAAGCAAAGGCTGCTGTATTTCTTCCTTCCCAACAGGGCACTTTGAATTTCCTTCTCTCGCCTGCTGAGTGGGCTACAACTCAAATACAACTCAGGAGGAAGGGGGTGAGAGTACATAGCGCTGTCCTAGCCCTGGACTTCCACCCAGGTGTGGCGGGGGTCCCACAGATGCCCTCTATCAGCTTGAGGAGTTTTCCTTCTATTAATAGTTTGCCGAGAGTATTTTTCTTTCAATCAGGAATGAGTGTTGGGTTTAGTCACATGCTTTTCCACATCTACTGAGGTGATCGTATGTTTTTACTTTAATTTTAAAAAAACATGGCGAGCCAAACTGATTGATTTTGAATGTTACACAATTCCCGGGTGGCTTAGTCAGTTGGACATATGACTCTCCGCTTAGATCATGATCTCGTGGTTCATGAGTTTGAGCCTGTGTTGGGCTCAGTGCTGACAGCTTGGAGCCTGCTCGGGATTCTCTCTTTCCCTCTCTCTCTGCCCCTCCCCCGCTCATGCGCACACGCGCGCTCTCTCTCTCTCTGCCTCTCTCTCTCTCTAAAAAATAAAAGAAATATTAAAAGCAAAAATGAACTATTGGGACCTCATCAAGATAAAAAGGTTCTGCACAGCGAGGGAAACAATCAGGAAAACGAAAAGGCAACTGACAGAATGAGAGAAGATATCTGCAAATGACATACTAGATAAAGGGTTAGTATCCAAAACCTATAAAGAACTTATCAAACTCAACACCCAAAAAACAAGTAATCCAGTGAAGAAATGGGCAAAAGATATGAACAGACACTTCTCCAAAGAAGACATCCAGATGGCCAACTGAGACATGAAAATATGCTCCACATCACTCCTCCTCAGGGAAATGCAAATCAAAGCCACACTGAGATACCACCTCACACCTGTCGGAATGGCTAAAATGAACAAGTCAGGAGACTCTGGATGCTGGCGAGGATGTGGAGAAACGGGAACCCTCCTGCACTGCTGGCGGGAATGCAAACTGGTGAGGCTGCTCTGGAGAACAGTGTGGAGGTTCCTCAAGAAACTGTAAACAGAACTACACTACAACCCAGCAACTGCACTACTAGGTATTTATCCAAAGGATACAAACATGCTGATTCAAAGGGGCACACGTTTATAGCAGCGCCATCGACAACAGTCAAATTATGGAAGAGCCCAAATGTCCATCGACTGATGAATGGATAAAGAAGATGTGGTTTATATACGTAATGGAATACTACTCGGTGATGAAGAAAGAATGAGATCTGGCCATGTGCAACAACGTGGATGGAACTAGAGGGTATTATGCTAAGAGAAATAAGGCAGTCGGAGAAAGACAAATATCACGGGATTTCACTCATATGTGGAAGTTAAGAAACACAACAGATAGCATAGGGGAAGGGAAGGAAAAATAAGATAAAAACAGAGAAGGAGGCAAACCATGAGAGACTCTTAAATACAGAGAACAGACTGAGGGTTGCTGGAGGGGAGGTGTGTGACGGGTTGGGCTAAATGGGTGATGGGCATTAAGGAGGACACTTGTTGGCATGAGCACTGGGCATCATACGTAAGAGATGAATCACCGGGTTCTACTCATGAAGCCAAGACAACACTGTATGTTAACTAACTTGAATTTAAATAAATAAACAAAAAAGAATAACAACAACAACAGCAAAAGCATTAAAAAAAATTCCGAGGATAGTCCCGACTTGACATTGATGTCTTCTCCTTGTTACATATCGTTGGATTTAATTTGCTGAATTTTTGTTTAGAACGTTTGCATCTATGTTCGTGATGAGAGGCATCTATCTGAGGCTCTTGTTTTGGTATCAGGGTAATACTAGCCTCATAGGGTGCTCCCCTCTCCTCAGTTTTCCAGAAGGGTTTGTGTTGAATTGGTGTTATGCTACCCTTAAATGTCCGCTGGGATTTGCCGCTACAGCTTTCCGGGTCCGAGGTTCTCCTTGTGGAAACTACAAATTCCGTTTCTGTAACAGATGGAGGGCTATTCAGATGATCTGTCTCCTTTTGAGTGAGTTTTGGTTGTTTGTGTCTTTCAAGGAATCTTCCACATTATCGTGAAGTTGTTCAGGATAGCCCCTTATTATCCTTTTAATATGTGTGGGATCAACGGTGATGTCACACCTCTTATTCTCTGATATTGGTTATTCACGTTCCCTCTTTTCTTCCTGATCAGTCAGGCAGAAGTGTGTGTATTTATTGATCTGCTCAAATAACAACTTGTGGTTTTATTGATTTTACCTTCTAATTTAATGTTTCCTATTTTACTGATTTCTGCTCTGATCTTTGATTTCCTTTCTTCTGTTCATTGGGGAGCTGGTTCCTTATCTCCTTCCTTATGGTGAGGCCTGAGGTCATTAATTTGGGATCTTATTTCTTTTGTCATACGGTCATTTAGTGTCACAAAATTTCCCCTAAGCATTCCATTAGAGATGCCTTAAACATTTTGACGTGTTTTTCCCCCCTTCAGTTCAGAAACACTTTCCCTTTTGATTTGCTCTCTGGCTCATAGTTATTTTGGTAGATGCTACTCATTTTCCATGTATCTGGGCAATTCCACCCATAGCTTTCTGGGTTTGTTTTTTTAATTGAGGTAAAGTTCATATAACGTGAAGTTAACTGTTTCAAAGTGCACAGCTCGGTGGTGCTTCGTGTGTTCGCAGCCTCGGGAGGCACCTCCTCTGCTTTCAAAATGTTTCTGTCATTCCAAAAGGGAACCCCTTACCCACTCAACAGCCATCTCTTCTCTATGGCCTCGCAGCCCCTCCCCTGCAACCACGAATCAGCTTTCTGCCTCCATGGGCTAAACTATTCTTTTATGCTGCTTTTTGATTTCTACGTTAATTCCATGGCAGTCTTGGTACACCATCTTTTTTTAATTTATTTAAATCTCTTTATATTTATTGAGACTTGTTCTATGTTTAGGATCCAGAATATGATCTATCGTGGAGACTGTGTCGTGTGCCCACAAAACAAAAAGAATGCGATCCTGCTGCTGCTGGGGAGATGCATTATAAACACCCACTATGCAACCTGGTCGGTGGTGGTGCACAAACCTAGCTCTCTGCCTGAGGTCTTCTTGTCCTGTTAATACTGATTTGTCTGCCTCTCCGCCGCAACGTCACGAGTCTTTCCTTCGTTTCTTTGGACGATCTGCTATTAGGTATTTAGGGTTCAGAACATGACGTCTCCGTGGTTACCGGCTCCCCTTACGCCATGACACCGACCCGCTCGTCCCCGAGACGCTCTTCCTCCGAAGCCTGCCTGAGGCGGGCGGGGCCGCCCGGCTTCCTTCACTGTGTGTCAGCATCGTGTACCGTCTCCCATCCTTTTACTTCCGGCCTAGTCATGTCTGTAAAGCGGCTTCCCTGTAGGCAGCGCATGGTTGGATTTTGCTTCTTCATACCATCTGATGAGTTCTGTCATTTAACTGGGGATCCAGACCATTCTGGTTCGCGGGACTGTGACATGACTTGTTTGTCTCCCGTACGGCCCGCTGTTCTTTATTCTCTTTCCCCTTTTTCCGCTTTCTTGAGGGACAAGTGAATGGTTTTTAGGATCTCCTAAGCCCTTCTTGGCTTATTAGGCATGCCTCTTTGTTCTGAGATTTTCGTGATCCCTTCGGGGTTTAGAGTATATTTTGCCGCTCCACTCAGAGCACAAAACTCCTTCACACTGCTCTTGTCACACGTCTTGTTTTCACGGGTGGTACCGACCTGATGCTACGCTGTTATCATTTTGCCGGAACAGTCAGCTATCCCGCGGAGAGATTTAAATAACGGGAGAAAATCGTCACAGGTTTTCCCGGGTAGCTCACACTCGCCGTGCCCTTCGTTCATCTGTGCAGATCACATTTCCACGTGGGGCCGATTTCCTTCCGCCTCAAGGACAACTGTGCGGTCCCGTCGCGTGTCTGCTGCCACGCGCTCGGCTCTTGGAGGCCCGGGGGAGTCTTTACTTCGTTTTCATCCTCGAGAGACGTGTTTGTTGGGTACCGATCAGCGGCTCTCGCTCCAGGCTCTTCGTGACGCTGCGTCACCGTCTTCCAGACGGCACTCTTTCTGTCGAAGTCGGCTGCTCTGCACTTACCGTGTGCTTTCAATTCCGACCCGTCTCGAAGAGCCCTCGCAGCCACCGGCCGGAGACAGCTGGGTCACAACGTGCCCTTGGCATACTTGGATTCCAGTAGGCTCATAGTGGCTTTCAGCCATTATTTCCTCAAACAGCCTTTGTCCCCTCCTGGCCCTCCTCTCCTCGAAAGGTTCCGATTATTGCGCTCTCGGCATGTCGACTCACAGGTGTTCTGGCGATCTCCACTCTTGTCCGCGGCCGCCTCCGACCCTCTCAGTCTCTGCTCCCCTACCCATCCGGTGCGTGCCTCCCCACACACGTGGTTTTCACCTCTGTCAGTTCGCTCTCTCTCTCTATGTCTCCTGTATCTCCACTTAGCCTTTGGAGCTTGAGGAATGCAGCCAGTAGTAATTTTTAACATCCTTGCCTTTGAACTCTGGTATCTGTGCCAGTTCACAGACTGTTCTGAGGTGTATTTCCTGCTTGGGCATGGTGATTTTCGCACGCGAGTTTTGACTGGGATTTTGGCACGGTGATTTCTCACCCTTTGCCAGACGTGGCGCATCTTGCTTTTTTGGCGGATGGACATTTGTGCCCCGCTCTTGCCTTTGCCCCGGGACCCCAGTGCGCAGACACTTGGATGACTTTGCAGGCTGATCTGGGGCAGGGCTCATCCAGGGCCGGATCATCCCCGACTGGCCTCGGGGTCACGAGGTTGTCCGCTGGTGGGAGCAGGCGCTGCCCCAAGCCTGAGTGGGGGCCCAGCCCCGTACCTGTCCCCCTGGGTGCCCCTCGGCCACCTGGAGTGTGGACGGCGGTGGGGCCGCCTCTGCTCAGGATGACGGCACGGATGCTGACATCTAGTGTGTTGAACATCTGCTTCACGTTTTTGTCTACTTTTTGGTTATTTCAGAAGGGAGGGCAAATCCAGTCAGTGTCACTCCCAGAAGTGGAAGCCGGCGGCTTGGTTAAGGCAAGTGGGGGGCGTCTGTGCGTGCCCCGGGGGTGCTCCGGGCTCCGGGGGGGGGGGGCCCAGGGCACAGACTCACCTCTTGCAGGGACAGTAAGGCTCGCACGCTGCAGAACAGCTCCTCTGCATCGGCCACAGCTCTCTGGACTAAGTCATGTGCCTCCAAGTAATACGCGGTTCTCTGCTCCTGGTCTTTCTCGTTCTGGGCACATAATCTTTATAAGACCAAGAGTGGGATTCAGAACAAAAATCTCAAAGCACTAACGAAGTGCGGAGTATATAATTTCTATGTGACTATATTTTTATTAGTACTTTAAACCCTTTGATGAGATGTCTTATACGTAAAGATACAAAAATAAGTACGCGCCCTGTACTGCTTTTGTCAAAGTTAAATCTACACCTGGCAGACAGACCAACGAACCAACCCAACGTTAACTGTGCTCATTCAACCACCGAATCTTCCCATTGGTGCTTTTCCGCATGTTTTAAAGTTCTTCCACGACCGCGTGTCACTTGTGTGATGACGGGCCAAAGGCCGCCCTTCACACTGTGCACACTGTGAGCCTGTGTGCAGGCTCCTTCTCCCTCACAAAGGCCGCTGTTAGTACCTTACACGTGGTTTTGAGCTTCGAAATGCCTGTGTGCACCCCAAGCACGCGGGTGGCCAGGGCGGGGTGGGTGGAGGGGAGGTGGGAGGGGGAGGGCATTTACTGAAGCCTCACTCCTCTGCCTCTGGGCCAGCGCCTACCCGTGATGACAGTGGGGACTTCGGGAGGTCACATGGGGGAGGGTGACAGAGCCCCACTGGAGGGCAGCGCCTGGGCTGCTCCTCAGGCCAGAGCCAGTGTGAGCAGGTGCAGGGGTGTGCGGGGTCGATGTGTGCGAGGCTGTGTGTGAACACCTGTGAGTGATCACGGGTGACGTGCCCACGTGTGTGTGACCGATATGTGAACGCTGTGGGGGTGTGCGTGTGTGCCTGCGTGCGTGGGTGGGGCGGCATGTGGGGCTGTGAGTGTACATCCGTGTGTGTGCAGAGACGGAGCTGGTGGGACACTGGGGGGACTGGATGAGAGCAAGGACACCTCCCTGTGCCGCTGTCCTGGACGGAGGTGCCCGCGGCCACAGGGCGGGGCCAGGAGGAGGTTCTGCTGGAGGGCAACAGGGGCCGGTGGGGGCTTGACCCAGGAGGAAAGCTGGGCCTGTGGTCAGGACGTGGAGTTGGGGGGCAGGGGCAGGGAGGGGGCCGGAAGGAGAATGGCCTGGACAGCCCCGGGGGCAGTGCGCGGTCACGGGGGGAGCGGCACGCCGGCCCGGGCAGAGCTCCGGGGCCCGGGAGGGCCGCTCACCTCTTTATCTTGGCGCGCTCTAGTCTTATATCCACACAATTGTCTCTGTAGCCCCAGGTGATCAACCTTTTCTCAATTTCCATCAAGCAATCGTCCATTTTGTTCAGCAGAAGCAAGCATCCGGGAGGTTCGCCATCAGCTGACTCCTGAGCGGCCTTGATCTGGAGGCTCACGCACCTGTATGGGACGTGGGCCGTCACGTGTGGCCACCGCAGTGTCACCAGCGTTGCCGGAGGAAACACCTGAGGAGCGCTTCTGGAAGAGCAGAGACCGCACGGGCCACACACACGCCTCCGTCACAACGCGATAAAGTCGGAAGGTAGCAGCCCGCGCCCCGCCATCACATGCTTCTGGAAATTCAAAACCGCTCTCCTCTGACTCAGGGGCAGAAACCCACACGGACGGGGCGGTCTTCGCACATCAGACCTGCGGGCCGCTGCCAGGGGGCGTCAGGGGCGCCTGCCGGGGGAGGGGGGACAGGCTGGATGACCCACGGGACCAGTGAAAATGGAACAGGACAGCGCCTCTCAAATACACAGCCAAGAACTGAACAAAGACAAAGCAGAAAATCAAGAAAACCAAAATACGACAAAGTCCTGGCTGCTCTGGTCAAGAAAGCCAGAGCTGCTTCTTCGTTGGGGTCAGTTAGCCGTGGGTGTGGAGTCTCATCTGGGAAAAGAGTGAGGGCGCCGAGGAGGAGCGGGACCTACGAGAAACGCTCTGTGAAGTCACAGGGGAAGAGCCCAGAAACACGTCTACTAACACAACCGGAGGAAACGATTTTCTAGAAGGATAGAAGTTACCAGAAAGCTGGCTCAAAAACAAGCTGAAAGTCTGCAAGACCGGTAAGCACAGGAGACCCAGCGCTGCTCTTGGAGGCTCTGTCCCCAGTGCACCTGCCGTCTGCCCCCTGGGCGGGAGGCGCAGAACCACCGGCCAGAACAGAGGCGAACACGGAGCAGGACAGACCCCAGGGAGGTGTCTGCTCCCAGACGCAGTTCCACACTGACGGAGGGTGAAGGGTGGAGAAGACCCCGCAGCCAGCCCCCAACCGGGGCTGGGCCCGCCCCTCAGCATAAGGGGCGTCTGCTCAGAAGCGTGCGTCCCCTGAGAATTTAGGAACAAACCAAGCCACCTGCACCCCCGTCCCAAGAAAAAGGCACTTTGGAAAGAAAGAGACACTGCCCCCAGGAGCCCGAAGGCCGAAGGTCAGGCTCCCGAGATGTCCCCAGGCCTCCCTCCCCCAGGGGCCGCGTGCAGCAGGCAGGGGGGTCCCAGGGAAGGCTCTGCTCCAGAGCAGGTCGCCTGGGTAGGGGGTTGTGGGCGGAGGGCTCTCCGCGTGACTCCCTGCACGCGATAGGTTTGAGATGCCGCATAAAGGACAAAGTGAGCCACGACCGTCACGCGAATTAAGCTTTTCTTACAAAGGACTACCTGGCCTCTAGGTCTGTGGCCATAAACTCCAAGACGGGCACTCGGTTCGGTCTTTCTTTTTGCAGAAGCTTGAAGGTGTCTATCAGTCTCTGAAACAACTGGCAGACCTGGGGACGGCAACGTGGCGTCGGCGTGTGGCCCTCGGCCACCGGGACCGGCCACGGGCCCTTCTCGAGCGCACCCGGCCCCCTCACCGCCACTTCTCTGCCTTCGCCCTCCATGGACAGGAGCGTGTCCGCCAGGGTCAGGGTTGAGCTGTACCAGAACTCCTCGCTGCCCCCCAGGCGCTGCGCCCACTGCACCAACTGCTTAGCTTGTCCGTAGTTTCTTTCCTTGTTCGCCAACTGCGCTAGAAGGTGCAGGCATCTTGCTTGGGCACAAGGATCATCAAGCTCCTGAAAGACGTAGAAAGACAGGAGGGGGGTCGGGAGGGGGAGAGAGACAGAGACAGAGAGAGCAGCTCCGGGCGCCAGGCCTTCCCGCACCGTGTCCACTGGGCTGCTCCCTGACCTCTGAAGGAGGCCCCGTATTTGCCCTCAGGGCACAGGGGTGGGGGGCTTGAGGCCTGTACCTGTACCTGTGCTAAAACCACTTTCAGGGTTCCAACAGTGCCAAGGGCCCTGGGAAGCCCCCTCCCCTTAGCGGCAGGTTCCAGTGTCCCCCCCCCCCCCCCGCTGCCCAGGAGCCCCCGTCCAGATGCTGGCCAAGGGCCGGCAGGTGAGCAGATTTTGCACCCTAGTTGGCCAGGGCTGTCTCATCCCCCACCCATTGCGCATGGTCGCAGGTGGCCTGGGCGTGGGGCGGGGGCGCTGTTGGCCTCTGACCCACAGCCGGCAGGAGGACGCAGGCCGGAACAGCGGCAGTCCGAGGTGGCCCCGGACAGGGCAGCTGGCACGTAGCCCAAAGAGACCGAGGGCCTGGTGGGCCTGGGGCCTGCTGTCCCAAGAGCCGGGGCTCTGGACGGCAAATACAGGCTGGAGGCGGGGAGGGCGACGAGGTGCCTACGGGAGGCGGACGTGTGGGGGTGGGGCTGGCCGGTGGAGCCACGGCAAAGAGGCTGATGGCGAGTTGCCGTGGATGGAAGCGGGGCCTGTACCTGCAGACACCCCATGGACATGTCACCGGGCTGTGACTGCTATGGCCCCACAGAGGCGCGGCCATGGGGTGGGTGGCTCAGGGCAGTGGATGGCCGGGAGGGAAAGACCCGTGGGCACGTGGGACCCGTGTCAGGTTCTGGAGGCGGCAAAGGTGGCCCAGCCACGCCCTGGGGACTGACTCTGCCCCAGGGGCTCTCAGAAGAGGCCGTGGCCAGCAGGGTGCTGCGGCCTCTCGGGCCCCACCCCTCGCACCCCTCCTGGCCCTGGAGTCTGGACCGCACGCGCCTATCTGGCCGCCAGGCCTGCACACAGCTCTCCTGCTGGCCGAGACCCACACGCCTGTCCCCACTGCCTGAACCTCCCACGCCTTGAAGTTTTGTGCCTTTATCGGGGACTTCTCTGTCTCTGACCACCTGTCTGGCTCTGTAGCTTTGCCTGGTTCCCCAGTGGACACAGTTCTCAGAGCCGGACGCAGGTAGAACCGCCCATCCGCAGGTGTTGGAGGGCCACGATCTCCGAGGAGGGGAGCACACGTGGGCATCCATGCTCCTGGGGACACAGCCCAGGAGAAAAGCAAGGGCCCAGCTGGGAAGGGAGGCTGGGCTTGGGGTCTCCAGGCACTAGAAGGGCCACTCATGGGGGACACCAGGAGGACCAAAGATCTGTGCTCGAGGACAGAGCAGGTTCCAGAAGCCCAGCGGACGGAGTAGTGGGGCCTAAGGAGCCGAGCAAAGATCTGAACAGCCAGGCCTGAGTGCTAGCCTTTCCAAGGGGGCTCGGAAAACCCCAGGCTTCCAGGGAGGCCCTGGAGAGGCCCCAGACACCTGCAGGGCCCACACCTGAGGAGACAGGACAGAACTCATGGGCGGGGGGCTCAGCCCGGGCCTCCAGGCTCTCAGCCTCCGCACACAACGGCAGGAAACGCAATGCTGAACAGCCCGCTAGGAGCCCTACCATCCAAGAGAAAGCGGCCGTGGAATCAGGCCCACGGCAGCCAAGGGAAGCAGGGATGTTAGCAAACTCTGTGTACAGAAGGCAAGGAAACCAGAGGAACGTCAGGCAAAGGGCAGAGACTCAGATACAAACCAAGATGGGCGTTCCAGAATGGCGAGCAGCAGGCTGGCTTCCCAGCAGAGGGCGCACGTCCCCGCGGGCAGGGCGGCCTCTCACCTGGAAGGCCAGGTAGGCCTCCGACAGCAGCAGCCTCGCAGGCTGGTACAGATCCACCTCCAGCAGAACTTCCGCCTTGAGGGTCCACAGAAGGGGAAAGGACGTCCCCTCCAGCCCAGTCCCGGTCTCTCCGTTTATCTTCAAGATCTGCAAGGCATGGCAGGCACGTGTGCCCCCGCGGCTCCACGCCAGGAGGACCCGCTTCGCCGGGCCGGGCCCCCTGTCTCCACCGCGTGCAGTCTCCCGGGGCCTGTGTCTTCTGACCGGCTGCCTCACGCCCAGCACGCCCAGCACCAGGTGGCCCCTGCTCCCGCCCGAGCCCCGTGCTCCGTGGCCCCGCTGTCCTGTACCACGCGGCACCCGCACCAGCACGGGAGGGGTCACCGAGCCCTTGAATTCAGCAAGACACCGGGGCTCCTGGCACGTTCCTACCAAGTGTCCCAAACGGTTGACTCTGGGGGCTCACAAACGGAGTCTCAAGTATGGAGCGGTGTCCCAAGCATGGTGGCCTGGATGGTTACTTTCCTTCGGGGGCAAGACCGCCCAAAGTGTGCCCACTGCGTGGAGGGGAGAGCTGCTTGGTGGTCAGACCTCCGGGGCCGCCTCTCTAGCTGCCCGGGCCTCCACTGCCCTTCTTGGTGGGCCCTCTGTGCCACCCCCAGCCTGTCTTCTCGGAGTCCTGCCCAGGCCCCTGGGGGGAGCACTCCATGGCGGTCTGTAGCCCCGTCTTCCCCGGAGACGTCCGGGACCCACAGGGAGGGGACACAGGAAACCCGGCAGGAGGGTTTGGGCGCAGCGCAGTCACGGCAGGTCCTGGCCAGTGGCTCGGGCTGCAGCCTCAGCACCGTCCCTGCCGAGCCAGGAACACGGTGCTGCGGGCAGAGTGGGTACCTTATCCTTCGCTATGAGCGGCTTTGTCTCTGCTTTCTGGACCGCAGTTACGGGCTCGGGCACCATCGTCAGACTTTCTTCGGAGAGCAGTTCCTTGTTTTTCTCCTTTCTCAAGGCGATTTCTTTTCTGCAGCTAACATAAGTAACACAACTAATACGCCAAAGAAATATGATGGCCAAGAAATACCTGAAAATGTCCAACTTCATCGGTCGTCAAGAAATACAAATGAAAATAGCTACAGGAAGATCGAGATTACAGGTAATAGAAAATGCCCATGACTGCCCCCAGGCACAGCCCCCACCCCAGGCACTGACCCCAGGCGCAGATCTGCACCCCCCCAGGCACAGCCCCCACCCCAGGCACTGACCCCAGGCACAGATCTGCACCCCCCCCAGGCACAGCCCCCACCCCAGGCACTGACCCCAGGCACAGATCTGCACCCCCCCCAGGCACAGCCCCCACCCCAGGCACTGACCCCAGGCACAGATCTGCACCCCCCCCAGGCACAGCCCCCACCCCAGGCACTGACCCCAGGCACAGATCTGCACCCCCCCAGGCACAGCCCCCACCCCAAGCACTGACCCCAGGCACAGATCTGCACCCCCCCAGGCACAGCCCCCACCCCAGGCACTGACCCCAGGCACAGATCTGCACCCCCCCCCCAGGCACAGCCCCCACCCCAGGCACTGACCCCAGGCGCAGATCTGCACCCCCCCCAGGCACAGCCTCCAAGGCCGAGGGTCTCCCCACAGCCCACCGTCCGGCTGTGATGAAGGATGGGGCCTGGGGCTGGAGGGGACTCAGCCGAGAGCAGCCCCAGGTCGGCCAAATCGTCCCTTCTGGACAGGGGAGCGTGTCCCGCCGACAGGAGACCTAACAGCCGGGGGACGCGCCGTACCTGGCCTGCTCCATGTCACAAAGGTATGTTTGCCCGACCACCTCTTCATGGTAAGTCGCTGCTTCTTGCAACTTCAAATCGGAACAAACTAGGGCAAGTCTAGGGGCAGGGGGGCAATGAGGAGAGTTAATGGGGCCACACAGGACCTGGTGGATCAGAGTCAGGCTGTACTGGGACCTGATAAAAAGTGGTGAACGGAAAAAGAAATGTAGAATCTAGTGAGGTTTTCAGTAATGTTTAAACCCAAGCAAAATTACACAGGTGACTCTACCAAATTTCAGGCAGAGAAAATTTTAATACTCATTCATGTATTTTACTCAATACCTACTTATGGTCTCAGGGTCACCTTCAGAGGTAAAACTCCGGCACAGTGGCTGGGGCTCTGACCACCTCCCCCCTCAAGGAGAGAGGCTCCACTTTGATTCTGGTGTAAAATGGTTGTATCTTGAAATGATGTCAAGCTTGCGGCACAAATACCATAATTACTATACGCCCCTCGCCCAGATTCCTTCAGTGTGAACACTTCACCACATTTGCTTTACCGTCTTCTCTTCCTCCCCCAACACCCTATATTTTTTTCTGGATGATTTGAGTGTCGGCTACAGGCACAGTGGCCCTTTATTCTAACACTTCAGTGTGCATTCATTTCCTTAGAACAATGATCTTCTCTTAAAGACCAGGTAGAAATTGTAAAATAAAATTACTATTTTATGTTCAAATATATTGATTGATTTGGTTTTACAAATCATAGGCACTATTATTTATAGAAATAGTTGACTACAGAATTAATATATGAAAACGCTGTTTGCTTTTATATTGCTTCAGGGAAATTTTCATTTTAGCCACCTAAATGCTCCCCAGTTTCCCTGAAAATAAAACAGCTATACTGACCGAAGATGGTACAGATCTTTGAGGCTCTTGCTGTCTACCACGGAGGCTGCAATTAGTACACCCAATTGCAGGACTGGGATGGTGAGCTCGTAAAGGGACATCTTCTGCAGGGCTTTGACCAAGTGGTCCAGATAATACAAACTGTATGTCTACATAAACACACAACAAACATGTAAGGTCAAAGAAGGGAGGAACGTTAGACCACTAGCTTCTAGGGTCTTTCTACAAAAACCTCTATCCTTCTCCATTCCAAGCACAGCTCTAAGCACACAGCAGGTGTTCAACAGTGTTTGTTGAACAACGAATGAATGAATGAATGAATGAATGAATGATGTGCTTTCCTCCTCTCCTTCACTAATAACTTTTATCTTGTCATGTGAAATCACCCACAATCTTCAACATCCAAGTACAGTTAAAGGGCCTCACAAGAAACAATCCATTTATGAGGTGCCTGGGTGGCTCAGTTGGTTGAGCGGCTGACTCTGGATTTCAGCTCAATTCACAATCTCACAGTTCATGAATTTGAACCCCACACCGGGCTCTGTGCTGACAGTATGGAGCCTGCTTGGAATTCTCCATCTCCCTCCCTCTCTTTGTCCCTCCCCCACTTGTGCTCTTTCTCTCAAAATAAATAAGTAAACTTTAAAAACAAAGAAACAATCCATTTACATATTTACTCAAATTAATGTTTTTGTTAGATTTCTTCCACTAAAAACTACTGATCCATTAAAAACAGACTTTCTTTAGGAACACAAACACCTGCTTTAAAATTGAATATAGATCGAGAAGAACTAATACTTACAAAGACGAACTAGGTTTGGTAAAATTAGAGAAGTTAGATGAACTATTTTTAAAACGCACTAAAAGCACTGAAAACTGGGAAATGCTGGGAAAAATCACTGGGCCGAGACCTGGAAGACGATGGGTGTCCAGAGAAATTAGCCTCGCGTATTGGGGTACATTTGTCCTGGGAATGTCTGCTGATTCAAGAGGAAGCTGGGAGGCTGAATGATGCTTCTGATTTTTTTTTTGTAGGGTGGAGGCAAAAAACTGGAGTTGAGGGCCCACTGAAAGCTACATGTCCCGGCTGGCTCCCAAAGGGCTGCACCTTACAGTTAAGGGTGATCTAGAAGTAAAGCAGCCCCTTCAGGAACTTCATTGAAACCCAGTGGTCTTTGGGTGGCCTGGAAAACGTGTGGTTCTTTGAGAGACTAATAATTGGTAAGTCCTGGTGAGGTTGATCAGGAAAGAGGGGTGGGAAGACACAGAAATCCCTACAGACCCTACAGTCACTAAAAGATAATAAAAGGATATTAAGAACAACATTATGTTGGGGCGCCTGGGTGGTGCAGTCGGTTAAGCGTCCGACTTCAGCCAGGTCACGATCTCGCGGTCCGTGGGTTCGAGCCCCGCGTCAGGCTCTGGGCTGATGGCTCAGAGCCTGGAGCCTGTTTCCGATTCTGTGTCTCCCTCTCTCTCTGCCCCTCCCCCGTTCATGCTCTGTCTCTCTCTGTCCCAAAAATAAATAAACGTTGAAAAAAAAAATTAAAAAAAAAAAAAGAACAACATTATGCCAATACATCTGAAATTTTATATTAAGTGAAAATGTCCTAGAAAAACACAATCCATCAAATTGTAAGAAGAAACAGAAAATCTGAAGATCTGTATAACCATGAAATAAACTATATTCATAATTTATGACCTTCCCTTATAGAATAGGCCTAAAGGTTTTCACCAGGGAATTCTACCAAATTTAAGGAAGAAATAACAAATAATCTTATATAAATGCTCCCCAAGAATAGTTAAAATAAAAGGTGTGTGTAGGGGGGATCTTCTCTGGTGGTGAAAGGAACATTCTGGCTGACCCTGTGCTCTGGCGTCCCAGGTCAGAAAGGTTGTCTAAAGCCACAGGGAAAATGGTGGAAAATTCACTGCCCCCATTGCCAGAAAGGGCAACTACAGCTTTGTTCTTTTCTTAAGCTCCCAATTTGGCTTCATACTCTATCTTGTATGGGCTTTTCTTCCTAAGTCTCGGCTAAACTCCTTAGGCTTAGCCTACTGGCCTCAAAAATATAGAGAGGTCGCACTGCCTGCCTGCCTCCTCGTCACGACAGTAATCACGTATGTACTCCTATTTGGAATAGACACGATCAGTACCTCTCCACTCAACTCCATTCATACAATCAGAGAACTCTGCTAAGAGTCAACAGCAGAAGAGATACCAAGAGCCCATCCCAGCATTAAGGAATATTCCCTTAATGATGTGAACCGCAGCCGAAGAACCCGATGCCAAAAACTGAATTGTATGTAGACTTAACACCAAGCATTTATTATATTTTTGACGTAATAATTTTGACCGTAATTATTTTTACTATTTCTCTTAATTAATACCCAACACTGAAATGTAAAAAAGTTGAACTTCCCTTAGATTAAGCTCCATTAATATTAGAAATGTTCTCAAATATTGGTTATTAATGGACAAAATAACTGAAATCGTGCATTACCATATACCAGACTTAAAAGAAAAAAAAAGTCCTGAGAAGGAGAGATTCTCGTGGTTAGGCAGATGGGCCCTAGACGTCACCCCACGGGTCATCGTAAGAGGGAAGCAGGGAGGGACGTGACACGGAGGAGAGGACCCTGAGGTCGGAGACAGAGACGGGGGGGGGGGAACATGGCCCTGACCCAGAGACCCCGGGACCCCGGGAGCTGGGCGAGGCAGGGAGTCCCTCCCCTAGAGCCCCGCAGGAAGGTGGCCCCGCTGACGCCCTGACTCGGGCCGGGCCAGACGGACTCTGGACGCCTGGGCGCCGCAGCCGAGAGGAGAGACGTCGGAGGCTGCTGCCACCCGGCCTGTGCCGACCGCCACGGCCACGGCGGCCACAGACCCCGACACGCAGCTGCGTTGGCGTGTTCGGGGTGCTCCTGGCGGGTGGGGGGGGGGTGTGTGGCAAAAGGAAGGAAGTGCTTCCCGCGGACACCGGCAGTCGTCTGGGGAGAGCGGCGGCCGGGAACGCGTTCCTGGGGACGGTCCCCGGGCCTGACGTGCTCCGCGCCTTGGCCTGGGCGGCAGCCCACAGGTGTCTCCTCGGCACCTCGCGAGGCCAGGCCTTGTCCCCACCCCTCTTCTGGGCGTACTTCACGACAGGGAGGCTCCAGCTCGGGGAGACGGTTCGGGAACGCAGGCTGGTGGGCGCGTGGCCACGGCCCACACCACTTCTTTGAGTCAACTCACCGGCTTCTGGATGCTTGACGCGTTGATGGTAAAGTCGCTTTTATCTTGTTTAAACACAGATATCGCTTCCTCGGGGCAGGAGTAGGAAGCCCACTCCTCTGTGCTGGCCGGTAAGTCCTCAAGCCGTTTGCCAGGAACCGCGGTTGGAAGCTGTAAAGCGGGGACGGCGCACTCGCTTTGGAAGCCGGCTGAGCTCGAGCAGACAGGTGGTGAGCCTTGAGGAGGCAGCGCATCCCCGGCACCCTTGGGGGCGGGGTGCCGCCCGGACCCGCACCCCCGCCCCGCCCCGCCCCGAGAGCACCCCTGCACACGTCTGTCCTCCCTGGGGTCCGCGCCCGGGCTGTGAGCCACACCAGAGCCACATTCGGTTTCACAGGCAAAACCCGCTCTGACGTCACTCCCGAGGGCACGAAGACGGTGCTCTCTCCCCTCGCCCAACAGAGTCTACCCGGAGGCACCCCGGCTCGCGGTGACCCCACCAACGGCACATCCAGGCCCGGCCAGCGCCGCGTAAAGGAGAGCACGGGGGACGTGGGGCCGGAGTCCAGGGGGAGCGCCCGCTCCGGAGGGCAGTCGGACAGGACTGCCACGCAGGCGAGGTGGGGGCCCCACGTGACGAGGAAGCTGTCTTCCCGCTCCTCCAGAGAGCTGCCCTCCCACCCGCACACCCTCTGCCGGGGGGTGGGGGGCACACACCCTGGGGCACCCTCCCGACGGCCCGGCAGCCCGGGTGTGGGTCCAGGCCCTCTTGCATGGCCCCAGTCTGTGGCCTGGAGCCCCACTGTCAGGGTACCTGCTTGGGGTCTTTGCCCTTCTCTCTGTCCTTCTCCTTCTCCTTCTCCTTCTCCTTCTCCTTCTCCTTCTCCTTCTCCTTCTCCTTCTCCTTCTTCTTCTCCTTCTCCTTTTTAGGCAGTAGCAAATGTGAGCTAGCTGTTGCTGCTAGAATTCTGCTTTCTGAAATTGACCTTCCTGCTGTTAACAAAGAAACCTGTGAAAAATGAAATCCAGGTTTGCAACATGAGGAACAGCCGCGAACACGCCCCCGCACACGCTCAGATCTGAGGGCGGCCAGTGGTCCTAACGCTCCCGAGTGGCAACCTCACGCCACTCGTGTGCCAGGGCCACGTCGGTGAGCCCGCCCTGTGCACGGGTTACCGCGGCATCCCTTGGTGAGTGGGGCATTTGGCCTCCAGGATGGGGACACGGGGCTGACCTCCAAGGAGGGCTTGTCAGCTCTATAAAGTGAGTTCATGTCTCTAATTAAGAACACACATAACTTTGGGGAGCCTGGGTGGCTCAGTCGGTTAAGCGTCTGACTTTAGCTCGGGCCACGATCTCGAGGTTTGTGGGTTCCAGCCTGCGTCAGGCTCTGTGCTGACAGCTCAGAGCCTGGAGCCTGCTTCGGATTCTGTGTCTCCCTCTCTCTCTGCCCCTCCCCCTGCTCATGCTCTCTCTCTGTCTCAAAAATAAATAAAAAACATTAAAAAAATAAAATAGAACACACATAACTTAGCAGTTCTCCTAAAAGAAGCATAAAGAATCCTTGTTTGATGGGTGGTGGGACAGTGGGCTGGGGCATCTTGAAGACTGCTCTCCCAGTCCCGCCCGTCCTTCCCGCAGCCAAGGTTCCCAGCACGTTTCTGAGGGGCGGGGGGTGGGGGGGGGTACTGCCCGCAGGAGGTCCTCAAGAACCAGAGGCTCCAAAAGCTTCCCCGGGTGGGGGGCCCTGTAAAGAGATGGTAGGGACAGGCCGTGCACAGAAGGTTCTGGAAGCCCAGCGGCAGGGCAGTTCAGGATTGCCGTGCCTGGGCCACCGAGGGGCAGGGAGATGCAAACGTGGGCCAGCCGGCCGTTCCATTCGCACGGGCTGTGGGCGCCCCCGCCGGGGAACTTCTGGGCGGACGGACAAGGGTGCTGGGTGGGTTTCGCAGACGAGCGGCCTCGGCCACTGGAGCGGGCCTTCCTTGAGGGGTTTCTCGAGCAGGTGAGGCCCACGGGCTCCAGGGAGAGGCTCGGACTCCCGTCAAGAGCTGGGGACCCAGAAGGGAGCAGCCTCGTGCCTCACCTGCCAGATGCGCTTGAGGAACGTGTAGGCCATGAGGCAGTAGTCCTGGTAGCTGGCCGCGCTCGGGGACACCATCAGGGCCAGCAGGGTGTGGGCGCGGGCCAGCGCCTCCAGCTGCCTCACGTTCCAAAGCTTCTCCAAGGAGACTGTCCCCGCAGCCTCAGACACTGGACTTTCAGGGGCTGTCTGAGTGGGCAGCTGTTCCTCTGCAAGACAGGGGTGCCCACGGCCACGAGCATGTCCACACTCGGATGGCGTGGGCCCTTCTGAAGGGCACCTGGGGGCACGGGCGTCCAGGGCTCCTCCCCCAGCCAGCGGACCACAGGGCTGCCCGCTGGGGGCTGCAGGTCCCGGTGGGGGCCGTGAGGACACGCCCGTCCCAGGCAAGAGGGAGCCCCCCACCCAAGCACCCCGGTGCCACGGGGAGGGCGCGGCCCTGCGCACTGAGCAGCTGACCGCGAACCAGAGCAGATAACCACTGAGGGGCGTCCGAGCCCACCCTCACCTGCCAGCTCAGGGGCGTCCCTGGCAGGTGTCATCGCCAGCAGGATGTGAATCGCCCACGTCAGGTGGAAAGTTACGTCCTCCATGGGAAACTGTTTGTCATACAGCCACTCGCTGAATTCCAGGATGTATTCTACTTTTTGCCAGTCACTCTCTGGCTTCTTTGGGATTGAACAAAAAGGTCAGAAGGGGTATGTGTTCACTCCTCGGCATCCCAAACGCTGGGACTGAGCGCGTCGCTGCAAGCGGGCGGAGGGCTCTCAACCCACCTTCGCGGCGCGGGACCCTCTGATGGGACCCAGTGCCGTCCACACTCGTGCACAACCTTTCCGTTGCTGATGGTCTTGTCACGAGACCAAAGCCGGGCAGTCTCCCGGCCCCCTTCCCACCCGCTGCGGGCGCCCGCCGGCCCTCCTGAGTCTGCCTGCCTTCAGTCTGTGCTCAGCTTAGTGCCTCCCCGGGCACTCATTCAAATGTGTATGCGAGGCTTTCTCTGGACGGGTCTGTGGTTACCCAGGGCTCCGGGGTCGGGGAAGGAGGCTGTTCCGTCCAGCGTGCAGCCCCAGAACCCCGCACAAAGTGAGTCGAAACTCACTGCACGAGGGACAGGGCTGCCGCTTCCCACCCCTCCCGGAGCAGAGACAGCCCAACTGATGTCGGGTCCACCTGCAGGGCCCCACACGCTCGCCCCAACCCCACAGCCCTCGCCTGACACCCAGGCCGGGGGGGGGCCGCCATCCGCGGGCTGGGGAAGGCAGGACAGAGGAGGGTGGCGCTGAGGAGCAGGCGTTTGACTCTGGGTGTCGGGCTGGCACGCAAGAAGACAGAGGGGGACGGGCGACGGGTCATGGGAGGTGAGGTTGGAGGGGGGTCCAGGCCAGACACGAAGTTGTGAGGAGACTCAGGGTAGAGGTGGGGTTTGGCTCTGGTTGAGATCACTGGCGGGGGTGGGAGGGGAGTCGTGGATGGAGGGATCGGAGCCCCGAGTCCCGCCCTCTCCCCATTAAGTGGTTGACGGTGGCAGGGGGTGGGGGGTGGCTGGGCTGGGAGGCAGGGGGACTTGGGAGCCCAGAGAAGGAAGCCAGACAGGGCAGGGGCAGGTCGGGGAGGGGGGGCTCAGGGTGCCCACGGCGGTCTTGGGGGCTTGGCAAGAGCTTTGCAAGGGAGCTGGGGGGTGCCAGAGCCTGGGTGGGGTTCATGACGGACACCATCTTCTCAACGAATGGTGTTGGGAAAACGGGGCGCCCTCATGCTCACACCAGCCACAAAGTGTAACTCAAAATGGATCGAAGACTTGAATGTAAGGGCTGAAACAATGACGCCGTTACAACAAACACAGGAGTGGATCTTCGTGACCTTGGACCACGAGATGGCTCCGGGGACACGGTCCATAAACACAAGCAACAAAAGAAACAGAGTGGACTTCATCAAAACTACAAACGTTTGTGCTATAAACGCATCACCAACAAAGTGAAAAGCGCGTGAAAAGACAACACACATATACGAATCTCCTATCTCATCAGAGGTTGTGCCCAGGACACATGAGGAAGTCCTACAACTCAACAATAAAAAGACAAACAACTAAATTAAAAAATGGACAAAGAATCTCAATAGACATTTCTCTGAAAAAGATAGACAGGGGGCACCTGTCGGTTAAGCGTCCTACTTTTCAGCTCAGGTCATGATCTCACGGTTCAGTTTGTGGGTTCGAGAGCCACTGTGCTGACAGCTCGGAGCCTGGAGCTGCTTCGGATTCTGTGTCTCCCTCTCTCTGCCCCTCCCCCGCTCACACCTCTGTCTCTGTCTCTGTCTCTCTCTCTCTCAAAAAGTAAATAAACATTAAAAAAATTTTTTTTCAAGCTAAAAAGATAGACAAATGGCCAATACATGCATGAAAATACATTGCTTTCTCTCTCTCTAAAAAATAAATAAACATTAAAAAAAGGGGGGCACCTGGGGGGCTCGGTTGGTTAAACATCTGACTTCGGCTCAGGTCACAGTTTCACAGTTTGTGAGTTAAAGCCCCGCATCAGGGTCTCTGCTATCAGCTCAGAGCCTGGAGCCTTCTTCAGATTCTGTGTCTCCCTCTCTCCCTGCCCCTCCCCCACTCGTGCTCGTTCTCTCTCTCTCAAAAATAAATAAACGTTAAAAATAAATAAATAAATAAACATTAAAAAAGAAAGAAGAAGAAAATACACACATGTGTGAGTCACCCGGGAAGCACAAGTCAAACCCCAATGGGACAGCACCGTCCCCCCCGGGACACTAGGTCAGAAAGCCAGCGGGCGGTGCGGGCCAGGGTGCGGCCACACTGGGGCCCCCGCCGCTGCTGGTGGGAAAGAGCTCTGGAGAGCCGTGACCGCCCCTCGGAAGGTCCAGTAGAGCTCCCCGGGCACCTTGCATACACTGCTAGGTCTGTGCCCGGGAGACACGAACGGGGCATCCGTGCAGCGTCTTTCACGAGAGCTAAACGTGGAAACAACACGCACACCCGTCAACAAAACGTTTCCTGACAACGTCTGCACACAGTGGAGCCTTACCAGCCAGAGAAACGGGTGAAGCTCGGACACAGCCATAACCCGAGAGAGCCTGGACGCGTTATGCCAGATGAAAGACGCCAGGCACAAAGGACACATCTTGTGCGACACATGCAAAACAGACAAACCCACACAGACAGAAAGGGGACCGCTGGCCGGCGGTGGGTGAGGGGACGGGAGCTAACGGGCCAGGTTTTCTGGGTGGTGGTGAAGCGTCCTCAAACCGATGGCAGTGATGGCTACGTGACCCTGTGAGTTCACGAAGATACACCTTGCACCCCAAGAAACCAGAAACGAGGAACGAGGGGACTTGGGGTCGGTGGGGACAGACAGCCTTTGCAAGAAGCCTGGTGCCGGGGAAGCCTTTCCCTGGAGGGTGGGGTCCACACTGCCCGGTCCCTTTGAACCCGGTGGGGACCCAGGTCCCAGGAGCCTCTTCACTGGCCGCTCAGCGCTGACCACACAGAGCCTGTGTTTGGACCCAGAGCAGCGTCCTGACCAGTCCCCAGTTAACTCCTTCCCGAGGGACACAGCACCCCTGGCTCCGTCGACAAACCTCACGGCAGGATTTGCTCCACGAGAGACACTCCGAGTAACAGAAAAGCCCCGTCAGTTACCTGGCGCTGGTGGCGTCCTCAGGACAAGCTCAGGGCGTGACTGAGGGGCGGCTTTGCCCCCCAGCAGAGCCCCCACCTGCCGTGGGGCCACGTGGAGGCGCCGTCCCCTCCCCAAACCTGCCCTGCTTCACTCCAGGTGCATGGAGACGAATGTCTGCCGTGATTCTCGTCGTGGGGAGAGACCGAGACCCCCGAATCGCAGAAGGCGACACGGCCTGCTCCTCTGTGCCCGGTCCGGCCTCGGGCACCCCCTCTTTGCGGGCCTCACCCCCTCCCCCACAACCGTCCCCCGGGGCAGCAGTGCGGGCGCTGCACCCACGCAGGGCCTCTCCCTCCACGCTGGAAGGTGCCACGGAAGACAGGGGTCTGTCTGCCTGCTCCCCTGCGCTCGTGAGAAGGGCGCGTCCCCTCCCTGTGGCCGTGCCCCACGCCTCCGCCGGGCCAGGGGTTCCCCAGGCCTCCCTCCTCGGGCCCGCGTCCACAACTGAGAGGCTGACGTCACGAGCACCCGGGCAGACCTGTAAGGCTTGGATGGCGTTGTGATAGCAGGTCAGCTCGCCACGCACACTCCTGGAGTTCAAGGCCAGACGGTGCCACATGTGTGCCAAGTAATCTTCACTTTCATCTTTGAATTTCTGTATTTCCATCGTAAAATTCTGGCCAAGTTTGGCCTTCACGATGACCATGTGTTTGAAAATCAGGCTTAAAAAAAAAAGCAAAAGAGAAATTAATGCTTGAACTGAGCGAGAAACAAATATATAGAAGGCACCCAAAACTAAGAAATGTTTGTCCGTTTTCCTACGTACAAAGACAAAACGAAACGGAACCTGAGTTACTTGGGGGTTTTTGCGTTGTGTTTTCCTTTGTCATGACTTGTGTGTGTTAAGTCCCCTCCCTTCTCGTGTTGAATTCCCAGAGGGGAAACGGTGTCGCCACTGGAGATGGGAGGGCGGGGCAGGGGGGGCAGACGCAGGTGGGGGGCCGCGGCGGGGCGGGGGGGGGGACGGGGTGCCCAGGAGGGGGGAGCGCTCACAGGCGGTGCGCTGTCCTCGGCAGCACCTGCACAGCCTCGTCCAGCACCTTGAGGCCTCCCTCCCAGTCACCGCGGTCCGCGTGGCAGCGGAAGAGCAGGCCGTAGAGCGCGGCGCGCAGCGTCAGGTCGTCCTCGGCACCTGCGGCAGGAGAGGTGCTCGGGGCTCCGAGAAGGGGCGGCTCCAGGCCGCCCCGGCCTGCGGGCCTCGGGGCGCCACAGGGAGGGCTCCCGGCACCATGTGAGAGCCCGGAAGCCGCGGACGTCCCTGAGGGCGGTGTGCGCCCGGTTTGTCACACGCATCGGCGACCCCACGGGCCTGACGACGACCCCCGGGCCAACGCGACAGCTGTCCGGTCGCGGGGGGCGGGGGGGGGGCAGGGCCGCACGACAGCAGTCCTTTAGGACCAGCCGCGCCGAAGAGGCTCGTGAGGGGCTCACTGTCCCCCAGGCTGCCCCACTGCTCTTCCTGCCTCCGCGTGGCTCACCTTCGAGGGGTGGGTGCCTCCTGAGCGCCCCCGCCGCCTCCCCGGCCGGGCCTCCACACCCTCCACACCTGAGCTGGCTCAGACTTTTCGTTTTCCGAGCCCTGTCTCTGTTTCGGACTCCCGTTACTTTTCCACCTCGTGAGGGAAGAAGAATCCTTTCTGGAAAGCCCTGACCCGCACTGCCGGGCGTGGCTGCTGGCCAGGCCCGGCAGGTGGCGGCGTCGGGCTGAAGGACGGAGACCACGCCTTCCCGTTGACTTGCCACCAAATGTGCTTCAGCGTCCCCCTGTCCCGTGTAAGCAGGCCCAAGGACCCGGCCACACACGCGGCCACACGGCCAGCACAGCACACACTGCCCGGGACCTGCGCGGCCTCTGCACCGCCAGTGCTGGGCTCTCAGGACACCCGGGACCAGGCAGATTCAGGCACTGGGTCAGCCGGTCAACCCCGATCAACTCGGGGGCCTCACGGTGGGGCGGCGAGGACCGCCAGGGTCTGCCATTTGAGTCCCGACTGGCTCAGGTCCCGCCCTTGGCTCTGCATTTCTTCGATCTGTGCCAAGGGGCAACATCCTCCCTGGTCTGCCCTCACGGTCACCGTCACCGTCACGGCCCTGGACCGTCCACCGCTTTCCCGGCCCAGTCCCTCCCCTCAGGTACTGCAGCTGTCGTCGTCGGGGGCCTGTGCGCCGGGCCCCCTCCCGCTCCACCCCTTCCCCGCAGGTCCTTCCGGGCGGGGCCGCCACCAGGGAGGAAAGTGCTGTGCGGAGGCAAGCCTCTGGGCGCTTGCGTGAGTCTGTTCCCGCAGCGCAGCCCGTCCTGACCAACACGACTGCGTGTCACAGAAGTTAGTCACTGACTCACTTTAAAGTTCAAGAAGTCATCTTCCCACGACGCACCTGCTTGGCTCAATCGTACTTTCCGATCCTCCCCCTACAATCCGCCTTTCTCGCTACTACTAAACTGACCTATTCGATCATTCGGTGCGTGGAGTTCAGCGTGGGCGGGGCCTGCACACCCCCCCCCCCCCCAAGCCATACTCCGCCAGGAGCCTCGATCCACAGCCCGGACCGCCGTCTGGAGCGTGGTGGTCAACTCACTCTTCAATCACACAGGGTCCTACTGTCTGCTCATTATCTTAAATCAACTTTATCTCCCAACAGACCCGCAGTACTCGGGGAGGGGGCCCGCTGCCCCAGCCCACGGCATTTACGCCCCCAGTACACACCGAGACCTTACGGTAACAGGAATGATGATGTTTTAGCGGTTAATCATCATTTTCTTTCTTTAAACATGAATTCTTAAATACGGTCTTACTGTTCTAAGTTCAGTTTGTGTTTTGCTTTTGCTTTGCAGGAGTCCGTCTCTACGTTGGCTTTGGAAGTACAAGAACACGACTTATCTGCCAGAGCGACCCAGAGGCTGGGCCCCCCGGCGGCCACCACAGAGACGGCCACCACCCGCCCAGAGCCCTGCCCTGAACCCAGGGGCCGGACGAGGGGGCCTTCCGGGCTTCGGTTTCCCTGCGCGCACGCAAAGTGCAGGTTCCAGGAAGTTGTTCACAAACAGCACTCTGTGCCCGTCACACAGGAGCCGTTACTGTCGTGATGAAGCGGTCTGTGCGTTAGTGCAAGGAATAACAGCACGCGGCACCTCCCTTTCTCTGTGCTGCGGCCGCGTCTCGTGCCTACAAACCTGGGAGAAAATGCCCTTCGGGAGTCCCTCCGCTTTGGAAGTCCGCTGTAGGCCACTGGTGCAGAAGCAGGGTTTTTCCTTTTTCCTAAGGTGAAAACAAAGAAACCGTGCAGATATCGCAAAGGTGCAATTTATTCTTTCACCATTTTGATTTTTATTTGCCTCAGTATCTGAATACAGAAACGGAAGCCAAGTTCCTGAACTACTAAGCCGCAAACACTGAAGTCACATCTCACCCCTAAGGAAAGGCCCCCCAGTGCACACGAGAACACGCACAGGGACTGCCTCACGCAGCCTGCACCCTTTTTAATGACGCAACACATCCAAATCAGTGTCAGAGCTTGAAATCAGTGGGACCAAAAGCACATTAGAAAAGACTTCTGGGGGCGCCTGGGTGGCTCAGTCGGTTAAGCGTCCGACTTCAGCTCAGGTCATGATCTCACGGTTCACGGGTTTGAGCCCCACGCCTGACTCTGTGCTGACAGCTCGGAGCCTGGAGCCTACTTCGGATTCTGCGTCTCCCTCTCTCTTTGCCCCTCCCCGACTCATGCGCGCGTGCACGCGTTCTCTCTCTGTCTCTCTCAAGAATAAATGTTAAAACATTTTTTTAAATAAAAAAAAATAAAATCAGATGTGAAAGTAGGACTATTATGACCTTGGAGAGATAAAAAGGATTCTAAGAGAAGGCTGTGGCCTAGCGCATACCGACAAATTAGATCTAGAAGAAATGGAAAAATACTTTAAAACACATAATTGCCCAAACTAACTCAATAAGAAATGGGAAACGTCAACAAACTTAAACAAGTAGAGACTGAATCAGTAATCAGAAATCTCCCAATAAAGACAAGTCCTGGACGCAAGGCTCATGGGTGGATTCTACCAAACGTGAACAATTGGCAGTAACCCTCCTCAACTTCCAAAAACCGAAGAGGAGGAAATGCTTCCGTGCCGATTCTGACGCGATTCTGACACCAACGTTACTTTGATAGCAAGTCCAGACAGAGACATCACAAGAAAATTACAGACCAAGACAATACTCTATGACTATAGATGCAAAAATGCTCAACAAAATTTAACCAATCAAATCCAACAGCGTAGTGAAAATATGATTCACCATGACCACGCGTATTCCCAGGAATACAAGGGTGGTTCCACGTAAGACCGATCAGTGTAATTAATCCAGCACATTAACAGAATGAAGGAGAAAAACCACACGATAATCTCAACCGATGGAGAAAAGGTATCTGACAAAATCCAACAACTTTTCATCATAAAATCTCAGAAAACTAGGAATAACAGGAAAATTGGTCAACATATAAAAGGTATTTGAGAACAACCCATAGCTGATGCTGTGCTCAACAGTGAAAAACTGAAGCTTCCTGCTAAAATCGGGAAAAAGATGAGGGAGTTTCAGCATTTTACTGGGCGTTCTAGCCAGAGTAATAGAAAACAGGATAAAAGCCAGCCAAACTGGAAAGGAAGAGGTAAAACTGTCCCTAGTCACAGATGATACGATCCTAGGTATAGAAAATCCCAAAGAATCCCCAAGAAAACCACTAGAGCAAATAAATGAATGCAGCAAAGTTGCAGGACACAACAATACAACAGTCGGTTGTTTTTCTATGTACCCGCAGTGATCAGTCTGAAAACAAAACCAGGAAGTGCTGTGGACTTAGCTGTGTCCCTCCTCTACCAAATTCCCATGCAGAAGCCCTAATCCCCAGTGCGCTGATATTTGGAGATGAGGTTCTTGGGAGGTGATTAGGATTAGATGAGGTCATGACGTAGGGTCCTCATGACGGTGTTAGTGTCCTTATAAGATGAGACACCAGAGACCTTGCTGATCTCCACACGCCCCCAAACGAGGAGAGAGCAAGAAGGCAGATGTATACAAGACGGGACAAGGGCCTGGCCTTACTGGCTCCCTGATCTTGGACTTCCTTCCAGACTCCAGAAGAGTAAGAAACAAATTTCCACTGTTTAAGCCCCCCAGGCACCCAGCATTTTGTTATGGCCGCCTGAGCTGAGACAAAAAGCAATTTCATTTATACCATCACCTAAGAGAATTAAATGCTTGCAAAGAGGTGAAAGACATATATGTTGAAAACTATGAAAACATTTTGCTGAAAGAAAGTGAACAAGGTCTGTATGAATGGGAAGACATCACTTGTTCATGGATGGAAAAATGCTAAACTGTCCATAGCACCCAAAGTGATCGATAGATTCAATACAATCCCTCAAAATCCCAACACCCTTCTCCAAAGAAATGGAAAGGCCAAACCTCAAATTCATGTGGAATTGCAAGCGGCTCCAAGTAGCCAAAACAACCTCAAAAAAGATTAATAAAGTGGGAAGGCTCACAATTCTTGACGGCAAAAGTTACCGCAAAGCTACAGGAATCGAATCAGTGTGATCCTGGCACGAGGACAGACATATAGACCAATGGAATAAAACAGAGAGCCCAGAAATAAATTCTCAGATATATGGTGAGTGACTTTTGACAAAGACACTAAGATCATACAACGGGCAAAGAACACTCTTCAGCAACTGGAGCTGGGTGGGGCACCTGGGTGGCTCAATCGGTTAAGTGTCCGACTTCGACTCAGGTCATGATCTCGCCGTTCGTGAGTTCGAGCCCTGTGTCGGGCTCTGTGCTGACAGCTCGGAGCCCAGAGCCTGCTTCGGATTCTGTGTCTTCCTCTCTCTCTGCCCCTCCCCTGCTCATACTCTGTCTCTCTCTAAACTAAATAAACATTAAAAAAAAAAAAAAAAAAAAAAACTGGTGCTGGGAAAACTTGATTTTCACAGGCAAAGAAATAAAACTGTCCCCCTATCTTACACCACATACTAAAATTAACTCAAAGTGAGGGTGGGGGAAACCTGAAACATAGGAGCCAAATCTATAAAACTCGTAAAGAAAACACTGGAAAAATTCTTCATGACATTGGATTTGGCAATGACTCCATGGATGTGACACCAAAAACATAGGCAAAAAGAAAAATATAGTTGAACTTTGTCAAGATTAAGAACTTTTGTGTGTCAAAGGATACCATCAAGGGAGTGAAAAGGCAACCAAATGAATGGGAGAAAAAAATCTGCAAATCTGATGTTTGATAAAGAATTAATATCCAGAATATATAGAGAGCTCTTGCAATTCAACAACAACAACAAAAATCCAAAAATGGGCAAAGGACTTGAACAGACATTTCTCCAAAGAAAATATGCAGATAACTAATAAGCACATGAAAAGATGCTCAAAATCATTTGTCATCGGGGAAATACAAATCAAAATCACAATGAGGTATCTCTTCACACCTACTGGGATGGGTATAATTTTTTTTTTTTTAATCGGAAACAACGAGTGTTGACAGGATGTGCAGAAATTGGAACGCTGCTGGTGGGTATGTATAATGGAGCAGCTGCTTTGGAAAATAGCTTTGCATTTCCTTCAAAGGTTAAACACGGAAGTACCATATAACCCAGCAATTCTACTCCTAGGTGTAGACTCGAAAGAACTGACAGCAGGGACATAAATATATTTGCACACTCGTGTGTAGCCGCACTATTCACAACAGTGGAAGGGATGAAGCCATCATGCTCAGCAACAGATGAGTGGATAAACAAAATGGTGTCCATCCACACAACGGAGTATCGTTCGGTCGTAAAAAAGAAGGAAATGCTGACACCTGCTACATGAACCTTGATGACACCATGCCGAGTGAAATAAACCGGACACAGAAGGACAAACGCTGTGTGATTCCTGTTCAGTGAGGAACCTAGGGTCTTCCCATTCATAGAGGTGAGAGTGGGGCTGTTGTTCCATGGGGACGGCTCTTGTTGGGGATGATGAAAAAGTTGCAGGCACAGACCCTGGGGATGGCCATAAAACACTGAATATAGTTAAGGTCACTGAATCATATACTTCTGGATGGTTAAAATGGTAATTATATTATGTACATTTGATCACAACTTTTTAAAAAGCCCATTGGAAAGAACTGAACTTTAGGTGAGTTTTATAAATGTCTAGACCCGGGCTGGGCAAATTTTTTCTGTAAAGTGCCAGAGAGTAAGCACTTCTGGCTTTGTGGGTCACGTGGTCTCTGTCACAATTACTCCCTTCTGCTGTTGTAGCCAAGCCACAGACAATATGTAAATGATCAGGCGTGGCTGCGTCCCAATAAAACTTTATTTACAAATATAGGAGACAGGCTAGATTTGGCCCCTGGGCGGGGGTTGCCCACACCTGGCTTAGGCCATCAGAGGTCATAAGTATCTTTGCAAGAAAATAGGAAGCATCAGCCAATTTCTTCTATGAGGCTCTGATTTTCAATTTTCTTCTTGCTGTCTCTTGAACAGCAGTCTCCCCGACCAGAGACAGTCTTGGGGATTTTACGCACAGCTGTGGGCCCTCCTGCCACAGGCCTGGCTCTGAATCAGCACAGAGGGCGGCTCCCCCAGCTCGTCCCGTCCCCTCAAACCTCCCCCAGCTCGTCCCGTCCCCCCAAACCTCCCCCAGCTCGTCCCGTCCCCCCAAACCTCCCCCAGCTCGTCCCGTCCCCCCAAACCTCCCCCAGCTCGTCTGGCCGCCGGCCTCCGAGGGCTCTGCTGGGGCCCGGACTGAGGGCCCACGAAGCTCCGCCCACGGGCTCTACCCTAGACCGTCTGACCACGGACCTCTGTCTGCCAAAGCCTTTGACCTGCAGACCTTCCCTTAGAAAAAGGCCCTGCTGAAAACCGCAGGTTTAGGTCTGAGCCTGGCCTTCTTGGGCGGACGGGAAAGGTGCCGGAGTCCCCACGGGAAGCCGAGTCCCGGGGCACAGGACGCACGTGGTCAGCAGGCGGGACAGCCCTCACTGACCGCCGCATGCCCTCTGAAGCTGGGTCTGCGCCCAGGTGAACAGAGGGGGCCAGCCGCGGGTGGTGACTTACCAAGACCACACACGCCCTGGCGACGGGGCGCCTGTGGGGTGCGGTCAGGCCGAGACTTTGGCTCTGGCCCAGAGGTTTCTGTGGTTTTCCTCGGCCATCTGAACCTAGCGTTCTGTCCTTTCCCCTCCCCTGCTGGGGCTCTCTGGGGAACGGTCAGTGTCCCCTTGGAGGGGAGGAAGGAGGAAAGAGAGGTCTGCGTGTCTGCCCTGCCGGGCTTCAGGGACGTCATTGTCCCCTGGGCCCCCTCCTCTGCTGGCCCTTGTGTTCCTGGTTTCCACGGCTCCCCGGGGTCTGTCTTCCCTGGGGATCTCGCCCTCCCTTTCCGGAGGACGCCTGCCCCGCCGTGGCCCCACATGGCACACCTGTTTCTTCGCTTCTGTCTTATTGATGATGCCGATGAGCCTCTGAACGACAGTCTTGGCTTTCCTCCTGTTGGCCGCGGAGGACAGGAGCGGGAGCCAGGCGTTCCAGTACTGCCTCACAGCCAGCATCACCAGGGCGCTGCTCCCCGCAATGCCCCCGAACCTGAAAGGGAATCCCTGGGCTGGAGCGGCGTAGACACCAACGATGCGGGAGTGACATGGGAAGCTTCTCGATTTACCGGGGAGCCGGCACGGCTGGGCGCCACGGAGCACCCCGGACGCGGGCGCTCCCTCCCCCCGATGGCCATGTGGCCTGTGGCGACCCACTCGTGCCCGAGGGCCTCTCGAACGTGGGGCGGAGCGGATGTGACCGCAAGGGGCGAGACGGCCCCGGCCACAGGGTCACAAAGGAGGGCCAGCCCTAGCGGCCGTCCCCACTGAGCCCCGTACCCTTCACCCCACGGCACTGCGGTCCGTCTACCTCCCACGGGCGGCACGCACGCCAAGCCCACAGCCCACGCGGTCACACTGGCCGCTTAGCCCGGCATGGCGCACCTGGCGCTCGCCATGAAGGACCTCGCGGCCGCCAGGCGCAGCTGCTTTCTGCCCCTCAGGTTCTCCAGGGTGCTCCTGCCCTGGATGCAGGCTGTGGTGCTCAGCATCTCGGCCACCAGTTGAGTCTCCGCCCTGCGGACAGAGAAGTACGAGGGCAGGAGGGCTCTTCGGGGAGACAGGTGCCGTGCAGAGAGGGGAACAAGCCCTGGGGGCATCCAGAGTAGCCTCGTGCGAGCCCCCAAACCGCAGCTAACCGGCTGAGCGCACTCAACCCACAGAACCACGAACTGGCGTGTTGAATGACGAATCTGCGAAGGGAGCAGCAAAAGGTGGGCACAGCGAGCCCCTCCTAGCAGGGCCGAGCCCCGCCGGGAGCAACGGGGCTCCGCTCCCTGCGCCCCCGTGTGCTGGTCTCAGAGGCCTCCGCTCCGTGCCGGGAGCTCAGTCCGGTACGGTTTCGACTCAAAGCTGTGTCAAGGATGCCAGACCCTCTCCCGAAACGTTTGCCACCCCGGCCTCGCCGTGGCTTGCGCATAGGTAACACCACACACACGGAGACATCGCCCCCGGGAGGGGGATCCCGTGCTGGAGGGGACCAGATCCCCAACACCCAGCTCGGGGGGCCCTGGATTTATTCCCAGAGAAATACACACAGTTCCCGGGCAGCCTCCCTCCACGGGCCACCTGAGTCTTTATTTTTGAAGAGCGTGGCCTCTGGCTGGGCCTCAGACGCTTCCTGTATTCCGTGGGATAAACCCTGCTCTTTTTTTTTTTAATTTTTTTCAATGTTTATTTATTTTTGGGACAGAGAGAGACAGAGCATGAACGGGGGAGGGGCAGAGAGAGAGGGAGACACAGAATCGGAAACAGGCTCCAGGCTCTGAGCCATCAGCCCAGAGCCTGACGCGGGGCTCGAACTCCCGGACCGCGAGATCGTGACCTGGCTGAAGTCGGACGCTTAACTGACTGCGCCACCCAGGCGCCCCAAACCCTGCTCTTTAACTGGAGTGACGGCTCACTTCCGCTTGGTACATACACGGTGTGGTTGGGGCGGAATCTTCCATTTGCTTTCGTTTGTCCCGTGTGTTGTTGCTTTCCCCCCTCATTTGGGCTAAGTGAATGACCTTTCAGTATTGCATTTTGTGTCCCCTGTTGGATTTTTAGTTATACTTGTTTACTCTTGTTTCAGTACTTGCTCAAGAGATTACAACGTACATCCTTAACTAACAGTGTGGCTTGGGTTAGTGTATCATTTCACAGGCGGTGGGAAACCTCTGAACAGTATTCTGTGACGTGCCTCATTCCTGTCACTAGTGTTCTCACGGTCACGCACTTTACTTGCATATTTACTAAGAATCCCACCACGCGATGCGCTTCCGTTTTAAAAAGGCACATGTCTTTTAAAGAATTTAAGAACCGAGGGGGAGAGTCATTTGCGCTCCCCACGCATTCACCACCTCGGTGTTCTCCCGGCTTCTTCAACCACGTTTCCGCCTATCATCTTCCTTGAGCCTGAAGAATTTCCTCTGGCATCTCTTCGCGGAATGGAGTACCTACCTTACCTGTACTTTACCTTATGCCCTGATTTTGCCCTCATGTTTTGCAGGCTCTTCTCACAGGAGGCCTAGATTGACAGGTTTCTTTTCTTTAACCCTTAAAATGGTAGGCAGTCCACGTTGTTTCTGCTGAGAAATCTGCAGTCCCACCCTTGCTTTCCTACACACAACGCACCCGTTTGCCTTCCGACTTCTCTCCAATGATTTCTTGCCTTTGGCCGGCAGCAATGGGACTACGGTGAAAACAGCTGTGGTTTTCTCTGTGTTTATCCCGCTCGGAGTCATTGAAAATCTTGGATCTCTGGCTTGATGTTTTTAACTCAATTTGGAAAAAAATTAAACCCTTCTATCTTCAAATATACGTATCTCTGCCTCCCTCTCTTGCCTCTGTCCTGAGACTCCTGTTTCCCTTGGGTTAGGCCACTTGATTCTGCCCCACGTGTCGTTGAAGTTCTGTTCATTTCGCTTTTCCGTCTTTTCTCCCTGTGCTTTGGTTTCAATACTCCGTTGAGCTGCATTCACAGTTACTTACCACTTCTTCAGCATTCAGATGTTAAGCTCTCCCAGTGAAACATTTCCAGATGTTGTGTTTTTTAGTTCTGGAATTTCCACTTAGTTATTACAGTTTCCATTTCTTTGTTGAAATTCCCCACCTGTACACTAATTTTTCCACTAAAAATGCTTTCTTGTATTTATAACAGCTGTTTTAAGTTTTAAATTTGTTGTCTTCTAATTTTCAAACTTTGTGTCATATCTGCGTCTGTTAACTGTTTCTATCCTATTGACTGTATTTTCTCCTGGTATGGGAGAACACTTTCTTGTTTTTCCACACGTCTGGTAGTTTTTTTATTTTATGCTGGACACTGCAAGGGCTGTATTGTCGAGAGTGGATGCTGCTGCCTTCCTTTAATGGGACGTTGGGGGTCATTCTGACGGGCAGTTAATTTACTGGTGCCTCAGTTTATCCTATGAAGATTTGAATAAGGCTTTTGTGGGGTAAGTCTAGAGTGGCCCTTACAGCCCTATTCCTAAGGCATACGGTCTTTCTGAACGCCTGGCAAGTTGACTCTGGTTCAAACACCTCAACACGGATGGCTTCCAGCATCTCTGTGCAGCTTAGAAATCACACCTCAGTGCCTGGGAACATACAAGCTCTGTCCAGTAATCTCTTTTCTCACATCATATCTGACAAATGCCGGCTGTCTCAGTAGCCCCAGGCACGGGTCCTTGTTTCGTCCCAGTATGTCTTCTGTCTGGGCTGTGCTTCCCAACGCTGACGTTTGAACACCCCTCCAACCCCCCCCCCCACAGAAAGCAAGGGTGAACGTGCAGCCACGTTTGATGTTCCCTTTTACAGAAATCTCTTCGTTGGATCATCTGTTGTCCAATGCTTGGCAATGATTGGTTCATGTATTTTGCCAAGCTTTACCGTTTTTTCTCACAGCACGAGAGTATAGTAACTGTTACTGTGTAATGGCGAGAAATGGTAGGAAAAGGGACTTTTACATATAAATAAACATGTTCTGTAAATGACTTATTTTATTATATAGTATATACTTATTTTAGTTTATAGATAGATATAATATACAATAAATATAATATTAAATATCTTACATATTTATATGTAAGATATAAATATTATATACACATATATAAATTACTAATAAATTACATAAATATATTGTATATATTATATAAATTTCTATAAAGACCCAACATTGATGATTATGTTAAATGAAAATGCTGAACAAAGTAGAGATGTCCCAAATAACCTTAGACTATCTAGAATTAGACTATCTAATCTATTTTGTGTCTGTTTTAACGATCTGCATGAAATTTCTTATTAATGGACATTCCTTTATACTGATAGTGTGAATGTGAAAATTATTCTCGTAATTAAACACTCAGCGATGAAAATACTGATTAGAAACTGTACTATTTTTCAGCAAGAGCTAAAAATTTACTATTACTGTGCATCGCTATTATAAAATTACTTTGTGACCAATTCCACACTAGAGTTTCTACCTATAAATTGCAAAGTGGAGAGATTAGCATAAACGTTTGAAATACGTGTCATTTTCTTTAAACAGTGAATCATCTGCAGCGAGTGCCACGTGGCTGAATGTGACCACGTATCCTGCCTGACCAGGCACAAGGTCCAACGTTCTGAGTGGCCAGCAAGATCACTATCAAGTGGGCATCTCTTCCAGAACCAGGGGCCGTGTCTCTCCAGCTGCCAAGCACCCAGGAGCATGTCTGGACACAGCTAGCAAGCCAGCAGGCTGGATGAACGGTCAGAACCACAGTCAGACCCAGGTACGAGGGGCAATCCCGCTGAGTGCAGTGACTCCGGCTGCCGCTAGAGGGCAGTGATGCTATATAAATGAGCTTTCAAAAGTTGAAGCGGAAATTACATTTTTATGGTACCTCCACTTTCCCTATTACTATTGGCGTAAATTTCTATTTTTATCTTCTTTTATTGTATTACATAAGATTTTTCATTCTAAAATGAAACTCAATTTAAGAATCACTGGAGAAGAATGGCAAGGCCCCACTTCCTACAGCCTACACCCTGCCGCCCTGACCGAGTCCTCCTGGCCCGCCCGCCACCAGCAGCGAAGCGACTTTTAACCCAACAACGGAACGACTATGCAGCAGCGTTCAGGCGCTGACTCTTTCTAGAAGAATATCTTTGCAGTTTCTCTTTTCAAAATATCTTGTCAATTTTTATCAAAACGGTACCTGCACACGGGGAGGCATCGCTACTTCTACTCAGCTCGCAGCGCTGTTCCCTGCAGGGAATGACTTCTAAACGCTTAGTCCTCTCCTCTAGTAGGCATATGCTTGCCTCTAAAACTTGGCATCTAACTTGACTTCCCAACGTTATCAGCTGCACACATCACCTGTGGAATTCTTACGACGATAGATGAAGTTTAAATTACTCAGACCTGGGGCTGCTGGGTGGCTCAGTCGGTTGAGCGTCACTCCTGATTTCAGCTCAGGCTGTGATCTCTCGGTCGTGAGATCGAGCCCTTTGTCAGGTTCTGCCCTGACAGCACAGAGCCTGCTTGGGATTCTCTCTCTCCCTCTCTCTCTGCCACTCGCGCGGTCTCTCTCTCTCTCTCTCAAAATAAATAAATAGATATTTTAAAACAAGATTTCAGATTCTCTCTCCCTCTGCCCCTCTCCCTCCTGCACATGCTCTCTCTTTAAAATTAAAAATTTTGGGGCGCCTGGATGGCGCAGTCGGTTAAGCGTCCGACTTCAGCCAGGTCACGATCTCGCGGTCCGTGAGTTCGAGCCCCGCGTCGGGCTCTGGGCTGAGGGCTCAGAGCCTGGAGCCTGTTTCCGATCCTGTGTCTCCCTCTCTCTCTGCCCCTCCCCCGTTCATGCTCTGTCTCTCTCTGTCCCAAAAATAAATAAAAAACGTTGAAAAAAAAAATTTTAAATTAAAAATTTAAACTACTCAGACCCTCCTTTTGCCCTCTTCTCAACTTATTAATATAGATGATTACAGGATTAATTTAATCCCCCTATTTATTATCTTTATTCTTTAAAACATTATACCAGCTCAGATCTCGTGGGCCCTCAGCAAGTGACACCTGACCGCTCACCTTCTCAGGCGAGGCTGCTGTCACAGCCGTTCTCCTCTCTTCTGGACTCTCCCCTCCCCTGCAAAAGCGTTTGGCTTTTGAGTTGCCCAAACTGGTACCACGTTTGTGAAGTAGCCACAATTGTTAAGCCCAAAACTAAAGGATCAGTGAACACCACGATAACGCAAATGTTTTGTGTCTCCTAGAGCTTCCCACTGGCTTTTTCTCCACTGTACGATTTTCAGTTAGCTCCGTGCCTTTTCTACTCTTCCGAACCTAACCCCGGGTCCTCTGTCTTCCCTGCCCTCGCTCCAGAGCCCCCTCCGTCCTGCTCCAGTTCAGACAGGGAGCCCTCCCAGCAAGCAGCACAGTGTGACAACTTTTCTGGAATGTATTTATTATTCCAAGCATCCCACATCTCTCTCTCTCGTTTGGTTTATTCCTTTGTTTTTCTGGAGCATATCCTTCAAGTGACTTTCCCACAAACAGGCGTGTGGGAAACATACATTCCGGGTCCCTGTCTGCCTACAAATGGCTTTCCTTCCCCACGTACTTGACTCAAAGTCTGAGTGGGTTAAAATCTAGGCTGCGAATTATTTCCACCTAGAGAGCGCCATTTTTCTTCTGCCTCCCAGTGTTTGGAAAAGGCTGTTGCGTTGATGTTTCCTGTGACTCTGCAGATGGATTTCTTTCTTTTTTTTTAACTTTTAATTTTATTTCAATCCAAGTGGGTGAACATAGAGTGTAATAATGATTTCAGGAGTAGAATTTAGTGGTTCATCACTTCCATACGCCACCCAGTGCTAGTCCCAACAAGTGCCCTCCTTGAGGCCCATCACCATTTAGCCCACCCCCCACCCACCTCCCCCCAGCAACCCCAGTTTGTTCTCCATATTCCAGAGTCTCTTACGGTTTGCCTCCCTCTCTGGTTTTTATTTTATTTTTCCTTCCCTTCTCCTATGTTCATCTGCTGTGTTTCTCAAATTGCACATATGAGTGAAATCATGTGATATTTGCCTTTCTCTGATTGACTTATCTTGCTTAGCATAATACACTCTGGTTCCATCCACATTATTGCAAATGGCAAGATTTCATTCTTTTTGATCGCCAAGTAATTAATATTCCATAGTGTGTGTATATATATATACCACATCTTCTTTATCCACTCATCAGTCGATGGACATCTGGGCTCTTCCATAATTTGACTGTTGTCGATGGCGCTGCTATAAACGTGTGCCCCTTTGAATCCGCATGTTTGCACCCTTTGGATAAATACCTAGTAGTGCAGTTTCTGGGTCGTAGGATGGTTCCGTTTTTAGTTTCTTGAGGAACCTCCACACTGTTCTCCAGAGCGGCCTCACCAGTTTGCATTCCCACCAGCAGTGCAGGAGGGTTCCCGTTTCTCCACATCCTCGCCAGCATCCAGAGTCTCCTGACTTGTTCATTTTAGCCATTCCGACAGGTGTGAGGTGGTATCTCATTGTGGTTTTGATTTGCATTTCCCTGAGGAGGAGTGATGTGGAGCGTGTTTTCATGTGTCGGTTGGCCATCGGGATGTCTTGTTTGGAGAAGTGTCTGTTCATGCCTTTTGCCCATTTCTTCACTGGATTACTTGTTTTTTGGGTGTTAAGTTTGGTAAGTTTTTTATAGATTTTGGATACTAACCCTTTATCTGATATGTCGTTTGCACATATCTTCTCCCATTCCGTAGGTTGCCTTTTACTTTTGCTGCTTGTTTCCTTCGCTCTGCGGAAGCTTTTTATTTTGACGAGGTCCCAGTAGTTCGTTTTTCCTTTTGTTTCCCTCGCTTCTGGAGACGTGTCTCGTAAGAAGTTGCTGAGGTGCAGGTGGATTTCTTTTAAAGGCGGTTCGGACACTCTCTTCATCTGTGATGACCAGACGTGTCCCTGTGGTGCGTCTGCACGTGAGGGTGACTCCGTTCCCCTGCTGCCCGCTGCTGGTGAGAGCGTCCATCAGGCGGCGGCGTTGTCTGCCCTGGAGGCTGTCCTGCATCACAATCCGCATTCAAACTTCTTTCTGAAGCACACTCTCTGTTCTTTCCCGGGGTTCTGAAGGTTAGTCGTTGGACCTCCTGTGTGGCTCCGGTGTGGCTCCTGGCTTTTCCGTCACATTTTCTGTGTGCGTCCTTTCTCATCTACTTCCTGAGAGATTGCCTCACACTGATACCTTTTTTTTTTTTAATGTTTTATTTCTGAGAGACAGAGAGAGACAGAGCACAAGAGGGGAGGCGCAAAGAGAGAGAGAGACACACACAGAATCTGAAGCAGGCTCCAGGCTCCGAGCTGTCAGCACAGAGCCCGACGCGGGGCTCGAACTTGTGAACTGTGAGATCGTTACCTGAGCTGAAGTCGGACGCTCAACCCACTGAGCCGCCCAGGAGCCCCTCCTCACGCTGCAATCTTCACTCAATTTCTTCTCAAGGGATCTCCAGTCCTTGATTATTCCTTCTTCCACAACACTACACACTTTTTAAATGCCGCAACTTCTCAAGTAAGTTTGAGGGGTTTTTCTTAACGTTCTCCTCTGGTTGTCGCATAATCTGCGTATCCCGAGGAATTCTCCCTATTTGAGAGTGTGGCTGAGATGCTGGTGGGGAGCCGGTAGCAAGCAGGGGAGCCCTGGTGCCCTGCCCGGGGTCAGGCGTCCCGGCAGGCGGCCAGGTGCTCTGTGCACGGCGGCCGCACGTCCCGCCTCAGTGCGCTGGGCTCCTTCGTGGGTGGAGGCCAACAGCGGGTGGGCGCCCGGTAGCCACCGAGCTGCATGACCAGGGACCACCCCTCGGTCTCCCCCAGCTGGGGTGGGAAGTCAGAGAGCGTGGGAGGCTTCCCTTGTGGAAGCCAAGTACCTCTCAGGACAGACTGTTGAGAGAAAATAACCCGTAGCCTCTGAGAGAGGTCAGTCCACACTGTGCCGGAGGAAGGGCCCCTCGTGATGACCCTCAGCGCTGGCGGTGAGAACGGACAGGCTCCGTCACGGCTGTGCTTCAGCTACTCTGTTTTCAGACGGAGCCCTTCTGACGCCCCCACGGCTACCGCCTCAGGTCGGTGGGCACGGGTACCTCGGGCAAGGCTGACGGACACCTGCCCCAAACGTCCGGCTCCTCAGAGGGTTTAGTCAACTGCCCGATCCTCGACTTGCCGGCTCCACGAGCTTCCGACGGCCCTCCCCTCACCCTCCGCCGGCCGCCTCTCCTCCCCTCCTGTGGGGAAGCCTCGTCCCGCCCCACCTCATCCCGACAGACATCCACGGCTCTGGTGTTCTTCCAGAAATCTCTGCCTCTGCGTCTACGGACCCCTGGGCCTCGGAGGCGCTGCCCTGAGCTCCGGGGTCGCTCGAGGGCAGCCCTGTCTCGACGGGCCGTGTGGCCCACGGTCCTGGGAACCCACCCCAACCTTCCTCGCAGGGCCACCGTCTCACCCCACCTGCTACTTCGGGCCGGTGACCGGGGTCCTCAGCCGGACTCTTCAGTCACGCGTCCATCCCCTCCCTGCCCTGCAGCCCTCGGAGGGAGCTTCCTGTGCCCCCGTGTGGCTGGAGCCCCCCGGCTGGCACGAGAGCCACCGGGTCTCCCCTCGACCCGCCACTGCCCCACACCAGGCCTCTGTGCCTGAGCGTCCCGTCTGAGGAGGGCAAGTCCTGGCGGGCACGCACCACCCCACCTGGAGAGAAGGGGTGCGGTGGAAAGGCGGCTGCTGCAGTGTGTGACGCGGTCTTCTGTTCGTGGGGCAGCTGGGACCCACGCACGCCCTCAGAACGCAGGCTTCCACAACCGCATCCGATTCTTGAGGAAGTTACGGCGACCAGCCAGAGACGAGGCTCCCCGTTACCTCTCAGCAATGGACCTTGTTACTTGGGCCCAAGCCCTACCCACGGGAGGGGGCCTCTCCTGCTGCCCTGAGTCCTGGGGGCTCCCGTCGCCGGGTGCTGTGCCCGTCTCAGGGACGTGAACCCACAGGGATCGCGGCTGACTCCTCCGGCAGTTTCTGGCGTGCTACTGCCCACAGAATGGGCGCGTGGCCGCGTCCGAGAGGCTGCATCCGGGGGTCTCTGGGAGCGTGGGCTTGTAGAATCGGACGCCTGGGCCCGGTCCCGGCTCTGCCGCCTGCCGGGGAGGTGGCCTCCGGCCACAGACGTGGCCTGCGCCTGCCTCGGTTTCCTCACCTGCAATATGGGGACGGTGGCACCCACCAGAGAGCTGGTTGAGGTGGTGCCGCGGGGTCCTCGGAGGGACCCCACGCGCATCTGAGACCCTGGCCACTTGGAGGCCGGCGGTGTTAAGACATCTCAGGTGGCATTCATTTGTCGGCCCCCAAATACACGCTGCATGTGTCCCACGCAGGCCCCGGAACTGCCGCTGAGGTATGGCGGACGCATCCGTGTCCCTGGGGTTCTCAGTCGGGGACAGACCCCCCCCCCCCACGCTGCCAATCACGCTGCCACAGCGGGCAGCCCGAGACACGGACGCGGCCCGAGGTCGGCCTCACGTGGCAATTCGGCACGCCTGGGTCCGGCCCGCCCACCCTGGCTGCGGACTCACTACGAACGTCTTCTTCATACCCTCGAGTCGGTGATTTCGTGGTTTCCAGGAAATAACCCACAAGACCCTCAAGGAAAACGGTCGTCACCACAGAAAAAACTCACAGTAGAAACAAATTAAAACAGCCTGACACTCACAACGAGGGGAAAGACGCAGAAACACAATTCCCGATCGGAGGTCGGAACGCGAGAGCCGCCGGAAGCTGTGAGGGAAAGCGGGCGTCCAGCGCCGCACGGGGACAGGGGTCCGGGAGCTCGTGCCGCGACATCCGGCAGCCATGGCCCCCGGAGAGCGAGCGGCCCGCAGCGGGCAGGGCGACAGGGGCCGGAGGGCTTTCTTGTCACTGGGACACCTCCTCGGTGACTTCTGAATTTATGTGGCACGTCTGTGTTGCCCACTCAGAACTACGTTCATCAAAGCTCTGTCTGTCGGGGATGGCAGATGGTGACCCGGGAGCCCCTTTCTGCCTCTGTGCCCGTGACCGTCACGCTCACGGCCAGTGAGCCTCGTGTGGCCTCAGAACCCTTCTGAACCCGGCCCTCTGGAGCCGTGGCTGACGGCGTCGTGCTGGCTGACGAGGAGCTGGCAGGCAGAGGCGCACGGACACACGGGCACGGCTGCCGGGACACGTGCTGGGATGACCCAGGGCTGGCGCTCGGGCCCGGTGACCCCTCCTGGCCTCAGGGGGATCGGTCCACAGCTACTTACCGGCTAAACATCCTCAGGAGCCTAATGCCCATCTGGATGGCCTTCTGCGAGCAGGCCATGGCGACCTCGTGGTCGTGGGCCATGTGGGCAAAGTGGGTCAGTCGTGTCAGGGTCTGCAGCTCCACCAGGGGGTCCGACCAGTTGCACTCGGAAGCCATTTCCACCACCTTCCGGGCAGGGGAGAAGGGGCGTCTGTTAGCGCGGCTGACGTGCCACCCCCGGGGTCCCCGCCCCGAGCCGACTGCAGAGGAAGCGCACGGGTGGCTCCCACGTGGAATGGCTCGGGCACCCTGCGAGGGGCAGGTGAGCGCCGTGGTGAGGACGGGGTCCCGCGACAGGGCACCCAGTCTGCCGCCTCAGGCAAGGCCCTCTGACCCCGGCTCTGAGTCTGAGCAGCTGACCCGAACGAGTGGCCTCAGGCTGGGGGCTCTGGGCACCGGTGGCGCCTACCTGGGCCAAGGGGGGCACGGAGAAGTCCATGAGGCCCAGCCCGTTGCAGGAGTACATCTCCAGAGCAACGAGAACTCTGGTCACCGAGTTGACGTCCTCGTTGGGACTCTGGGGGAAGGAAGCGCCCGTCAGCCCGGGGGTACCGGGACGCTGGGGCCCGGAGCCCTGGGACACGCGGGCATCGCGGCGACAGCCAGAGCCATTGGTGTGTCGGTTTCTCTCCAAGGTCCCTTTCCAGGCAGTGACGAGGCAGCAGGTCTGGTGGCTGGGCTGGCCGGGGGGTGGGGCAGGGCCCGCCCATGACCTCAGAGCCCACGTCTGTGGGAGCTCTCCTCTCTGGGTCCCTGCTTGTCCCCCTTCAGGCGGGAGACCAGGGAAGACCTCAGCAGGAGGCGTCCGCCCTGCAGGCCCCGGCCCGCCGAGCCCTCCGAGCCCCCGGGAGCTCCCAGACGCTGCCCGCGCCCCAGACCCCTGGCACCTGCTCGTCCGCACCCAGCCGTGGCCCGATCTGCTGCTGTAGCAGCTGCCGGGCCTTCACCCAGGTGGCAAGGAGCTGCTGCTGGGTGCTCAAGGGCACCTCCTCTTCGGGCTCCGTCCCGGTGCTCAGGTTCAGGGCGAACTCGCAAACCTAACACAGATGGGGCCTTGTTCTAGAGCCTGAACTCTGAACAGGAGCCCGAGCCAAGACCCAAACTAGTAAAAGTAAGTGGACCTGGCTCGTGGTCAGACCGGCGGGGGTTTAAACAGGCACCAGGCCTGCAGCTGGGCGGCCTGGCCCCCACGCGCCCCTGGGGGGCCCCCGGCTGGCCCTGCCACCTGCCCGGCTCCGCCGCCTCCCCTCCCTGACAACACCCGGCTCTCTGTCTTCCTCTTACAGAAATGCATGTTCTCTGCCCCTCCTTGCCCTGCTCCCTATTTCCTGGCAGTAGAAAACCCTAGCCAGTTTCACCTCCTAATGGCCACCCGTCACCTGCGCTAGTGGAGTGAGGGTCCCTCCCCTCCAGCCTCGCGCAGCGAGGGCTCTACCTCCACCGCGGTCCTGACTTCAGCGCTGGCTCCTGAGTCCAGTGGTGCGTGAAACAGGTTCGGGCGCATGGGTCTTCTAGATTTTTCCGGCACTTGGGTCGGAATCCAGTTGATAATCAAGCCTCGAGCCAAAGTGTTGCAGAGCATCCCCAGCAGAGTGAAGTCTCTGGAAAGAGCGTGCCGGCAGGTGAGAACACAGTCGCACGCACAGACTCAAGCAGACGAGTCCGTGACAAAGTGCGTTTGCCGGGCTCCCATCTTGCCGGGACCAACGACAGGCGCCGGTGGTCCCGGCGCCAGTTTGCCGAGCTGTTCCAAGGCCTCCTAGGGGAAGCTGGCTGTGACGAGGGCCGCTCCGGTGACGCCTGGCTCCCCCGCCACAGGTGGCCTTCCTGGCGAGAGGGCGCCGCCGTGCCAGGCAGGCGGGCTCCTCGGGGCATCGTCGGGGCGGGACAGAGAGGCCCATCTGGCCTCCGTGCCCGCTGCCGGGCGTCCGTCAGGCCTCAGTCGCGGCCCGGGCACTTCTACCGGTTGGTTAACAGATCAAATGGGCCTCGGCCAGAACGCCCACGTTTCTCACTGGCAACGTTATGGCACCAAAACGTCGAAAACTGCTGCAAACGGTCTCCGCACATCCAGAACCGGGGACTCAAAGTCTGAGCTCCATCTGCGATGGAAACTCACGGCAGTGCTGGGAGGGGAGAGGCTGGCGTCTGCGGAGCCCCGCTGGGGCGCTCGCATCAGAGGGGCATCCACAGGGCCTGCTCACTGCCCAGCGAGGGGCTCTCTAGCTCGGGCTCCGTGTTCGTTATTAATCGTCCCTGATGAAAACCGGCACGCGGCCTGCTGGTTCCCACCCCGCCTAGCACATCTACTTCGGTATCTGATGAGAAAACCTAAAGCTTATCGTTCAGACTAAAAACCAAACCAGCAAAAAACACACAAGGAGAGTCTTTAAATGTCATCCTTGTCGGGTGACACTGTGGTCTGTCTTGCTTTTAAATTTCCAATTTTAGCTCACGAAAACAGCAATCTCCCGGGCCCCCATCCGTCTATGTAAGAAAACACAGACGCACGTTTGCAACCTTCCGTGAAACCAGATGAGACTCGTACAAAGGAGTCGCTCTTTGCTTCCATTTTTCCCAGCTGATCCGGGTCTCAGCAAACCTTCCTTAGAATCATTCTGTTTGGAACAGAGTGGGGCAGGCCGGCTCCGTGCTGAGACACAGTGAGGGTGGGGGGCTCCTTGCCGGGTGGGCCCGAGGCCTTCCTCCACCACTATGGGCCGCCCTGCGGCTCAGAGAGGGTGAGCATCTGGCTTGGGGTGCACGGCTAGTGAACGGAGCCTGGGATGCTTGAGCAGCCCTCCCTGTGCCCCCACAGCCTTCCCCCTGTCCCCCTGTCCCCACGTCCCAATCACTGTCAGACACCAGCCAACGGCAGACCCGCCTTTCCCGGAAGGATGGCACTGACGACGGCGGGGAGGGTCCCGGGTCACCACCCCCACCGGCGGACCCGTGTGTGACCCCACAGTCCCCGGGCCTGAATCAAGGTCTCTCGGAGCAGCAGGACGGAGCCTTCCCCGGGGGTCAGGACCGCACGCGGGACCCGCCAGCCACACCTACCCGTTGTGGCCCGTGGCCTTGACGATGCTCAGGAGGTGGTCCAAGGCGTCCACGAGCTCCCTCTGCCTCCCGGCCACGATGAGGTGGCGGTTGTGGTTGAGGACGTAGACCACCGCGTTCTGCACGATCCAGCCTTCCTGGATCTCTCGCCCTATCTCGGCGCACCGCAGCCAGCTGTCCATGGCGCCCCGTGACAGACTCTCAATCCAGGTCCTGCAGAACGCACCCCGTCAAGCTCTTCCTTCGAAACGAGACCTTTCCCGAACGGGCATTAGGGACCCGAACGTGCGGTCTGCCCGTGGCCCACTGGTCTGCGGAGCCTGCCCCCGGCCTGGACTGCCTGCCGCGACCCACTGCGTCCCCTCGACCCGCCCGCAGGGGCCGGGCCGTGTCCCCGTGCTGCGACTGCCCGCTGCCTCCACGGGAGCCTGTTCGCTAGTGACAGAGGCTCGCCCCTCCAGTTAGCGGGTGGGCAGTTAGACGGTGTGCGGCTCCTGCGACATGGGGCCGATATTCACACACTACCACACTCTCTCTTAAAAATACTTAGTTTTAGATCAAAGACAACTGAGACCCTGGTATCACTGTTAACAGAGCATCTCAAATTCACGAGCGTTTCTGTCGTGCCATTTCACGTGCTGTGTCTTCTGGGATGTTCTACGTGAAGCGCTCTGCTCACCCACACTCGTGACCGAGGCCCAGACCACAGCTCGTCCTCTGAGCGCACGGAAAGCCGCTCCCCTTCCACACCCCACTGCTTACACCAACCCATCGTATCCCCTTTTTACTAATAACAAAATACGCTAACTGGAAGGAGCCAAAGTGTGGATTCTACTAAAACACACTAGAGTAACCATCCTGCCACGCCGGCCACGCATGACACCAGCCACGCCCCTGGTGTGGGCGCAGCCTCCCTGGGCCACCCGGCCCGCTCCGTGGCTGAGCCGTGCTGGCAGCTGCCGGGGACGCCGGGGCCCCTCCGGGCCACCTACCGGTACACGACCCACTGTGTGTTGTCCTCGGGGCACTCGAGCGTGTAGCCGGCCGAGTGCTGGCTCGGGTCCTCCGGGGGGGTGGGGTGGTCATTGAGCTGCACGCCCTCTGAGCGCAGCAGGTGGACGGTGGCCTGCGAAGGAAGCGAGGGGCGGCAGAGTCACAGGGCACAGACGCAGAGCCAGGCGGGAACACGCGGCCAGGCACAGGGTGGGCAGACCCCGTGATGCCCCGTGGTCCTCTCAGCCTCAAGGGTCCTCCCTCCACCTCACCCACAAATACCGTGTCCCGGGAAGAGACGGCTCCTTCTACGAGCCCCACACAAGTCACGCCATTCCTTGGACACAGTCACTTCTCAACGTTGGCCAGCGCCCGGCCGCGTCTGCCCCCGGTCACCTCACGAGCGCGCAGAGGCACTGAAGGCTGCCGAGAGCACTGGCACGGCCGGGCAGGTGGCCCTGCCACCACTGGCTGTGCCCCAGTCGTCACTGCGTCCCCAGCTCACGGCATCGGCCCGGCATTTGGGAGGCACTTAGCAGACGGTCCCCGAGTAATTCAGAGCGCACTCTAGCCCGGCTGCCCAGACCCCAGGAGAAACGACCTAACGTGGCTCCAAGGATTTTGGTTACGCAGTGCCGTGGAGCGTGGCCCCCGCGGGCGGAGGTGCAGGTGCTGTGGCCCAGTGCTGACCCCTGATGGCACACCTCTCCCCGCTACAACTTGCTCAAAGTGCTTCTGACGTCCACTCCGATGCAACCCCCCAAAACAGCAGGTCACTGCGTAGTCCCCACGTGACTGTGGGCTCCCGATGCAGAAACTATCTCTAAGGAAAGGGGACACGCAATCACGGGGCCCTCGCGCACCAGGAAGGCGCCCCTACTCGGCACCCGTCCCTTCAGGAGGCGGGTCTTCAGGGGCAGTGTTCCACAAAGCACAGGCGCCCACGCCGGCCCACCAGCGACGCACCTCTGCGTTGATGAACCCCACTTCGGCGAACTTGCGCAGCAGGCTCGGGGACGCCTGCCGCTGCGACATCACTTCTGAGTGGCCCCAGCCGTCCTGGGCCGCGCTGTCTCCGCCCCTCTTCTTCTTCCCTGGGGGAAAGAGCGGAGCCTCAGCCTTGGTCAGACGTGGTGCTTCTTTTGCAGCCAAGAAACAAAAACATCTCAAGGGTTCCTGGCTCACCCCCAGCTCCGGGGGCAGACAGGGGTCTCTGGGAGGTGCGTCTTTGCTAGAAGGGGCCGGAGGAAAGGCCCCCCCACCCCCGGGGTGCAGGGCTCCCTGGGCGGGTGGCTAACGTGTCCCCAAACCCGGCTCAGCCGCAGCTCACGTGTCACTGACGTCCCCGACAACACATTCTTGGTTTTGCTTGTGCCCCTTGAGAAGCACCCGGCCCCACCAAGCCTGCAGCAACCCTGCCCTGGGTCTCCTCAGACCCCTGGCACATGCCTGTGCCCTGACCGTCCACCGGACCTGCCCACTGACCCATCAGCCCCAGAATCTGTGCTGATGTGGGGAGCCGTCCTCCACCCACACTCCCGAGAAAACCCCACCCACCTCAGCCCCCCCCCCCCCCGTTCACTGTCACCTCTGCCCTCTGCCCTCTGCCCTCTGCCCCCAGGCGCCCGACACGGCGGCCTCTGTTCTCTTGCTCACAGCAGGTGCCTTCCCTTTTGGAGCCCCGATGACCCTGAGGGACCAAAGAGCAAAGGGACAATGGCCCGGCTGCACAGGGTCCGGCGGGTCACGGTGACGCTCGGGAGTCCCTTCTATCGCAGGACCCCTGCTTCCAGCACGTGCACACTGACCCGGCCCCCGGCAGGAGCCGCCCCATTGGTCATCGGGGCTGCCGGCCCCTGCCCAGGGGCAGCCGCACGGTCCGGCTCCGGGCTTCGGAGAACATGCGACCCTGGCTGGCGCCTGGGCGCGCGTGTGGGGGCCCTCGTACCTCTCTTCAGCCGCGCCGCCCTTTTCGCCCTGACGTCGTCGTACAGGAGGCAGAAGCGGCACGCTGTCCGGCAAACGTCCCACACCCCCTGCTTCCGGGCGACTTTGGCGAGCTCGGCCCAGATCTGTATTCTGCTCGCCGAGGAGCCAAGCGACAAGAGCGCGTGCGCGTGTCGCTCGTGACAGGCCACCCGGCACCACCGTGGGGGCGCGCGAGCCACGGCCCTTCTCGCCCGCGGGGGGTGCCCACGCCCCTCCCTGCTGGGGCGGGTGTCCCGCTAGCCCGGCCGGGGGCGCCGCCTCACCCACCGCTCCCTGGCGTTCTCGCCCCCCAGACGCCACAAGTGCCCGGCGGCCTTGTCCACGCTGATGATGTGGTGCCGTGCCTTCGCGAACAGGAAGCTGAACCGGCCCCTGGTCTTCCCTGTAGACACTGCGGGCGGAAATGGAAGGGCAAGGCTGGCGTCCGGTGTCCCAGGGCCCACGACTGGGAGGGGCCGCACCTCCGTCCCGGGGACCCTGGTGCCAGGGGGGTGCCGCCCCCACACGCAGCGGCCCGGGGGCTCTGCGCTCTGGACAGGCGTGAGCTGGTGCCCCTCCGGAGGGCGCTCCCTCACGCCGGCCCCTGCCCGACACCCCCGCTCCCTCCCGCGGCCTGGCCCTCTGGTCTGCTGGGTGGCGGGGGCTCCCTTTGATAAACGAAGCTCAAGCCACGGAGAGCCTGGCTTCCCCGAGCGCGGGGCTGCCCGGCACAGTTGCACAGAGCGTGTGGCACATGCCGTGCCCCTCTCAGCCAACACGCCAGCCGCCTCCAGGAGCCAGCCCCCCGCCCCCGGGGCCCCTCACCCTGCAGGGCCGGGGTGCCTTCTCCGGCTGGGCTCCCGGCCGGCCAGCAATGCTCTTACCGATCGGAGCACCTCAGGGCTCTGCCGACACTTGCAGGGCACAGCGGAAAGCCAGGGCGGCCACACCCAGTGAGCCCCACGGCCACAGAGGGCCACGTCCCAGAGCCGTCTTCTCCCCACCGCTGGGGCATGACAGCTGGGGGAGCCTCGGGGCGGCCTTCGGTGGGGCCCCCCAGCCGGGCACCCAGCCGCCGCCGTCCTCAAGAATGTGATGTGCCTGGGCCGAACTGGGCCCCCCAAAAGGTACGATGAACCCTAACCCCCAGAACCTCAGAATGTGGCCTTATTTGTGTCTCCACGGGGACGAGGTGAAGGCACGGAGGACACTGCCACCTGCAAGACACAGGGGGGCTGCAGCCATGCCCCCTCCAGACTGGTGCTTTCAGAGGCCCAGACCGCACACGTCAAGGTTCGGACCCTCGGCTGGCACGGCGTGGCCCCCACACGCCAGGCTGAGCGTCTGCCTCAAGACGGCACGAGGCTCAGGCGGCCCCCGGGCTCTGGAAGAGAAAGCCAGCCTGCCTTTGGCCTCGTTCTCGCTGTCGAGCACAATCTGGAAGGTGTCGGGGGCCAGGGCCAGGCCCGCGTTCACTAGGAGAGCCCGCTTCTTCCTGACGCTGTCTTTTGGGACAGCTTTCTTGGCCTGCAGCAGGAAGGAAGAGCGGGCTCTCACGTCGCCAGAAGCGACACTGTCTCCGGGCTGTTCCAAGGAGGCACGTGGGCTCCCGCAAGGCCCCAGCCCCCCGGCCAACCCCACAGAGGCCGTGATGACAGCACCTGCTCGATGGCCACGACGGCCTTGTCCTCGGCACGCTCAGGGCACTGGTACAGCCTGGTGCACAGATACAGCCGGTTGAAGGCCGTCCTGAGCTGGTCCTGGTAGAGGCCCAGGCCGTCCAGACGCATGGCCTTCTGCAGGTGCCACATGGCCGGCTCCAGCCGGTCCTCGTCCTCCTCGATGTGCACCATTTCCATGTGCACCTGGCAGCGGAGCAGGACCATGAGGCTGGTGGTGGTGGGGGGGGGACAGCACAGCGTCACGCGGGCCCCGGGAGCACTGGCTTCCCGGTAGACGCCCCAGGGGGAGACGCGCAGTGAGCCTCCGGCTGCTCCTGGCTTTCCTGCATCCTTTAGGCCCTGCCCGGCCTGCCTGGAGGACTCAGACGGGGGGACAAGCGGCGAGGGCCCTGCGGACGCCAGAGCGGCTGGGGCGCGCGCTCCGAGGCCCAGAAGCAGCAAGCCGGCAGACCTGGGACACGCCAGTGAGGCCTGCCGGGTGGCGCACAGGGACGGCTCGGGAAGCTTGGGACGCTGCAGCCACCTGGTCTGTCCACGGGCACCGCCCACTCTCCCCCAACGCCCACTGCTCCCTGCAGCCTGCCCACCCCCGCAGCGTGCGGCCAGAAGCCTGCTCTTTGCCCCTCCGAAGGCAGCCCCGCTCGGGTCTTAGCAGCTGGGGTACCCCCCGCGCTCAGAACAGCCACCGTGCCCCATGGGCCCTCACCCTACCTCTGCCAGTGTCTACGGGTGTCAGCGAGGGGTCCTCACAGCCTTTCCATCAACGGGAGGCAGAGAGCCCACGTCACGGGGTCATGCCCTGGGACGCCAGCATTGGCAAATCCAACAGATTTGGCCGAACGCGAGTTCCACGGGACCCGCGAACTGAGCACAGATGGAGGCGTAAATGCCACGTGGCCTGCCTACGACCTCAGGGACGAGGAGGCAGGGAGGCCCCGTGGCCCTGGTCAGTGCCGGGAGAGGGCCCGCGCTCCTCACGGGGGACCAGGTTCACCCACAGACTCTCTACAAGCCCGGGCGGCAGCCAGGGCCATGGTCCCGGGGTGGCTACAGAGGACACCTTAGGAGCTGGCCGAGGCCAGCCAATGCCACACACAGCAGAGGGGGCCGCACGGAGGGTCAGCCCACTCTGGGAACGACCTGGCAGACGGCTCGCTTGAAGAGGCCGTGACTCGAATGAGGGCACGCAGCTGCCACAACGGAGGAACGGGACCAGGCGGAAAGGACTTAGAAGTGAGCAATCCTCCGACGGTGGTAAGTGACTCTGCGACACGCAGCAACCACAAAGCGGGGCCACTTATGCGAGGCGGCCGGCACGGGGCTCCGGTGGAGCGAGGCCGCGGCCCCCGGGGGGCGTCAGGCGCGAGCCCGTGATTGTCGGCCCCCCGGGGGACAGAGCGCGGGGCCGCCGTGCCAAGGAGGCGACATCAGAGCACAGCCTGGGCGGCTGGAGTCCTAGGCTGACAGGAGGGAGGGGCTCTGTGGCACCAGAGACCGGACGACCAGGAGGCTGTTCGTCACCAGACGTGGTTAACTCAACGCCTTTCCAACAGAAACCAACTTCCCCAGACGGGACAACAGAGCCTAGCACCCTGCAGTGTATCACCCACACTGTTCGGTGCATACCAGGCGAGCAAGGACGAGAAAAATGTGACCCACAGTCAGGATACGGGAAGGACCACACGTTGAGTTTACCAGATAAATCCACTAATGCACGTATTACAATACAAGTACAAATATATCAAAAACCTGAAGGAAAACAATACTAAGGACAGAACAGATATTGAATCTCAGGCGAGGTGGAGAAATGCAGACACGGGAGGTACCTGAGCTCGGAACTAGACTACGTGAGGGGAAAACTCCTGCTCAGGGCTCACGGCACACAGGAGACGGCGGAAGGAAATCAGCCACCAGAGGGACAGACTGAACAAGATGTAAAAACGAGCGGAGACTTGGGGACCTGTGGGCAGTATTGAGGGTGCACTCGAAACCCAGGTCCCAGGAGGCGGAGAGTGAGAAGGACAAAGTCACAGCCAATAACTCCGCAAACCTGAGACGTCCGGTCACATATCCGGGCATCGCAGCCAACCCAAGGAGGGTTCTTTAAGGCTCTGAGGAATCCCACGACCAAAACTCTGAAAACAGAAGCAGCAGAAAGACTCCTGGCACACAGAATGACGCCGAAAACAGCGCACGTCTTCCTCAGGAACGTGACGGCCAGAAGCAGGACATCGTCTTCAAAGTGTCTGAAGAGGAAAACTGTCCCTGAACCCAGAATCCGGTGACCGGTGAAAATACTCTTCAAAGATGGGGACGAGGTGAAGCCATTTCAGGTCAACACGGCAGAAGCTCTTAGGGCTGAGATCGAGCAGGTGGGAGCTTGGGTGTGTGGGAAGGAGAGACCCAGCGGGACCGGCCAAGAGGGAGGCAAACCCAAGACACCCTCGTTTCCCTCTGAAACGTTCTCCTTGTTGAAGAAAACCACTGGCCGCCAAGACCAGACGACAGCACTGCAAAGCTGAAGTGGACACATCTTCACGTGGGAGACGTCACACTACATCGAGGGGAGCCCACGGCCACGACGGCACGGAGGCAGGGAGCGGGCTGAGGGAGGAGAAGGGCTGCGGGGGCCCTGCCTGCGGGGTGCCCTCACGGACTCTGCTGCCCGAGGACCCGTATTTTTGGCCCTCGAGCGGCGCCCCCCCCCCCGTCCCCCGCAAAGTACAGCCGAGGAAGTGGACAGAATTCTAAAAGTTAACCTCGAGGAAGGCAGGGAAGGAGCCACAGGAAGGAGAAAGGATGAGCGGAAAGACGTGAGGTCGAAGACCAGCTCAGCAGGACACGGAGCGCAGAGGGTGCGGGGCTCCAGGCACCACTCAGAGGGTCACAGTGATGGAAGGCGGACAGACAGTGGTCCACCCGACACTGCCAGGCCGTGCTCCGCGCGTTCAAGGTACACAGAGGACAGGATTTAAGAGGATGGAAAAGGAGAGGCCGTGCATCCGGGGAGGTGGTGTTACCACCACACGCTGGAGCCTTCAAGGCAGGGGGGTCACCAGCAGCTAAGAGGCCACGAGGAGACACGACCCCAAACGTGCGGGACGCGGTGTTTGGGACCACGCCGAGCAAAGCTGAGGGAGACACGGGGTGCCAGAGGCCAGGCGGCTCGGAGCCGGAGGCCCGCACTCCAGCCGGCACTCGCTGGGCTGAGCACTCTGCACCCAGGGGAACTCTGGCCTCAGGGTCAGCCTGAGGGGACACTGACAGGAGCTGCCAAGAGCCCCTCAACAAGGACAGACAATGCCATCAGCTGCCACCAGGACTCCTCGGCGTTGACCTGCCACGGGGAGTGTGGCAGCCTGGAACCCTCCTCCAGAAGCAGCCACTCGGCACAGTCCCCAGGCCCAGAACCTTCTAAGGAGAAGGAATACTTCCTAGCTTCCCGATTCATTTTATAAAGTCAGCGTGACCTTGACGTCAACCCTGACAAAGGAAGGAAAACACAGGCCGATGTCCTCATGAACATATGCATAAGACCCTCTAACAGATCACGGGAAGGAAGCCGAACCTGGCAATACATTAAAGAGTGAAAAGATCGGGACCACATAGAGCGTGCACGGTTGGTTCAACCCCCAAAACTCAATCGGCGTGATTCAGGCAGTAAGAACGGGAGAGAAAAGGCACATGACCGTCTTCACAGCCGCAGAAGAAACACCATCCGGGGCTAAAGGGCCTGTTGCCAACGCGGATGCCCCCACACGTGCGTCCTACTGGGGGCAGCGGGGTCTCAATGTCACTTAGGAGAATTAGCAGAGAAAAAGGGGGAAACCACCAGTTATTTTCTAAACTCAGGCATACATGAAAATAAGCTAATAGGAAATAAGAAATATACTCATTAAAATTAAAAGCAGGCCAAAGAGAAGGAAGAATTAGAGAACCTGTGAAATGAGGGAACTGATGGAAAATGAGGACGCTGGGAATGTGGCACGTGTGCTTCCCAGCCGCCCCGCCCCCTGCCGCCTGCACCTGCACCCGTGCCCGCCTAGGGTCGCCCCCACCCCGCAGCAGCCCAGGGACCACTGGCCGGGACTGCGTCCTCCTCCCGTGGCCCGGCCTGTCTCTTTAGGCATTTCAAGGCCCGCTCTGCCCTCCTGCTCTCAAATGGGTGCCACCTTGGGTTTACGCCCTGTCCACAGCCCAGGTGACCTTCCCAGAGACCCCTGTGAGCTCTGGACGCACAAGACGGGGGTGTGTGCAAGGGGCCGTGGGCCTGCTGCCCACCTCCCACAGCTCCGTCCCTCCCGGCTCACGGCGGCTTCCGTGCCACCCGGCGCCCGCCCTGTCCACAGGCTGTTCTCGACAGCGGGGTGGCCATTTGACAACTGGCGATACCTCCTCTGTGCCGGGTCCTCTGATGACGCTGTCCCCCGGCACAACCTCCGCCCCTGGAGGACTGATGAGCCCCCCTTCTACGTGTATGGAGGGCTCTGCTCCTGGGGTGTCATCCTCCCGGCCCCCGGGCCGTCTCTCTGTCTGGGTTCGGTTTCTCGGAGACCGACTGGGACCGTCCTGCCTAAACACCCACCCGCCCTCCCTCCCTGCTCTACTGCCTTCTCAGCACTTCCCACGGCTGGCCTACTGAAAGCATAGTGGAGATGTAGGTGTGCCTGCAGGCTCGGGGACCCTCGGCGCCGGGACCCAGGCGGGCGCCCGCTCTCCGTTAGCGGGCGGTGGGGGACCGCCGAGCCCCGCGCGGGGCACACGGATGGCTCCATCCCTGCAGCAGCCGCACAAGCCCTCTCTAACGCGGGTGGGGTTTCCCGCTTGCACCCTTTTTGGGGGAAGTCAGCTGGGTTTCATCTTTTTCCCGGTGTTGAGGGATTCTGCCCCGGCCCCCTCCCGCCACGTTTCCCCGTCTCTGAGAGGACAGCCCGGGACGAAGACACGCAGGCCACCTGTCCACCTTCTCCAGGACGTCCGCGACGTTGGCCAGCGGCTTCCGCAGGTGGTGTCTCAGGTTGTGCTGCAGCAAAGGGAGACACGTGTTCCACTGGGTGGTGCACACCACGTGGATGACCCCGGGGTCGCCCAGGCGCACGGCTCGCTGCAGCGTGATGTCCAGTCTCCGTACTATATTCAGCTGGGCCTGCACAAAACACATCGACCGGTCCGTGAAGCACCACGTACCGCGTGGGGAGCCTGGTCCCGAGGCCCGGAAGCTGGAGGGCCAGCCGGGACCCGAGGTCTGAGCCTGTCTGTGGCAGCGGCCTGCATCCTCTTTTCTAGAAGGGATGTAAGAATGTCTGCGAGATGCTCCCTTAAAAAGCCCGGAATGGCCTCTGCACACCCGTGGATGAGGTTCTCTTCCGTGAATTGATTCCATCCAAGTGCACTTCTCAGCCTCGTACGTGCCCTGTGGCCCGCGGCCTGTTACGTTTACAACCCAAAGAACACGTCCCCTGTTCCGTGCTGCATGTGCCCTTCCCACCAGACAGGCTCTGGTCCCGCGTTTTCAGACGCGTGGAACCGGCTTCCCAGCCCCACGTCTGCTCAGAGCCCACGGGGGCTGCCCACGGGTCCTAAACTCGGCCATGTCCCACACTTCTGGCTGCCAGCACCCTCGGGGCCTCCCCTCATGCTGCCTCACGAACCGGTGCCCGAAGCTGCTCTGTGCTCCACACAGCACTCCCTGCGGCCCCCAGGGCCACACGCACCGCCCGTCTGCTGCTATCTCCTGATCACACGTGGGGCCAAAGTGTTCCCTGCAAAGCGTCTCCTACACAGCGTTTGTCAAGCGCCTACCAGGTGCCGGACAGGAGGGTCAACGCTAGAGGAGCCACACGGGCAAGTCCGAGAGCAACGGATATCCGCCGGGCCGCAATGAAGGCGCCACACAGAGCCTGCTGCGGGTGTGGGGGACGGGGCCCCGCGCCCGGCCGCCGATCTCCTGGCCCGAAGGCTCCCTGGGGGTGCCAGGAGCCAAGCCCACGAGTGCCCGCGTTGGCTCCAATCAACACGAGGCTCCAAATCTCTGTTTCGACAGCTTTTTTTCTCCTTTTAAGCTGCAAATTTCTCATTAAAGAATGGTCTAAAACGACCTCTGGACTCCCTTTCTGGCAGGGGCTGCCGGTCCAAATCCCACCGCGTTGAGTCAGCAGATGGGAGAGTGAAACCAAGCTCACGTCACCACCACGTTTGGGCAGCTGCCTCCTCTCTGACCGCAGACGGGGAGCACAGCAGCCACGTCCGCCGTTTCCAGATGGGGCCGTCACCGCGAGTGAGCACCGCGCCCGCCTGGGCGTCCCCTGGATCCGCCCTTCCTGGGGCCCCTGCCTCTCCCCACGCACTTGGGGATCCCTGAACCCCCAACAGCCTCTGGCCACCCTCGTCTCCCCACCCCCAGATCCCTGCCTGCCCCCACTGCATGCAACGACCTTACCGCCTACCCCGAGCCCCTCGGGTTTCCAGGCCCCGCGTGGCCGATAGCCCCACGCTGTGGTAGGGAGTGACTTTTGCCTTCCTGGACGGGGGTCTGGATGGCAAAGAGCCATGACAGGGACACGAAGGCCTGACCAAGGGCAAGCGCATGGGGCTACGGGGACGGGCGCCGCCACTCGGGCAGCAGGAGGGCTCTCGGGAGCTCATCTCCGTGCCCCGCCCCCCGCCCAGGCTGCGTGACCCCGATATGCCTGCTGTGTGGTGGCCCAGGAGCCGTGGGGGAGCCCGTCCTGGCGGGGCTCCTGCCGGGGAGGCTGTGTTCACCGGTGGGAACCCGAGGCACGGGAGGCTGGCCTCGTGTCCCCCTCACCCAGGGGCCAGCGACCTTCCAGGACACGTGCAAAGCCGCTCAGTGACGCTGACTCCTGTTCAAGGACTTACCTCAACAGCTGCTCGGACGTAGACTTTAACTTTACTTTCGAGTCCTAAAGCTTCTAATTCATACTCCAAGCATTTGATTTCAATCAGCTTCCCAGGGTCCTACAGGACACACACAGTTTTTGTACACGTGGGGGTTTTTAGTGAAAGAAATCACACACATTCATTAACTTCAAAAACCATTTAAAGATATTAACGTACTAGGTAGAAACTCAACAAAAAGACCTCTGGGGAACACAAATATATATTTTAAAAAACCTAACCTTTTTCCCCCAAAATGCAAAGACTCAAGTGAGAAAGCAAAAACAGCTTTTTTGGTTACCTTTTTAACCATGGGGGAGAGAGCCCATTTCACTGGACGTCGAATTTTTACATGATGGCACCAATTTCAGATAAACTCTTATAAAGTCTGGCAAACGTGTTTTCTTTGACTTAACCCCTGCCGGCTTAGGAAGAGAGTGCCCTGCTCGCTGGACGCGGAGGCGGGCCGCAGCAGGAGCCCGGGGTTTGTCGGGGCGGCGTCTACCTCACTTTTTACAAAACTGCCAAGCTTTCCCAAAGGTGTGCCACCCTGAGTCCCCAGAGGCTGGGCGGACAGAGAGCTCCAGCCCGCCCACGTCCTCTCCCACATCTGGTGCGGTCAGTCTGCTCACTGCGGCCATTCTAGTAGGTGTGTCGACGTGAGTTAATATCAACATTGGTCTCTGCCTCGGTTCCCAGCACAGCGCTCCTGAAACCCTGGTAATCTCCTGAGTGACAGAGCACCGGGAGCATCTTTCCTAAAGATGTGACTCCCGGGGGGGGAGGGGGGGCTCCTGGGTGGGGGCCGGTCACACAAAGACCAAGCCATGATTAGAAGCTTGGGATTCTCAGCCCTGCCTCTACCCCCGAGAGAGCGGACGGGGGCTGGAGATGGATTACTAATTGCATCACGCCTATGGGAGGAAGCCTCCATAACGTCCCAACAGTACAGGGTTCGGGGAGCCTCGAGGTTGGCAAACACGTCCATATACCAGGAGGGTGAGCCACCTCCACTCTACAGGGACAGAGGTTCCTGCCCTTGGGACCCTTCCAGACCTCGCCCTCTCTCTGTTCATAGGCTGTTCATCTCCATCCTTCATCACGTCCTTATATGACGGTCCTCTTCGTCTCATTACGTTTTTCGACTTTTGTATCAGTGCAGCTACTTCCGCTCTTGTGGTTGCCATCTACACGAGTATCTTTTCCCACGTCTTCACTTTCCACCTACATGTGCCCTTGACGCTGAGGTGAGTCTCTTGTGGGCACACAGTCGGGCCTGTTTTGGTTTGTTGTTTAACCCATTCAGTACCCTGTCTCTTTTGATAGAAGAATTTAACCCTTTATATTTAAAGTAATTGTTAACAGGTAAGGACTGATCACTGCCATCTTCCTTCCCGGCTGGTTTTTGCACTTCTGTGTTTCTTTCTTCCTCGCTTGCTTTTTTCTTCCCTTTGGGGTTTGATGGCTCTCCGTTGTGGGATGATTTGATTCTTTCACTCTTTGGTGCATTGTGCTTCACGGTTACAAAAAGCTCCTTGCAAATGTATAGTAATGTCAATCTATTTTAAGTTGAAACAATTTCACTCCAATCACGTACAAAAACTCTACCTTTTCACTACCCCCCACTACATTTTATGTTTTTCATGTCACAGTTTACATCTTTTAACGTTTTGTATCCATTAACAAATCATTGTAGTGTTATTTTTAATAATTTTGTCTTTTAAACTCTATACCAGGGGAAGCGACTTACACACCACCATTAAAATAATGAATACTCTGACGTGACGATATGCTCACCTTTACCAGTGAACGTTATACTGTCATATATTTAATTAATGTCCTTTCATTTCAGCTTGAAGAACTCCCTTTAGCATTCCTTCTAAGACAAGTCTAGCGGTCATGAACTTCCTCAGCTTTTGTTTGTCTGAGAATACCTTTTATTTCCCTTTCATTTCTAAATATACTTGTTTGGAAGTTTTTGAATATATCATCCAGCTCTCTCCTGACCTGCGAGGTTTCTGCTGATAAATCCATTGATAGCCGTATGGCAGTTCCCTTGTATGAAATCACTGTCTCTTGCCGCTTTCGAATTCTCTTTTATAATAATTTCTATGATAAAACTTCTGACAGTTTTATCATGATACGTTTTGGTGAAGTCCCCACTGGGTTGAACCCTATGCGACCAACAAGCTTCATGTACTTGGATGACCATATCTCTCCCCAGATTTGGGGAGACTTCAACCATTATTTCTTTAAATCAGGTTTCCACCCCTTTCCCTATGCCTTCTGGGACTCCCATAACGCAAACACTGTTTCGCTTGCTAATGTCCCATAATTCACATGGGCTTCCCATACTCGTTTTCATTTCTCCTCCTCTGGGTAATTTCAAATGACCTTTGAGTTTACACATTCTTTTTTCTGCTTGATCAAGTCTGCTACTGATGCTCTCTACTACACTTTCCACTGCATTCACTGTCTTCTTCAGCTCCGGAATTTCTATTTCATTATTTCTTATGATTTCTATTGCTATCGACCTTTTCATTTTGCTCACGTGTGGTTTTCCTGATTTCATTGTGTATCTGTGTTCTCTTGTGGCTTGCTGACTTTTCTTAAAACAAGTGTTTCAAATTCTTTGGCAATTCATAGATCTCCATTTCTTTGGACGAGGCTACCAGATCACTGTTGTGTTGCTTTGGTGATGCCGCGTTTCCTTGATTTTTTGTGTTTCTTGCAGCCTTGTGTTGACGTCTCTGCATTTGACGAAGTAGTCATCTTTTCCAGACTTTGGTGGGGAAAGACCTTCGCCTGTGGGTGGACAGGATGTGGCGGCTACAGTTCTAGGAAAGGCCCAGCGTCACGGTCTCCGTGCAGCTCCGTCAGCCAAGGTCAGCATCGGCGAAGACTATAGGATTCCTCAACAGTCGAGGCTGCTGGTCTCTAGTTTCAAGGTCTCTTGGAGTCTTTGGTGGTGAAGGCTGCTGGGGACCCCCCGATCCCTTTTTCTCCCACAGGGTATGTCCACGGGGATCTCTTTTGGCACCCGGCCTGGGGTGCGAGCACCCTGGTAGCGGTGGTGGCACCGATGTCCGACGCACAGGCGCCCAGGCGGCAGCCTGCGTCGCGGGTGCTTGCAAAGCGACAGCAGCTCCGGGGGCCCGGGCACTGGCTAGCTGGCAGTGGTGATGCTGTGTGTGACACACGTGTGTGTTAAGCGGCCACGAAGCCAGGATCTAGGTCTAATGGCTTTAAATTCCACTCCAGGAAGTACTCTCAGCCCCGTGTAACCTCTGAAGATTGCTCCCTGGTCTCCTTTTGGGGGATTCTCTCTGCAGCTCGTGTAGTTTCCTCATACACGGGCACTAATCAGAACGCGGCTGAAGACTTGACGGAGCCCCTGGAGCTCTCCACAGCTCCCTTCGTGCAGTTGGCTCCTCTCTGGTCCTCGGTCCGTGAACTGGGGCCGCCTCGTCCTCCTGACCAGCAGCTCGTCCTCCAACCGGTAGACTGCCACCGGCTTCACCCGTGTTCCCCTCCGCCCGCCGAGTCTACAAACTCTCCAGGCGGTAAACTGGACGATGCTAAGACCCACCCCGTCTGTTCCCCACCTCTTGGTTTCGCTTCCCTTCATCATCTATTGTTCAGGGTCCTGAAATGTAGCGTTTCACATACTGTTTGGTTTTTTCGTTGTTTCAGGCTTGAGGGCCTTCTATTCCATCTTGGCCAGAAAAAGTTCGTTTCTTTCGCCATGTCCCTTTCGTATCCTTTCGCCCTTTTAAGAAAAGGTCCACTCATTTCTGAACAATCACCTAGAACTACGCGTTTGTGTTTGCTTTACTTTTGTTTAACTCTCCTCTTAAGAGGATAGTAAGACATCAGGCATTACAGTCAGTGCCGGAAACCTCGCTCTGCCTGTTTCCCCGATGACGCCTCTTCCCTCTCGGCTGCCGCTTCTCCACACTGACCCAGGGTGGATCTGGACCGGGCCTGACCCAGCCGTGTGACTTCCCAACCACGTTGCCCGTCACTGCAGGGAGACCCTACGAAGAAAGAGCTGGCAAACCATGGGAATCTGAACGTGCCCGCTTTAGAGAGACTGGAATGATCTTAACATCCATCCATCTGTTCAACAAAAATCTGCAGAGCACCTCTCCAGGGCCAGGCATTACGCTGAGAAGTGGGGTGACATATGACATAGGACAATGCGCCCTTTCTCAAGTGATATTAGAAATACCCGTGTTAGGGGCTCCTGGTGGCTCAGTCGGTTAGGTGCCCTACTCTTCAGCTCACGTCACGATCTCACAGTTCGTGAGTTCGAGCCCCGCGTCGGGCTCTGTGCTGATGGCCCGGAGCCTGGAGCCTGCTTCAGATTCTGTTTCTCTCTCTCTCAAAAATGAACAAACATTTAAAAAAAATGAAGGAATCCACTTCAAGTACACGCAGAATATTCACAAAATCCAGCACCAATAAATACTGAGGGTGTTGGAAAGACCAGCGAGGAAAGGGGGCGCTGACCTCTGAGGTGCACTTCGCTGAGCCCGCCTCATTTGAGTGAAAAATTTACATAAACAAGAACGGGCACTGGACGTTTCCAGATGCCACAGGCCCGATAGCACCCGCTGACCCTGTCCGATGGCAGCACCAGGAGAGATGACACCCCCCCAGGAGGGATGTTCCTCTCGCTGGAGATCGCTTTCGGCAGGCGGCCCGAAGGGAGGAAACCTCCGAGCTCGGGCGGGCAGGGCCGGCTGGGCAGAGTCGGGGAGAGAGTCCCTGAGGGACCTCCCCCGGAGGCAGCAGGGTGGTGAGGGCCCCGCCGCCTACACGTGACCCACCTTTGCAGGAAGCCGCCGATGGCAACAAGGACCACCCCCCCCACCACAGACAGGGCACTGGACTCCGACAGCGGCCCCAGGAAAGCGGTCTCATCCCTGCTGGCTCCGTACAGAGAAAAAAACTATACCCCGAGGGTGTCACTCAGCTGGCGAGTGACGGAAGCCGGTGGGATCCCGATGCTAAGTTTGGGCCACTGTGTGTGGACACAGAAGACAGGAACAGCCCGCAAAAGAACCCGGAAGTGCTTCCAAATAGGTACGTCCGCTCTCTTCATTCCCCGCTCTCTGGCCTTGGCGGTCTCCAGCCCCACCCCCACCCCACTGCCCTATCCACGCTCTACCAGCCGGTCAAGGTCCAAATGAAGTTTTATTTCCCTTTTTAGAACGATTTCCCGATCCACAGAACCACAAACATGACTGGTTTCCCCTCTGCCAAACCGAGTGTCCCATTCTCTGCACCGCGGAAGGGGCGGCACTCTAGAGCTTTATTTGGAGGGAGACTCCCAAGGACCCGCTGGTGTCTGGGACCCACAGGTAATCTGGGACTAAACACAGCAGGTGCTCAATGGAAAGTGCAGGAAGTGACCCCCCGCCCCCCGCCCAACCCGAGCGAATGGTCCCACCGTGCGAGCGAATCCTCCCTCCAACCTCCTCACCCTCGCGGGCAGCGGCCCTCACGGCCTCTGCTGGTCACCGGGCACCGTGTTCAACACTGCCCACGCCACCGCTAAATAGCCTCTGCTCTGCGCGAGAGCCCTTGTGGTTTCTTAAGTTAAAACCTGAAGCTGGCTTAGAAACTTCTGGCGGGAATGTAAATTTTTCTTTGGAGGGCAATATTACAATATGCATTTTCAAATCGTGAAAGTGAAACTTCCAGAGTAATTTCCCGTCATGACCTTATGTTAGGGGGAAACCCCTAAGTGCAGATAAAATCTTCAGGCACAAAATGTTCATGGAAGAACAAAAGATAACAGGATTCAAAGGTCCAAGAACGCGGCCGAGGAGTAAGTTTCGGACCACGAATATCCCGAAATAACGGTGCAGCCGTTCGAGTGGACCGTGCAAACAGCCGGTGGCAACACGGGTCGGTGCCAGGGACGGCGGGAACAGCGTGTGATGCAAACATCGCATCATCTCAGCGACGTGACGTGCGTGTGAGGAAAACTGGGAGGCGTTTACCAGGCGCCTGTTTCCAGACCCTCCCCATGAGGGCCGCTCCAATTCCTCTCCCTGCTTTTTGCCTTTTGTGTTCAGATCCCAGGGAGCAGGCGCCGCGTGCCACAGTCATCGGTCACTTACTTGGCTGTCAATTTTCTTCAAGTCGGAGATGCAGTCAGAGGAGATCTGCTCACATTTCAAGGTCAAGGAAAGACGAGCCAGTTCAAAAAGCAAAAGAATTCTGGAAACCAAGAAACAAGGGAGCAATGAATGGACAGAGGTGACAGGAACGTACCCCGTACTCACCTTGCAGCCCCCGGGGCTCCAAGACTCCGGCAGGCCCGGCCCCCTGATGTGCTGCCCCTCGTTGCTCCCTGAGCTCCGGCCACACGGACCCGCCCCTCCCCTCGATCCAAGCTCAGCAGGAGGCCCAGCTCTGCACCACCGGGTGCCCCAGAGACCCATTTCTAGAAACTTCCCCTGGGGCCGCTCATATGAGTAGTGAGACCCCCCAAGGGAGGGCCCAGCCCTAGCAGAGGACGCCGGAGGGGACGCCACACATCCATGTGCACACATGCGTCCGCCTTCAAAAGTATGTGCCTGGGTTCACACAACCCGAGGTTCACACAACCCGAGGTGTCCTCACTGACCGCCTCGAGGGTCTGAAAACCCATGTCGAGAACTCCGTTGTAGAGTATTTCATGATGCCGAAAGGTGTTCACAATTTATATGGGAAAAGCAGGTGAAAGCCTACGTGATCATGTTGAAATTTGACATCGATTCATCTTCAAACTCTCTACAATTATTACATGTTAAATTTGAAATAAAAAAATGATGAAAATCATTTTAAAAATGCATACCCAGGCCACCCCCGGCCCATTAACTCTGTATAAATTCAAGAGCAGTGGAGGAGCTCATACACGAAGTGACAGTGAACCCAAGACATCTTGTGGCCCCGGTCATCCCGTCTAGACACAAGCTGCCTCAGGATGCCCAGTGACCCCACACCCTCGTGCCCATGGCCTGTGTGATCCCTTCCCTTCGAGACTCGCTTCTAACCGACAGGAACCCACAATGTCGGGCAGAGGCCGCTTCCGTGGCCAGACCCCAAACAGCGCTGACTTCCCGTGCTAGTCCGGAATCCGTAGCTGGCGCTGATAATGCCCCTGCTCAGTCGGGTCTCAGAAGAGACCGCTACCGCCCTGCTGACACCTCGATGGCAGCTGTGCCCGGATCCCTGTCCCACGGGCACAGGGAGGTCATCGGCGTGCACTGTTGAAGCCCCCATGTCTGTGACAGGTTGTGACGTAGCAGCTGAAAATAGACCCCGCCTATGAGTTTTCTAGGGCTCCTGGGACCAATTACCCCAAATGACGTGGCCTAACAGCAACAAGTTAATCTCTAAAGTTCTAGAGGCCTGGAGACCGAGATGGAGGTCCCAGGACCACACCCCTTCTGACGGCTCCGGGGCGAGATCCTTCCTTGCTCTGCCGGCTTCTGGTGTTTGCTGGCCATCCGTGGTGTTCCTCAGCTTGCGGCCACGGCTCTCCCGTGTCTGCCCCTATCATCACCGGCCTTCCTCCCCAGGGGCATCCGTGCCCCAAACCTCCCTCTTCTCATAAGGACAAAAGTCAGTGCTCGGGGCCCATCCTCATCCAGTGTGATCCCATCTCGACTTGATTACATCCACAAAACCCTATTTCCAAATGAGATCATGTTCACCGGCAGCAAAGGTTAGGACTTGAACGATCTTTTGGGGGGGCTCAATGCCACCCATAACACCCTCAAGTCAACTAACAAATGATGGATGGAAAAAGTATGTAAATAATCACTGTGGACAATGGCCAGGATGTTTCACGTGTTCGGAGTGCAGAGTTGATGAGAAAATCGGTGGGATTTATCAAGGGATCAGTTCTCAACAGCGGGACTTTGAAGGGCCCAGACACGGCTGAGGGTCACACCTCAGTGATCCCAGGGGACGCGCACACGGATCACAAAGCGATACGGTAACTGCAGCAGCCACACCAACGGGGTGTGGTTGTGCTCGCTCCGTCCTTTTATGTCAACGTGACAATGTGACAGTGGATTGGGAAGCAAACCCATCATCTCTGCGGGAATAAACTGCAAAGTACATTCTGGTTCATTCTGTCAGCCTCTGGCTCAGCTACCCACTCCTGGGAATCCGACCCGGGACTTATCCTAAACTCAAACAGCACCGAGAGGATTCTGGAAGGCACAGAACTGAGACACTGAAATGCGGGGTGTAAGATGCTGTAGTGACCTGAAAGGCACCTACACTTAGAAGTCAAATTTGGGGGCGCCTGGGTGGCTCGGTCAGTTAAGCGGCCGACTTCAGCTCAAGTCACGATCTCGCGGTCCGTGAGTTCGAGCCCCACGTCGGGCTCTGTGCTGACAGCTCAGAGCCTGGAGCCTGTTTCAGATTCTGCGTCTCCCTCTCTCTGACCTTCCCCCGTTCATGCTCTGTCTCTCTCTGTCTCAAAAATAAACGTTAAAAAAATTTTTTTAATAAAAAAAAAAAAAGAAGTCAAATTTGATTTAGAGTCCAATATGCAGTTACGTGTCCCGAATGCTCCCCAAACAGTACACACCTCAAGACCAAAAAAAGACAGTGGGAAGAAATATATGAAACCCTCCACAATGGCCGAGGCCCATACGGTACTTAGGACGGCCTTTTCTGTCTTCTCACATTTCCTACACTTGCGAGTTTCACGCAGGGATTACAGACGTGTGGAACTGGAGACACTTACTTTTCCTCTCTGATTGAAGGGAAGCGCTCGTGATTGTAATAACTTAAGTGTTCATAGGTCTTCTTCAGAATTGCGTTGACATCTTCAGGTAACTCATTTTTATCCAATTTCCTAGAATGTATTCAAACATTAAATAACGAAGACGTCATGTCAGGTTTGTTCAAATTACCCTAAGAGAAACTCCCAAGTCTACGAGCCTGTGTTTTCCACTCAACAGAAGGCCTGAAAAATCGCTCCTCCTTCGTTCCTTCTCTCTCCAAGAGGACGTCTCACACTCCTTATCCTCCTCACTCCCAGAGCAAGCTTTCTTCCTGAACAGACCCTCTGCCGGGACCCGAGCCAGAAGATGGCTCCCTCGTGGGCCGGCTTGGCCCTTCGTACCTCCCCTGCCGGGCACCCTGGGTCGGCAACCTGCCCGCTTCCGGACATCTGCCCTCTCCTCACACCCGCACTGCCCCTCACACGCGCTGAGCTCCTCACACACTCACTGCCCCTCACGCACACTCGTCTCCCACTGCCCTTTCTTCGCACACAGTGGATCTCCCCCTTCCTAAAGCCCTGTTGCAGGTGTGTGCCCGGGTACATTTCCACTCTTCGTTTGCTCTGACCCACCCGTCAGGGTTTTACCCATTCCCTACTGTTGTTTTTCTCAATGTCAGGGTCAAATGTCACGCCTCCCCTGGAAGGTCCTGTCAGACGGTCGCACCCAGCTGGAGACTGTCTCCTCCTAGACCACTTTCCTCACCGACGGCAGCCTCTCTGGCTGCTTCTGAGTAAAGGGAGGCAATGCAGAGTCCCGTCCTCCGGGCCCAGGCCTCGGCCACCCCGGCACGGCCACAGCCCCTCAGGCAGCACAGAGACACCAGCCAGCCCCTCAACTCCTAAACCACTTACGCGTTCAGCACGTTCATGTGGTAGGTGACAGACAGGCTTATGGAGGTTCTCTTTTCTTCCTTTAACTGAAGCTCATCCAGTAACTCATGGCGCACCTGTTGTCAAACGGAATCGAGCTATTAAATGATTTAAACAAAAGATTAGGTAGAGGTCCAGGTATCCGTTGTTATGTTACATACATCCTCCCTTAAAACTAGTATTTGGAATGAGCAAGTGTCTTCTCATCAACTGTGCTTATGTTCGGTGTGCACAGCCAACCCGTGCTGTCTCCCCACGGAAGTGAGTGGTCGGTGGTGCTCCTCATGCAGGTTGCTGGGGTTTACGACGACTTTCTCGCAACACACCTTCTGCGACCCTTTTTAATTCAGTGGTGCTGCGAGTGAAGTGTTCAAAGATCACGATGAAAGCAAAAGATTCTGTTTTGTTTTGCTGACGCACGTGCACTGTGCGTATGCCTTTGTGCCTCTCAGTGGGTGGACGGGGCTGTTTGTCTACACCGTTTTCTGAAAATGACACTTAAGAAAATCACTTCTGCCTCCGTTTTTCAACATGCCAGCTTACCATAACAGAAAAGATGTGTCGGTATTTCCGGGGCACGTTAGCTTTTATAAAGGGCGCTGCGGTGGCACAAAACTTCGCGGCCTCCTCCTTTTTTCCAGCTTGTAGATAACACTCCAGAAGCTCCCTGGATGATGCAAAATGCTGGATGTGACGGAATCGTTTTTTGCTGCACGTGTCTAATAACCAGGTTAGTATGCATTTATTATTTTCACATCTCACAAGCTTCAGGAAGTCACACGGCTCGGCCCCCGGTGCGGCTCACCGGGGCCGAGAGAGCACTCCTACTCCCGGCAGGAGGGAAAAAGGGAATATTCGCACCGAAACTCCCTAAGATGTTTAAAATAAGCTTTTTTCAAAAAAACATCATATTCGTATTGATTTTCTCTTAAAAGCTCCCCACGTAGCCATAAAGCGGGTGAAGAAAGCGTCTAGATTCCCGATTCCAACTTCAGGGCAGACCCTCTGGCTCGTCTCGCGGACACCCACCCGGCCGCTGCCCGCACACGGCACTCCCCAAACGCGGGGTGAGTCTGGCCGCTGCTCACTCCTCCCCGCACAAAGACCGCGTGCTGACATCTCACTGTGGCTCCTCAGGGCCGTCCCTGTGGTGATGCCTTGGCGTGTGCTTCCCTAAATAGGGCCGTTCGGGCTGAGTTTACGTTGCTAAAATGCCTACTGCATTAATAGTTATGGAACGAAGTTTTTAGAACCACGAACCAGGATTGCGACACAAGCTTTCATTTCCTACGTTTTGAGCCTGAACGCTCAGCTTGTGACACCCGCATGATCAGCACGCTGCGATTTCATCCCGAGATATCATTAGACAAGCGCACAGAACACGCACTTCTAACTACAGAGTCCAAAGCAATGCCCTGCACCCTGCAGTGTAAGTCCCACCCGGTGAAGGTGGGAGGGGAAGCAGGTCAGAGGCTGCACGGGGCCGTCGGGTAGGGACCCGAGGCCGGGCGGGCCACCTCCACTCACAGCATCAGCTCTGCCTGCCACTCCTTGTCTTCCTCCTCGGTTTGGTTTAACACGTTTACGATCTGGGAGAGGCTGGAGATCAGATGGTGATGATATCCCGGCTTGAGAAACGGCCTCACCATTTGCCAGTAGAGGACAGATGCGTTATATACCAGGAAGTGATACCTGCGACCCGAGCAGAGGAAGTCTGAGACTAGGCCACAAGGCTGTCCCCAGCCCCTTCGGGCGTCTCCAGTAGATGGCAGCAGCGGCATCTGAGCTGCCCCCGGCCCATACTGCCAGAGTGAGCAGAGCCCTCCCTGGGGTGGCCACGGGCGCCCTGCCCAGAAGGGGTTGGTGGCTCCAAGTTCAGCCCCGGCCATGGTCACCCCGCCACGTGACTCCTGAGCCCAGAGACCCCTTCACTCATTCAGTCAACCCAAAAGTGACCAGCTCCCTGTGCAAACGCACCAGTCAGCAAGGTCTCCTTTGGTTCGCAAGGGGTAGACAAGAACGGGCAAGAGGAGGGGGAACCAAGGAAGGCCTGCTGGAGGAAGCAACGTGCTGCTGAGCCCTGACCTGCGATGAGCAATCAGCCGGGACAGCAGTGCAGGTGCAGGGTCCAGCAGGCAGAAGAAGGAGAGCAAACCTTTAGGGAGCAAGACTCCCAAACCTGCACACCATAGAGCCAAGGGGGGGAGGAAGAGGGGAGCAGGGACACCCCCGGAAGCTGGGCTTCCTCCTGAGGGCTGGAAGCAGGTGCCGACCAAGAGAATCACAGCGGCCGATCTGCCTCTCTCGCTCCGGCCTCTCCAAGGGGCCGGCTCTGCCTTGCAAGACTCCAGGCGCCCGGCGGTCCACACTGCTCCCCTGGTGCGCGAGCGCCGTGGATGCCTGCTCTTACCCCGGATGGAGGGAGGACCCAGGGCACCGCAACAAAACAAGGCTGTCTGCTCCTTCAAGGGGCTGACTCGGAGCCCCTCTCGTTCTCTGCCAAGCTGCGCCCTCGTCTATTGGTAAGACGGTCCTGCCAGCCGCCAAGGCTGCTGGTCACCCAACAGGAAGTCTGCAGGTGCCCCCAAGATGCCCTGGATGCAGGCTGCCTGCCACTCCCGCTTCACGGTTCCAGGACACGGTCCCCTTGAAATACCCACTTCCCTTAGCACACGTCCCCAGTGAGGAGGGTCTGTGGGGCTGGGCCCGGTTCCCCAGCACCCACAGCAGGGGCTGCCAGAGGGGGCCGTGAGCAGCACCTACTAGATCACCGGGTGCGTGGATCTGGGATTTATTTACACCCGAACCTCCTTTAAATGTTGGATCCTACTTAAGTAGGTTGTAGGAACAGCAGTTCTTAACAGCTTCGAGAGTAGTTCTTGCAAACCGAAACGCTGATTAAGCAGAAAACGGTGCTGGAGCGTTAGCCGAATCACCACAGATACGAGGCCTTGGCCCGGGCCATCCACCGGGGGGGGGGGGGGGGGGGATAGGTAAGTGGAGGCAGCAGGGGGAGGGGACCCTGCGGCTGAACCCTCAGAGAGGCCCAGAAAGTAAGGGAGCCACGGAGACCGGGCCAAGGAGAGGTTCCCAGAGAGAAGGCAGACAAAAGTCACGTGCAGACCACAGAAACCACAGAACAGAGGAAACGATGAGGCTGGGGGGGGGGGGGGACGATGCGCCTGTGCGGCCCAGCTCCGCACATTAGAGACGAGCACACAGCCGTACGTGCGCCCCAAACACAGACCAGGACCAGGAAAACCCCTACAGTCTGAACAGGTGCCAGCGCTCGGTGACCCCTGGTTTGGTACCTTTTACACAATCCCCGTCAGAGACGGCCGAGTCCATCGGGCCTACCTGGGTTCTCCTTTCGCGAAGTTTATTGCTTTCATATACTGAGTCACACAATTTTCAAACTCCTCCTAAAACGACATAAAGAATATGCACAATTACACTGAATCTGCCACTAGAACATCGACCGTGGCTCGTGGTCCCTTTGGTGACCATCAAACCGCACTACAGGCTGGCCTGGCACCCCGAGTGTAGGCAGGCGGGGCTGGGGCGCATGCGCGCTCTCTGCAGGTTCCCCTCTGCCTGGCCCGAGGGCGGCTGTTCCGGGCATGACCCCCGCACAAATGTCCAACGGGAGCTCAGGGAAAGGGCGGAAGCAGGAAACTCGGCCAGTTTCCCCTCGCTGAACACGACGCCGCTCGCCTGCCTCTCCACGAAGAGTACTTTCGGATCTGTCTAGCCCGACGCATTTTGGAAGCGGGGGGAGACCTGACTATTTCGACACAAGATGTAAAACTTCGAGGAGGCTCAAGGCAGCCTGGCGGTTTGGGGGGGGGGGGGGGGAGCTGAGCGGGACAATTAGGTACTGATTTGCGAATGGCCAACGGGCACGTGGTGTGGCCTGTCTCACTGACGTGCTAAGGTTGTGCACAGGAAGATGGCACGCTCAGACGCACTAATAAAGGACATGGGGCCTCTCACCAGGTTTTCGGTGGACTTGGGGGCGCAGAGCTGGGCCCGGCACAGGTGCGCTCGGCCCAGGAACTGGGTGACCGGCCCCTTGGCCTTGAAGTACATCTGGATGCAGTCCTCGCTCACGTCCGGCTGCCCCATCTGCGAGACCACACAGCACCATGGAAGGCCCCAGAAATCCGCCCCTGGCGGCCCGTCTCCCCTCCAGCAAACCCCTGAGGGAGTGGCTGGAGGACCGATCTGACGACAGGGAGCCAGCACCTTCCTGCCCCACTTCCCGCTTCCAGTAAACCCAGAACAGAGACCTCCAGAAGGCTCCCCCCCCCCCACCACCACCAGGACCCTGGGGAGTAGGTACCTTCAGGGCCTGTTCCGCACACAGAACAAACAGGTCAGGGCTGAAGCTTTCTGTGGGGTCAAACTCGGATTTCCCCAGGTTGGCCGACTTGATCAGCTGGTAGGCCCTCTGCAGGGAGGCAGCATCTAGGCGGTCGACATGGAGGCGGGTTTGGGCTGGGGAAAGCACGCCTGGCACCACTGAGCAAGGTGGGGACGGGCGGGAGGGTGAGGAGGGGTCTGGGGTCCTCCCTGCACGGCCCCCGGCCCCCTCCAGCAGCCCGAGCCTCAGCAGCGGCCCTGACAACGCCTCCTTTTAAAAGGGCGGCTCGGTTTACCGTCGCCCAGGTCAACCAAAGGCGAGAAGCGCGGGTTTCACTCGGTCACTGTGTCCCGCGGCAACTGGAGGGGGGGGCGGGGCTCGGCGGGTCCCAGGGCGTCACAGGGTCATGGGTCTGGCACCTGCTGGAGCTCCCCAGGGTCGCGGGGGTCCCAGCGCTGGGGTGGGGAGGGTTCAGGGGTCGCGGGACCTGCCAAGGTGGGAATTCGGAACCGGGCGGGACCGGGCCCCCCCGGGGCAGAGCGGAGGGTCGGGGCCCCCGCCCACCTTGCTGGCTCTCGGCGTGGGCCAACTCCTGCGTGATGACCAGGTCCATGGCGCTGCGACCCCCGGCTGGTTGGCTTTCTCCCTCTAGTGGCTGGCGGTTGCCTAGCAACCAAGGTGGACGCGGAACCGGTCCTACGGGTCGGCGACGGGGCCACACTACTCGGGAGGCGAATCGCCACCGGGCGGCCATCCCACGTGCGTTCATCCCAGCCCCGGGGGACGAGGACTTGGGGGCGGGGCCGCGGCCCCGGGGGGCGTGCCCGAGCTGGCCCGCGCCCCCCCACCTCTCAGAGGCCCCCGCCCACCCCCCTGGACGGCGCTCCAGCCGAGCCTCCCCGCGTCCCCGCCCGGCAAGGATGCCCCGAGTCTGGCCCTGAGCCGCGGCGGACCCCGCTCACAGGACCCCGGAATGCATTCCTGCTTGCCGTAGCTCATTCCCGCATCCATCCATCCATCCATCCACCCACCCTACAGACGGCAGTTCGCCCCTGCCTGGGTCGGGGCTGGGGCGCGGGGGAGCCGGCTTGCGGGGAGAGGTCATCAGGCTAACCGTGAATGCCGTGCCTAGGGGTCGGCTCCCGAGGGGGTCGCGCGAGCACGGGACGGGTGAGCAGAGATCTGCAAGGGAGAGGAGGCTCGCCACCGGGGGACGAGAACAGCACCTGTGCAGGCCGGGAGCGGGGAGGGGCGCTGGGGAGGGCGACTGGGCTGGGCTGGGCTGCGGGGGGGGGGGGGGGGGGGAGGGGGGAGCGGGGGCGCGGGGGCGCCAAGCTGGGCCGGGTCCCTCTCCTCCCGGGGCGCTGGGCGCCCGGTCTCCGCGTTTTCTGAGGTCAGGCGGAGACTGTCTTTGGGGAGGGTGAAGGCTCGCCCACATGCCGCGGGCAGGAGAGGAGAGCGGGTCTGGGTGACGAGGGTGGGGCCAAAGAGGCCAGGAGGCCGAAGCCCTGGGGCTACGGGGGTGGCCTGGGCGTGCACCGGCGCCGGGAGCTCCAGGAGCGGACTGGGCGCGTGGCAGCTCCGGAGCAGGTCGTGGGCGTTCCGTCCGGGCACGCGGGATGCCGAGGTACTCGAGCTCACGTTCGCGGGAAGGCTCCCGGCTGGGCTGAGCGGACGGCTCTGAGCAGAGGTGCGGCCTGCGCACAGCCGCACTGCTGGGTGCGGAGCTGCGCTGCAGACCAGCCTTGCAGCAGCAGGGAGCGCTGCAGGGGAGACGCTGGCGGACCGAGAGGTGGAAGGGAGGACTGCAGGGCCGGGTCTGGGAGCCAAGGTCGGGGTCGGGGGAGGGGGTCTGGTCGGTCAGATATGGCCACGAGGTCAGTAAGAGGAGCACTGCGAAAGAGCGTTTGGGATTAGCAAGGTGAAGGCTGTGGGTGATCCAAGCCACTAGCGCGGCCAGATGGCCTTGAAGGACAGCAGTGTTGGAGGGCTCACACCACTTCATTTCAGGCCTTCCTGGAAGGCTGCAGCATTTAAGACAGTGTGGGCCAGTGGAGCAGAACAGAGTTCAGAACCAGATCCCGTGTCCATAGTCCACCGATGGCACCAGATGTGCTGATTCAATGGGGCAAAGGAGCCTTTTCCGCAACGATGCCAGAGCCCCTGGGAGGTGGGTGGGCATGGGGACACGCAGCCCCTGCACCATGCCGGGCCGGAACTTTCATTTGAGCGGGGTCATAGGCTTAGAGGGAATGGAAATGTTTGAAAGAGTGAAGCAAAATATCACACCATCTTGGAGCAGGCGGAAGTTTCCTACCTAGGGCACGAAAAGGGAAACCAGAAAGGAAGAAAATAAATCTGTCATCAGAAGGAAAACCTGTGCTCCTTGAAAGACTGTTAAGAAAATGAATAGGCAAACTGCAGATCGGAAGAGAAAATTCACGATAAGTACACCTGACACAGGAGCCGTGCCAAGGTTATCTTTTTAAAAGCCAATAAATCAATAACAAAAGACAAAAGCACACAAAAAACCTGGGCAGAAGACAGCAAATAGACACAGGACGGTAGAAGATAGGGTTATCTTGTAAGCACACGAAAGGGGGCTCGGCGTCCTGAGTAATGAGGGAACTGTTGCACATTCCAATCAAAGTGAGAAACCGTTATAGGCCCAGGAGAATTGCTGAAGACTGACCATGATGAACATCGGTGAGATACAGCAACTGGGATCCTAACACGCTGCTGGTGGGAGCGTAAAATGGTACAAACGCTGAGAACCAGAAAGGTTTTGACGAAGTTAAACACGACCCCACGATCTTACTTTCAGAGCTTTCCCCAAGAGAAATGATGTGTCTGCGTTCATATTAGCCCCAAAGCGGAAACAGCCCAACTATCCAACAGTAAACAAACTGTGGGGTGCTCGCACAATCACCTCTCAGCCACGGAAGAGACTGAGCCGGGGACACCCCACCGCCGAGGCGGATGCGTCTGAACAGCGGAGAGCAAGGGAACCAGGAGTCAAAGAGTCCTCTCTGTGGGTCCATTTCCACCCGGTTCTAGAACAGGCAGGAGGAACCAAAGACCGTGGGGATCAGGGTGGGGCTAAGCGCTCAGGGGTGGCAGGCAAGTCCACACCTTTTCTGGGGTGTCGGGCACCCGGCTGTATTCCCCTCAGAACTCCCCTGGGGCGCCTGGGGGGCTCCGTCGGTTAAGCCTCTGACTCCTGATTTCAGCTCCGGTCATGATCTCACGGTTTTCGAGATGGAGCCCTGTGTCAGGCTCTGCGATGACACTGTGGAGCCTGCTTGGGATTCTCTCTCTCCCTCTCCCTCTGCCCCCCCCTTCTCTCTCTCTCTCTCAAAATTAGTAAATAAAATAAAACAACACCAGACTCCCTGGAGTCACCGTTCACCGTGGGGCATCTTATGTTACTTCAGTTGTACCTCAAGGACGAACCAATCCAAAGGAATGCCAAGCCCCGGGCTCCAGGAAGGCTGGCCTGAGAGGGAGCGGGGCCCCAGGCCAGGCGGGCGGGACCAGGGCGGGGGGCAGCAGCGGGCGCTTGGCCCGCGAGGCTGCAGGAGCTTCTGCCAGCCTCTGGCGCCTGAGAACATGTGGCGGGGTTGCTGGTCCGCCGCGGTGGGAGCACTGCCGGTCGGGGCTGGGCACGGAGGAGGGCGAACCAGAGGCCCCAGGATGTTAGGCCCCCTCGAGGCCAAGGCCCCCTCGAGGTTAGGGCCCCTGCCCCATGAGCTCCACCCACCTGCTCCCCCCCAGGATGAGAGATCCCGATGGGGTCCTTCTGGGAGGGGAGGTCGGTGCAGCCCTGCAGGTTCCCGCGGGCGGTCGTGGGGGCACCTGGGACCCGGGGCCGGTGGGGGGTGGGGAGCGGGCGGCCGCGGCCTGTGCAGCAGGACCAGGCTGTGACCCGGCCATGTTGGGGGGGGTGGGCACCGGCCTGAGGGTGTGGGGCTGCCACTGGGTGAGCCCAGGAGGACAGACAGAAGAGGAAAACGTCCAGCAATGTTAAAGCGTTAGCTGAGCAGCGCGGACAGCCCGCCTCCCAGACTGTGGGACGTCCATGCTGCTCCGAGTACTGTTCATCTTTCTTTACGCTCTCTCCTCTCATTCTTCTGCCTCAGGAACAGACTCTGATTTTTGGCAGGCACAAGCCTACCTCACTTCCCCCCTCCCTTGTTGCCAGTGTGGCCAAGTGACCAGGTTCTGGTCACTTTGAAGCAGTTTTAGGGGAGTATTCTCAAGGGGAGAGCAACCCTTCATGGGTCCTTCCTTTTGCCTGCTGGTAGAAATATGGCTGTGAGGACTGGAGCTTGAGCAGCCATTTTGTGTCATGAGGAAGTAACCTCCATGCAGTGGATGGAGAAGCCCGGCTCTCCCATCTGTGGGGAAGCTACTCAGTCCTGCGAGGCCTTATGGGAAAAAGAAATAGACATTTCTCTTGTTAAATCTGCTGCTGCTTCCTTTTTCCTGGGACACTCCCAAGCGATGTCCTCAGCAGGGCTTCAACCTGACCTTTTGAAGATTAGGATGCGGTGCAGACCGCAGGGCAGATTTCTGGCAAGTATTGTGTCTGTGTTCGTAGATAAAGTTTGAAATTCAAAGCCTGATGAAGCATCTGTACTTGCACGTATACGTACGTACACGGGGTAACATGAGGTCCGTGGGGGGGGGGGGGGATGTATGATAATTCTGCCCGGGTGTGATTCTGAAACCCAAGCGCCCTATTTTCGTCAGGGTCTACAATCACGCACCGTCTCGGAGGTGGAAGGCTCAAGTCCCCGTTAGTCAGCTACGAGCTCCCACAGGACTTCTCAAACGTGTCTTTGTTTATTCCGAGAGACACTTGGCACTGTGTGCACGGCGATTATAAAATATTCATCCCCCAAGGAAGCATCTCCCAACATCGTATAGTAAGAGGTTTTCCAAGTCCTAGAGCATTAAACATTAAAACTCATTTTCCTAGTTATACAGGGGCCTTAAGCATGAGGCGGGGACACAAGGTTCTTGTCTTGCTGGCTGGTGTTCCATTTAGTAAAGACAATTCGGGTCAGGCCCCACCTGCTCTTTCCCCTGTTTGGCGTGAGAACAAGTGTGTTTCCTTCTGAAAGTCCACTCCTGCCGGGCCGGTGCTCCTCCCTGTCCGTGCTCTGACCCCAGACGCCTCGAGGGAAGGCCGCTCGACGCCACCAAGCGGTCCGGCCTCGCCCGTGTAGGGACACGCTGCACTCCGGGCGCTCTTGCCCTCACTGTTCCTCGCGCCTCCCTGGCCGGTCTCCGGGCGGCACCCGAGCCCACCTGCAGCAGGAGGTCCCTAAGGTGCCCCCTGCGTGTCCCTCACAGCAGCATTTCGGCCACTGGGACCGCGTCCTGCGTCTGGGCCCCAGGCCCGCTGTCTCCGTCCGCACGGGCTGCACCCAGTATCTCCACAGCGGGCGCCTGGGACAATAGGACTGTCTGTCTCCGCGCAGCCCGGGGCAGACGTCCGAGATGGCGGCCAGGCCGGGCTGGCTCCTCCTGGGGCCGCGGGAGGGGTCTGGTCCTGCTGACAAGTTGCTGAGAATCTGTGCCTCCAAACTGGTAGGGAAAGGGGCCGTGCCATCTTTTCAAACAGTTCAGAAGCTCGTCCTTGAGTCCTCTACGCTCTTGGACTGCTTTCGTAACATTGTACTCATTTGTTCCCTAAAGTCCCGGCACTGGTGACGCTGGACATGTTCTTTCGTGTGTTTTGATCAGGTGAGTTTGTGGGTGTGTGCACACAGGTGTGTACGTGTGGGGGGTGCACATGCGTGTGAGTGTAGATGTGCGTGGCTGTGTGTGGGTGCGTGCACATGCATGTGGCTTGCATGGATATGTGTACATGTGGTTATGTGTGCGTGCATGGGTGTGCATGTGTGTGTGCGCATGGGTGTGTATGTGGGTGTGGGTGTGTATATGTGTGTGCGTGGCTGTGTATGTGTGTGGGGAGGTGTATATATGTGTGCATGTGGGTGTGTGTATGTGGGCGCATGGGTGTGTATGTGGGGGGTGTATATGTGTTGCACATGGGAGTGTATGTGTGTGCGTGGGTGTGTGTGTGCAGGGGGTGTATATGTGTGTTGCATGGGTGTGTATATGTATGCACGTGGGTGTGTATATGTGTGCACATGGGTGCGTATGTGTGTGGGGTGTGTATATGTGTGTGTGTGGGTGTGTATGTGGGGGGAGGTGTATATATGTGTGCATGTGGGTCTGTGTATGTGGGCACGTGGGTGTGTATGTGGGGGGCGTGTATATGTGTAACACATGGGTGTGTATGTGTGTGCGTGTGTGTGTGTGTGCAGGGGGTGTATATGTGTGTTGCATGGGTGTGTATATGTATGCGCGTGGGTGTGTATATGTGTGCGCATCGGTGCGTATGTGGGGGGTGTATATGTGTGTGCATGTGGGTGTGTATGTGTGTGCACGTGGGTGTGTATGTGGGGGGTGTATATGTGTGTGCATGTGGGTGTGTATGTGTGTGTGTGGGTGTGTGTGTGGGAGGGTGTATATGTGGGTGTGTATGTGGGGTGTGTATATGTGTGTGCACGTGGGTGTGTATATGTGTGCACGTGGGTGTGTATGTGTGTGCGTGGGTGTGTATGTGGGGGGTGTATATGTGTGTGCATGGGTGTGTATGTGTGTGCGTGTGTGGGGGGGTGTACATGTGGGTGTGTATGTGGGGGGGTGTATATGTGTATGTGTATGGCTGTGTATATGTGTGCGCGTAGGTGTGCGTGCTCTTGCCCAAGTGTGAGTGAGGGAGAGTCACAAACTTGACGACTGTTTCCCTGTGATAGTTGGCTTCTCCCAAGTCCACCTGTATTTTTCTGGAAAAGCATCTATGTCACCCTGACTTTAGAACGCACAGACCTGAACAAAATAGTCTTTATGGTTGTTTTTCGTTTCCTTGTGTCTAGGGTTATCTCCTTATTATCATTTCTTTATTTTGTGTCTCTTTTTTTCCTTCTTGGTTAGGTTAGCTAAGCTAACAGGTTTTTTTTTTTTTTTTATCTTCCTCTTTTTAAAGAATGAGCTTTCGGGTGTATTTACTGATCCTACAATTTGTTGTTGATCAATTTCTTCTTTAGTTCTTACCCCACCCTTTTGTCACTTAACTTGGCGGTACGTTTTGGTTCTTCTTGAGTCAGATGCCTCATTAAATTATTTTCACCTTTTCTTGTCAATATAAGCAAGGTAATGAACTTGCATCGGAGCACTACAGATCCCATAATTTCTGACATGTAGTCTAAAAGCTTAATTCTCAGGCCGGCTCGGCCCGGGCAGCGTGTGACTCTTGACCTCGGGGTTGTGAGTTCGAGCCGCACCTTGCGTGTAGAGATTACTTAAAAATAAAGTGTTGGGGCGCCTGGGTGGCGCAGTCGGTTAAGCGTCCGACTTCAGCTCAGGTCACCATCTCGCGGTCCGTGAGTTCGAGCCCCGCGTCAGGCTCTGGGCTGATGGCTCAGAGCCTGGAGCCTGTTTCCGATTCTGTGTCTCCCTCTCTCTCTGTTCCTCCCCCGTTCATGCTCTGTCTCTCTCTGTCCCAAAAATAAATAAACGTTAAAAAACAAATTTAAAAAAAAATAAAGTGTTAAAAAAACCCTTGATTTTCAAATTGTGAAACATGCTCTGCTACTCAAGTATCGAGTGGGTCTGTGGCACTGATTCCTTCACTCCTTTGGCGAAGAAACAGGGACAATGACAGTCAGCGCAGAGATCTGCAGAGCATTTTTCTGGTGGTCACAGTCAAGGTCACCTGAGCTGTGCAATGTGGCAGATGCGTGGCTGGAGGGACGTGAGCCCCTGGCGTGGCCCCCGGGCTGCAGCGGAGAAGCCTCGGGCCTTGTTTCCCTGGTACCGTTCTGTGGCTGATCTTGAAGTTTCTCTGCGGTTTCTCCGCACGGCTGTTCCAGGGAGTCTGCAGTTTTTTCAAGTGTTTCAAGCACGCGGGTCCATCCGCCTGTGAGCCCAGAGCCACAGAGCTGGGGTGAAGCAGGCTCGAGCGGGCGCAGCCAGAGGGAACCCCCAGTCCCAGCCCCCCACACCCTCCTGTACCCGAAACGGGGACGCGCCCGCTGTTTCCGGTGGGAGGTCCAAGGCAGACACAACTTCTCCACCTGTTTAACGCAGGCCGCCCCGCACACCCTCACGGGCGTGGAGACCAGGCGCCCACGTAGCCACCGACCCTGGACCCAAAATGGCAGCTTCTTTTGGAACTGCTCAAAAACAAACGTCACCTGAGTGCATTTAAGGATTTTATCGGGTTTCTTCAATGATTCCTGAGTTGGGCGGCGTCCCACCCAGCAGACAGGAAGGCGCCCGACGGGCAGGATGCGATGGAAAACTTAGAGGCGGAAGGAGCGGACGAGCAGGTTACAGTAGCCAAAGGCGGGTTGGTGGGTTGCTCTTCTTCAGGGGACAGCGGGGGCCGATCAGATGACCTACCCCGCGTGGGCTGGGCGGTTCCCGCCTCACTGCTGTGAGGATCCATTTCTGGGGGAGCCTAACCTGTCATCAGGCCTCGGGTTGGTGACGCGGGGCTTAGCGTGAGCGACTCCAGTCTGGGCCTGTTGTCTTGTTTTTACAGAACCTTGCAGGAAGGTGACTTGGGGGCCCTCTCTCCTGATGGGTCTCCAGTGTGGGAAGGGCTCACTGCCTCCCCCACCCACTGGGACCTGAGGACTTTGCCCACTGTAGTCGGTAGAGCTGGTGGGCCGATGGCTTTCCCCTTCAGGCCCTGGTCTGAGGATGAGAACAAGCAGGAGAAGGATTCCCAGAGGGGTTTTCATTGTGCGCAAAGCACAAGGCAAGGAGAACCTTCCAGAACTGCAGCTTTCCCCTCACTGTCCCCACAGCAGGATTTGGTGGAGGAAGCAGCCAAACTCAGACATCATCCGTGGAAAATGTCCTGCAGACAGGAGACATCTGCTGCCACACTTCTGGCGGGGGGCAGGGGGGGGCGCTCTGCATGGCCCCAGCCCCACCCTGGGGAGAGAGGTCTTTGGGTCACGGCCCAGTTCTTTCAGCAGAAACATCTGGGAAGAAGAGAGATGCTTCCAGGAGGCCCTGGCAGGATGGGACCCCCGGGAGGGTGTCAGGGCCACGGACACCTGCACAGTCTGGAGCCAGCACTCGGTCACCTGTGCCGGGCATCGTGCCTAACGCACAGCTCCAGGCCTGCTGTGGGCATTAGGGTGGAGAGCAGGCCCCGGTGGGCAGGGCGGACGCACGGGTGGGCGATGGGGTGCGGTTTCCGAGGGCCCAAGCCTGAGCAAGGCCCTGCTGTCACCTCTCCCCACTGATGGGGCCAGATGCCCCCGGGACCACCCCCGCCCCCAGCTCCGGAGCCCCCAGGCCTGGCCTAGAGCACCACACTTGGTGTCCTGCACCCACCGCCCGTTTGAGGAGGCCCCAAATACTTCCCTGTGCGTTCAAGTCTCCTAACCCCTGCCCCCTGCTTGGGGATCCCTGCTCTGACCTGGGCAGCTGCCCTGGACCCGTCGGGGCAGGCAGGCAGCCTGGCACTCTCGGGGAAGGGGGACCATCCATCCGGGACAGGCCCGCCTGGGAGGGCGGACCCGTGGGGCTGTCGTCCAGGGGGTCTGGAGGTGGGGGAGGGGCAGACGGGGCCCTTCTGTCCCAGGCAGCTCCCGAGCAGAGGGCCTGGTGGTGGCGAAGCGGGGAGAAGCGGCCCGAAGGAGGCTTGTTCAGTGGAGGACAGGGTTGACCTTGCAGGGAGAGTGGGGGTGCGGTGTGGTTCTAACCAACTGGCTGCACAGGAGAGCCTCACAGGGCGACGGCCCGGGAAACAGTGCCCCCGTGGTCCCAGAGCTCTGGCACTTTGTCCTCTCCCAGTGACGTGGGGGGGGGGTTCCCTCCATTGTCGGCCACTCCGAGGGTGTGGGATATGCGCACCAGTCGCGCCCCGGCTCCTGTCTGCAGAACCTCAGAGATCCCTTCTGGTGCTTCACTGCCCCTCCCCCAGAGAGTTAAAGTTTACTATCAAAAATGTATTTGGAGGGAAAGTCAGGAAAAAGTCACTGTTCCTTACACAATTCTAATTCTTACTCAAGAGGCCTTTGATCTGAAGAAGGAGGAGAAATAAGCATGTCAATTCCAGCAAGTTCTCTGCCTCAGAGTGGATGGTCACCCTGCCCTGCCCTTCCCCCTGCCCCCCACCCAGGGCCCTGGGTCTCTGTGCTGCCGGGGGTGGATGGCACGCTGTCCCTCTGGGTGCACCTGACAGGCGGGGGCAGGTGGGGACACCTGTCTCTCTGTTGCTTTGTCCACTGTCACCTGCGGCTGAAAGACTGGAGGGAAAGACGTTCTGTGTTCCAGAACAACAGAGATGAGACTCAGCCACAACGACCCCGGACAGAGGCTCCCCCACGGCGGCAGGGGTGACTGGCCAGCACTGCCTCCCACACCTCGGGGCACCTGCCCTCTAACGAGCACGGTGGCCTTCTCCGGCCGGGACCCGGACTTCCCATGGGTCCAGCCACCTGTGGGAGCCTCAGGTGTCGCGGGAACCTTGCACCCACGCGGGGCGGACACCTGCCTGGACACGGCTTCCAGTCTGACCGTGTTTAGAACCACAGCACTTCCAAAAGAAACAGAAATGTGCCCCCCCTCTGCCTGAAGAGACCATGTGTCCTACACATAAGGTGCCGTCCACCCAGGACAATGCCCAACAGAGAAGTCCGTGTGGGAGCCACCAGATGCTGCGGATGGGGAGGAGTCCCCTGAGGACCCAGGTACCCTCTTTGGGATTCATGCAAAGTCCGTGGTCCCACTTGCGGGAGCTGCTGAAACGCTGTCACTTGTCTTTTTTGTGCGAGGTCGGCCAGCCCCAGCTCTGGGTGAAGATGGACGACTGGAGACCTGAGCTTCCTCTCTCGCTCCTTCCTTGACGCTGTTCAGGGGACCGGACAGGTGGCAAAAGCCTGAGTCCACGGCCACGGTGGCCCCAGTGACCTCCCTTCATTCCCAATTTACGTGGTGTCTCTGGGATTGTGCCTCCGGTGCGAATAGTGGCCAACCCCAATCTTGCCCAGGTCCGGGCCGGGGGCAGGCAGGGAGGGAGACGCTGGGTCCTCCTCTGGACCCGGCCCCTGTCTGTCTCCCGTCCAGTGGGCGCGGCCCCTGGGAGCAGCCTCACACCTGCTGGCCCAGACTCACGCACCCCTGTCCTGGGCCCACCTTGGAGGACAAAGTGCTGTGTGGCAGAGGGGGCTGGCATGTCCGTGGGAGGGGGGCAGACGGGCCAGGCTCGGGGGCCCTGCCGGGTGGGGCACGCGGGCTCTCCCGGAGCTCAGCCTTGTCCCAGAGACGTCGGTCTCAGCACTCTCTGGGCCAAGCAGGCAATGTCCCAGCAGAACGGGGCCGGTGCTGTCCCTGACTTCCGTGGGGCTGTCAGACGGCTCCTGAAGCCAGACGCCCAGGCCGCAGCTTCAAGGCCGCCTCTCAGCTCCTGGTCGGCACCATGCTGTGCCCTCTGTATACAGTTTGGCAAACCAGTCACAGGCAGGTCACAGAGGGCCCTGACTCCCAGGCGAGGGGCGCCCAGGCGGGGCTCTAGGACATCAGCCTTGAGGAAGGGCAGGCTGGAGCGTGTGCCGCGGGGACCTGGTGGGGCCACTGCAGACCTCAACGAGACAGGGGTGTCCCCAGCCTCCCAACGTTTGGACCAGGGGCCTCTGGCTTCACCCTCTCCCAAGAATGAACGGTTCTGGGGGGGGGGGCGGTGCAGAGCCCTGAGTGCCCCCGGGGACTTCCCGTCAGCGTCTCCATCCAGCCTGACCGCCGCTACCTCTGGAGCTCTGGCCTTCAGTCCGCTGTCACGTTCCCGCCTCGCGTTACCACCTGTCACGGTCGCCTGAGAGGTGAGGGGACGCTGGCTTCCAGTCGCCCATGTCACTCAGATTTAGAGTTGGCAGATTTAACAAATCACACACATGCACAGAGAGGACACCCAGTCAAATTCGAATTTCAGATAAAACATTACTTTTCAGTATAAATATGTCCCATAAAACACGGTCCTGACTCAAATGTTCGCACAGCTCATACTCATGCTAAAAACATTATTTGATGTTCACCCGAAATTCTAATTTAACGAGGTATCTTCTACTTTACCCAGCAGCACCGCTCAGAACCCAGCACCTCGCAAGGACTGGAGGGTGGGGTTTCGCAGAGCCGTTCCTGAAGACATCAGAAGGGCAGCCTCGTCCACAGAGAGACACGGCGGTCAGCGCGGAGGAGGCAGCACAGGAGATGTGAACAGGGGAGGCGGGGGGTGGAAAACAGTTTTTGAGAAGACATTTGGAACTCGTGTATCCGTCAATAAAAGTGTGAGGAGATTTAAATAGCATACGCGCACCCTAGACAAACTGAGGAAGTGTCAGCATCCATTGAACTTGGCAGGAGCACAGGAGCGTTGGCGCCCTGGGTCACCGCGGCCATGCCCCGGCCCCCGGGAGAAGCTTCCCCACAAGGCGCGTCCTCACAGGGGGAGGACCAGCCGCACAGACCGAGGCACAGAATCCACATATCATTTGGGGGGAAGAAAAAAAAATAAAAACAATACAAAACAGAAAGCGTTGCATAAAAATTCAAAAATATGAATAAATGCAAAATATAAATAAACCACAAATAGATATAAATACATAAAATATAATAAGACCAGAGTCATATCAGTAAATGTTATGGGCCTGACACACACCTGCTGAATGCAAAAGACTGACATGGGATCACAAAGCAAAGTAGTTACCTGCTGTTAAAGCAGGACCCGTGACCACTTGAGTGACCCAGAGAGATGGGACAGAAGAGAACAGGCCAGAGATAGAGTGCATCCTGCCATCAGACAAGGTTAAGGTCAAATTAAGAAAGCATCAGTAAAACCAGTAGAAAGTATTCATAACAAGAAATTTTAATTCTGTCTCAGCTAATGATGGGCCAAGAAGGCAAACGTAAAATGTTATGTATCAGCTAGAGACTCCAATGGGGACCTATATCATATGCTGAGGATAGAGGAAAAAACTTTTGTCTCAAGTGCCTGTGGACATTCAAATACTGATCCCAAATGAGGTTCCCCAAAACCCCTCGAACAGTCCCCAAAGTAGAAAGAGTGCAGAGAACGTTGTCTGATCACGACAGCAAAATCAGACATCAAAACACAGCTACAAGGGTCAGTCGGTTAAGCGTCCTACTTCGTCTCAGGTCATGATCTCGTGGTCCGTGGGTTTGAGCCCCGCGTTGGGCTCTGTGCTGACAGCTCAGCCTGCTTCAGATTCTGTGTCTCCCTCTCTCTCTCTCTGTCCCTCTCCTGCTCACACTCTGTCCATCTCCCTCTCAAAAATAAACCTTAAAAAATTAAAAAAAAACCCACAACTACAAACAGCCTTACTAACCGAATAAAAACACCTGTGTCTCAAACAACTCTGAGATTCAAGAAGAAATCAAAACAAATTTACTAAATAGAGCATTTCAGAAATAACCAGAGGAAAAGTCATACACATTACAGCCAAAGACAGTCCTCTGAGGAAAAATATATTTAAGATTGTGAACCAAACAGAATATCAACCATCCAACTGAAGTTTTAGAAAGAATAACATTAACATAAAAGCACAAGAAAGGAACTTAAAAGGTAATAATAAAAATGATTGGAAAACAGAAGAACCAAAGAAATCCAATACCAAGTTATCCTGTTGCCAATTAAGAAATGTCGAAAAAGCACAAATGTGCAAACTAATAAAGGATACAGGAGGACTCACTTACAGCACCTCGTTTATGTGGATGCTTTTGTAGGAAAATGCGAAGCAGGAGGGCACCCGGGAGGAAAAAGCCCTGTCAGTGGATCCGTTCCCATGGAAGACGCAGTGACCGTGACAGAAGGCTTTGCACCCCGAACCCTGACCCGACGTCACCAAGGGCAGGGCGCAGAATCTTCACGGAAAAGCTAATTCCATTGCTATTTCCAGGAGATTGGAGAAAAGGGAAGGATCCGCCACATTCTTGGATACGGAGACTCAATCTTACAAAGATATTAATTCTTTTAAACAGAATTAATAATTAATGCTATTTAAACTGTCTCGGGGCGTAGAAGAAGAGGGAAATCTCCCAAATTATGTCTATTAAAGCAGAACAACATCGATATTTAATTTTGACAAAGGTAGCACCGAAATGAAAGCTCCAGACCAATCTTGGATGTGAATATCAATGTAAAAATCTAAAATAAATAAAATATGAGCCAGTAGAATCTAACAGAAAAGAAAAAGAAAAGAAAGGAGAAGAAAAGAGAAGAGAAGAGAAGAAAAGGAAAGAAAAGAGAAGAGAAGAGAAGAGAAGAAAAGGAAAGAGAAGAGAAGAGAAGAAAAGGAAAGAAAAGAAAAGAAAAGAAAAGAAAAGAAAAGAAAAGAAAAGAAAAGAAAAGAAAAAAGACAAGACAAGACAAGACCATCCAGGTGGGCTCATCCTGGGAATTCAAAGGTAGCTTAACTCAGACATTTTTTTCTTCTAAATCAACATGTAACCAGCATCGATTAAAAAAAAGCATGATTATTTCCAAAGTGCCTAAAAGGCATTTGATAAAATCCAGCATCCATTCTTGATTGAAAGCTCTAAGTTAATTAGGAAGAAATGAGCATTTGCCAGGATCCTAAGGAGAGACTATCGTTATTCTCATTAAGTCAGAAGCAAGACAGAGATGTTCAATATTACTCTGATACAATTTGATAAAGTAAAGGAGTCAGAGGCATAAAGAGGGGAAAAAAAAGGAAGTAAATTGGCTTTTGTTTCAGGAAGGCAGGGCCGTGTGCCTGGCCACTCCAGGGGCATGTTACAAACAGGAGGATTAAAAGGCCGTCTGTGAAATTACTCGTAACAATCCGATGTCCTGTGAAAACAGTGACCAGTTAAAAGAAAAATGGGAAAACGGCCCTGTTTGCCACAACCATGACAACACTGGCACTCGAGTCCCAGGAAGAAATCTGACAAGAAATGGGTTCGATATTCACAAAGAAAACTTTAAATGCTATTGAAGTTCAGAAGAAAAATAAAAGAAACTGCCATATTCATAGAAAAGGCCAGGGGGCGCCTGGGTGGCTCAGTCGGTTGAGCGTCCGACTTCAGCCAGGTCACGATCTCGCGGTCCGTGAGTTCGAGCCCCGCGTCGGGCTCTGTGCTGACAGCTCGGAGCCTGGAGCCTGTTTCCGATTCTGTGTCTCCCTCTCTCTCTGACCCTCCCCCGTTCATGCTCTGTCTCTCCCTGTCTCAAAAATAAATAAACGTTAAAAAAAATTAAAAAAAAAAGAAAAGGCCAGTATTACAAAGATATTAATTCTCCCTAAATTAACCTGTAAACTTGATGTAATTCTAACAATAGTCCGTAAAAGGGTGTGTGTGTGTAAGAACTGATCAAGTTCGTTCTAAATTTTATCTTGACAAATACATATGCATTCAAAACATTCTGTAGCAAAGTCGAGGTTAGACCAGTCCTCCTGGGTAACAGACATTTTGTGAGGTCAGGACATTAGACTGTGTCCTGGGGCACACACACAGCAGCAGGGCGACTGGCACACCCAGGGTCAGGCTGGAGGTGGCCCTGCCACCTCACTCCTACAGCAAATGGTCCCAGGGGAACCCACAAACGAAACAGAAAAGCTGAATGGGATGGGAAATTCCAGAAGAAAGCAGGAGAATGACAGACGTTCAGTCTGGTCGAAGTATGACACAAACTCAGACGATAAATGACCACAAAAAGACAGCCCGGAAACTTCAAAATGAGAAAAATCCCACTGTGAGGGGGTGAACGGACAAAGCAACCCCTGAGGACACTTTGCAAAAGGCAGTGAGGGGAAGGCTGCTTTCCTGGTTAATGTCTACAAACCGGTCGGAAAGTGACCCTGCGCTGGCAGGAGCGTAGGCACGGGGGTCGGACCGGTGGTGCAGAAGGAAGAAGACGGAGCTGGGCCTGAGCCGAACTGTCCGCTAAGAAGAGAGAGGAAAACCCCGAGGCCAGGACCGCACTGGTCACGTGTCTGCGTGGGAAGGACGGTGGTTTGGGGAGGAGGCGGACGGACTGAGGACACACACACGGCACCCCGGTGAGCAGGGCTGGCGGCGACCCCGGCCGGCCGCACCCCCTCTGCCCAGAGCTTCCACACGCGGCCCGTGACACTGGGTCCCCACCCTGCAACCCCCCCACCCCCGCCGGCGTCCCCACCCTGCCGTGCGTGCAGGGAAGAGGTGTCCGCACCACCAGCGTGGCCGTTACCAACACGACTGCTTACACGGGACCCAACGTCGGTGCCTGCATGGGCTCTGCCTCCCAAACCGGGCTGAGCCTGTCCCTTCTCGTGCCCCCAGTTCTGCCACTGCCCCCCAGATTACCGCCTCGCCCCTCCCCGGCCCCTCCTTCTGCTCCCACCCAGCCCCCGTGTCCCACCACACGGGATGGCCTCCATCCGGGGTTCAGAGAGCTCCCGCTTCCAGAAGGGACGGGGTCTGTAACACCTCTCGGTGTCCTCGGAGCGGCCGCCGGGACAGGTGGGGGCGGGAGGTGCCTCCTTCCGCAGCCCCAGCTCCTCTAGGCCCGAGGAAGGACCCGGAAGGCACGCGGGGCAGGTGCTGGGGCCGTGGCCGGGGCGCTGAGGGGAGGAGGCGGCAGGCGCCCCGTGGGGCTCGGGCTCTGGAACCGGGCCCGCGGGCCGCTAACGCCTCGTGGGGCAGCTGCCGGCCACTCGCTCAGCCGCCATGCCCCAGTTTCTCCGTCTGTAGACTGGGGACGCTGGCCCTGCCCGGGGGGCCCTCTGAGGCCGGGGAGCGAGTCTGGGCTGGGCGGGGAGCACGCAGGTGGCGTTGGGACGCGCTGGTGCCCGGACCTCTGAACGGGGCTCCTGGGCTCAGTTGGCGAAGGTCCAGCTGCAAGGGCGCCTGCTCGGCTCCAGTGGCCCTGAGCATCTGCGTCCCCGGAGACCGCCCCTTCCTGGGTCCGGGGAAGAAAGAGCCTCCGCGGAGGCGCCGGCTGTGTGTCTGCAGCTGTCCCCTCTCCTCCGGCTCGCTGCCACCATTCACGGGCATTCGCCGTCCTCCCTCCCGGAGCCCCGACGCCGCAGGCAGCTGTTTGAACGCAGGCTCAGTCGGCTGTGACCGTGCTCGGCGATTTGATAGAAAGAAAAATTTCACGGTTGTGCTCACCAAAGCTGGGAACCCCTGGGAATGTCCCCCGTGAGCCCGCCGTCCTCACGCACAGACCACGGCCGCCTGCCCTCCGGGACCCCCAGAGGCACCACGCACGCTCCCGGGGATGGGCTGCCCCGTGGCCCCCTGATGTCCTGGCACCGCCCCCTCCAGGCACCTGCCAACCACGGAGCCCCTCGGGCCTGGGTCCCGCAGGCCAGCCCAGTGTGAGGACTGCCCCCTCCAGGGGGTGCCCAGCGGTCCTGTCCTTTCTTGGGGCAACGCTGTGACTGCTGGGCTGGGCTGCCACCCCGGCTGGTGGACAGGCCAGGGGCGCCCCAGGTGGTGGCCATGCCAAGGTGGGCATTGCTGGGAGGTTGGGAGCCACGGGCAGACCCACACAAGGAGGCGGGTGTCAAACAGGGAGCAGGGCACGTGCTGGCTAACGCCGCGGCCCCCCCCCGACCCCACACCTGGAGGGCGGGACACGGGCAGGACGCCCCACATGCTGGTGACGTCTGCGTGGCCCTGAGTGTCCCAAGGACAGGCACCAGGTAAGTCTCCCGACAGTCACAAGCAGGTAGCCACTTGTGTGCAGATCGGTGATGTTTCACGAGGGTCCTAGTCGGGAAATCCAGCTGACAGGGTCCCCTGTGGTGGAGGTGTCACTGGCCAACCGTGGCAGATGCCCGTGGACCGGTGACCCTCGCCCTCTCCGGGTGGCCCACGTTGGGCTTCACTCACAGCAAGGACCCCGGGGGTCCTGAAGGGGCTTCCCCAGACGAAGACCCCGCTGGGGAGGGCACGGCCCCTCCCCAGGCCTGACACCCCGGCCTCCGGGTGGCAGGTCACTGGCCCCTTGGCCGAGGGGCACTGTGGATTTCTGTGTCTGCTCTCCACATCTGGGCAGTAAAATGAGGAAGTGCTCACCGGGTTCCGGAATCCTGGGGCCGCCTCCCTGCACTCAGGACCACTCGGGATTCGCGGCCATGTGGGCTCCCCCACAACCTCGTGGGGCTGCCGGTGGCTCCTCTCTGCCGCCTGGACATGGGGTGTCCCTGCCTGGGGCTTGTGTCCACAGCCTGTCCCTGGGCTCTGCCGTGGCCTGGCCACTGTGACCTTCTGAAAACAGCTCCTCACTGGACCCTGATATGCGTGCCCAGCCCAGGCGACGGCTCCTCCCCGCACCCCCTCTGTCCAGTCCCCTCAGGGGTCCGGCTGCCCTGCTCAGGCCCAGGTCAGGGGGGGTCGTGGAGTGATGGGTCTGGGCCCATCCCCGTCCTCTTCGGGGATCCCCGAGCACCCGCCCCCCCACCTCCAGGCCACAGTCCCCACAGGGGTCTGCGCTTGAAAGCTGCTTGTCGCCGTGTGGGGAGAGCCATGCCAACAGGGGGTTCTGAGGGTGGTGGCCCCAGTGCTGCTGTCCCCTGCAGGACTTAGGTCGGTCAAGCTCAGGGTGGGGGTCCCTTATCGGGGCCCCGGAGTCCCCGGCTAAAGGGGCAGACACAGACTAAGGTAGACTGTCACCTTAGAGTTTTCCCTAGAAACATCCCCCAGGTTCCAGGTCGGGGGACACCCCGTATTTCTCAGGTGGCCCTGGCAGAAACCTCCCCGCGGGCCTGTCTTGTTTCTCTAGAAGCAGGGGCCACAAACTCCGTCATCAAGACCAGGCCCTGTTCTCGCCGTGCTGACCTCAAGACAAGAGGGACCAGGTGCAGGGGCGATGTGGCCAAGGCCCCCGGGCGGAGAGGACCCACCCTCCCCTGGCCATTCGTCCCCCACCCACTGGGGGTCACGGTGGACTGTCTCCCAGGCACCTTCTGGGGCCCATCAGCCCTGGGGGTGATTTTTGCACTTATCCTGAGAGAGGGGCTTTCTGCAGTCCATGCAAGGGTGCAGTTGGCCCACCTGTGTGGACCTGCCCACAGCACAGTGGGCTGCCATGTCCCCCAAGGCCGGGCCCCCCCTGAGAGACTCAGCCGTGGGAGTCACTTGCCCGGGCTGCTCTACATCTCCTGGGTCCCAGCAGGACTGAGCCCCGGGCCCAGAGCAGGAGTCTACACTGTGTGCCCGGCCCTCTACCTCTGTCTACACTGTGTGCCCGGCCCTCTACCTCTGTCTACACTGTGTGCCCGGCCCTCTACCTCCGTCTACAAGGTGTGCCTGGCCCTCCACCTCCCTCCTCCGTCTACACTGTGTGCCCAGCCCTCTACCTCCATCTACACTGTGTGCCCGGCCCTCTACCTCCGTCTACAAGGTGTGCCTGGCCCTCCACCTCCCTCCTCCGTCTACACTGTGTGCCCAGCCCTCTACCTCCGTCTACACGGTGTGCCTGGCCCTCCACCTCCCTCCTCCATCTACACTGTGTGCCCAGCCCTCTACCTCCGTCTACACAGTGTGCCTGGCCCTCCACCTCCCTCCTCCATCTACACTGTGTGCCCATCCTTCTACCTCCGTCTACACTGTGTGCCCAGCCCTCTACCTCCGTCTACACTGTGTGCCCAGCCCTCTACCTCCGTCTACACGGTGTGCCTGGCCCTCCACCTCCCTCCTCCATCTACACTGTGTGCCCAGCCCTCTACCTCCATCTACACGGTGTGCCTGGCCCTCCACCTCCCTCCTCTGTCTACACTGTGTGCCCATCCCTCTACCTCCATCTACACTGTGTGCCCATCCCTCTACCTCCGTCTACACGGTGTGCCCGGCTCTCTACCTCCATCTACACTGTGTGCCTGGCCCTCCACCTCCCTCCTCTGTCTACACTGTGTGCCCATCCCTCTACCTCCATCTACACTGTGTGCCCAGCCCTCTACCTCCATCTACACGGTGTGCCTGGCCCTCCACCTCCCTCCTCTGTCTACACTGTGTGCCCATCCCTCTACCTCCGTCTACACGGTGTGCCCGGCTCTCTACCTCCATCTACACTGTGTGCCTGGCCCTCCACCTCCCTCCTCTGTCTACACTGTGTGCCCATCCCTCTACCTCCATCTACACTGTGTGCCCAGCCCTCTACCTCCGTCTACACTGTGTGCCCGGCCCTCTACCTCCGTCTACACTGTGTGCCCGGCCCTCTACCTCCGTCTACACTGTGTGCCTGGCCCTCCACCTCCCTCCTCTGTCTACACTGTGTGCCCATCCCTCTACCTCCATCTACACTGTGTGCCCAGCCCTCTACCTCCGTCTACACTGTGTGCCCAGCCCTCTACCTCCGTCTACACTGTGTGCCCAGCCCTCTACCTCCGTCTACACGGTGTGCCTGGCCCTCCACCTCCCTCCTCCATCTACACTGTGTGCCCAGCCCTCTACCTCCATCTACACGGTGTGCCTGGCCCTCCACCTCCCTCCTCTGTCTACACTGTGTGCCCATCCCTCTACCTCCGTCTACACGGTGTGCCTGGCCCTCCACCTCTCTCCTCCGTGCCCCACCCGTGCTCCTGAGACCCCACCCCAGCAACTTGCACGGGACCCTTACAGCAGGCCCGAGGCCGGGCCAGCCCACGATGCAGTCGAGCAGCCTCCTAGGGATGGACGCTGGCCTCGGGGCTGACCCAGCTCAGTGACCTCAGCCACAAGGCCACGTCTGACCCACCAGGGTGATCCCGTATCCCCACCCCTCTGGCCAGGCCGCCGAGCAGGTGGGCGAACGAGGGTGTGGACAGAACATGAAGGGGTGAGGAACTCAGTCGCCCACACCCGCAGCCGGGATGGGCCACCACCCGACTGCCTGGCTCGTGTCGCCCCCCTCGTCCTGACTTGGCTCCCTCCCCTCACTGCTAGGACAGAGGCCCCCCTGCAAGTGTGAAACAACAGCTGCGAGTCAGTGCAGAGGTCCCCGTGCCTGGCCACACCTCACTGGGATGCCACACACTGTCCCCTGAGGGGAAAGAACACGTGTGAATCCCGACTGTCCTGATCGGGCCTCAGGTGCCTGGGAGGATGGCGGGGCCTGGGAGCCGTTTCTGTGTTCCCAGTGGGCACCAGGCTCGGCACCCGCCCGGGGGACGAGGGAGGGCTCTTATCGTGAGGTTGCGAGAGGTGGGAAGGGGAGGGTCACTAGGTCACGGTGTCGGCCGATGTCCCGGGAATTTTGGAAATGGTTTGACCGAGGGTGGCTTTCATCATGTTCGTAAAGCCGGAAGAATGAGGGGCTTGGTGGCATGAAGGCAAGCCGGAAACGTCGAAATTTCTGGGGAGTTGAAACCTCTGGCCGCCAGCCCGTGCCCTGGGAGCCCCTGGGCGCAGGCCAGCCGGTTCTGAGGGTGGGGGTATGTGAGCGTGAGCGTGAGCATGCACGTGTGTGAACGTGTGCGCACACGTGTGTATCTGTGACAGATTTCCCCACGTGTGTGCCCCAAGCAGGCGAGCCCTGTCCCTGCCGGTCTCCCTCACCGTGCATGACAGCTGGCCGTCCCACGTGGGACACTGGCGTCACCAAGCCGTCGGCGCACACGGGCGGACCGCGATGAGGCAGGTGCTCAGCGCGTCGCCCATGTGCACGGCAGGCAGAGCGGGGTCCAGCCTCACTGACAAACACCTTCTGGGAGAGGAAGCCGACCGCTGCCTTCGGGAAGATGTGTGCACGCAGATGCCATCAGGTGTCGTCCGGGATATAAATGTCTTTATTCGGTGAATCGGAAAATGATACTAACTCCTGCCTTAATTTTAAACAAATGACATCGGGAGAGTCAAGGGAAGAAAGAGCCCACCCCCACCCCCGTCCCCTGGCCCCCTGGAGCCCTTGTTATTGCGATATAAAGAGCCTCCATTGTTTGCTGAAATATTCATGGAGGTAGGAAAAATTAAGCATTAGTAGTTTGCTTTGTGTTTCATTATTTATTAAGCTAGTGACTTATTTTCCTTTTGGCAAGGAGCTTCTGATCTTTTCCAAGAAAAGAACGTAGGCAAGAGTAACAGCCCTCATATCTTGGAGCTATTAAAATTAAAATTTAAATGGCCTCCCTGCCCAGAGTGAAAACCAAATAAAGATGTTTATAGTGCAGACTGATTGAAAATGAAAAACGTAGGCGCTTTTTGTTACTCGCCTTGTGAAAGTCAGTTCTGTTCAGCAACTCTCCCGAGCTGGCTCTGAACCCCGTTCCCTCATTCCCTTCTCCACGTCTCGGCCGACGCCCGGCTGGCTCTTTGGGGGTCCCGCCTTCTTCCTCCCGTCCGTCCACCCTCCTGGCACCTGCCCTGGAGGTGCGGGTCCAGAGTCCGCGGCGGGAGCAGCGTCGCGCTGGCCCCCCCTCACGAGGCCCAGGGAGAGGCTGTCGGCCCCTCCCCGGGAGCGCAACACCCCCGGACGGACGTGGCACCAGGCTCCGGCCCCCTGCGCGCATCCCCGATGCCGCGGACGCTCCAGGAGAAGGCCGAGGTCAGGGGGCCTGGCGGCCGCGACAAACCCACACACGCGGAGAGGCTTCGACAGGAGAAAGGTCTCTGGGGTTCTGGAGGCAGAAGCCCAAAGCCAGGTTCGGACTCCCTGTGGGGGCTCCGGGGGACGGTCCTTCCTGCCTCCTCTGGCTCCTGTGTCCCCAGGTGTTCCTGGGATCAGAGCCTCGGCCCATTCTCTGCCCCGTCTTCCCGTGCCTGCTCCCCTGCCCTGGCCCCTGTGTCTGGTGCAAAGCCCTCTGTCCTCTCTCGTGAAGACACCAGTCGTGGCATTTAGGGTCCATGCTCTGGCAGAATGATCTCAGCTTAAGACCCTTAATCACATCTGCAAAGACCCTGTTTGTGGGTAAGGCCACGGCCTCAACCACCAGACTAGAACAGGACGCGTTCTCGAAGAATGCCATCCGACCAACTCCACGGATGACGGCACGAGTGCGCGTGCATGTGCAAGAGGGTGCGCGTGTGGGTGTGTGGGCGCGTGTAAGAGTGGGTGGGCGTGAGAGTGTGTGCACTTGCGCGTGCGATTGTGTGTGAATATGTGTGTGAGTGTTGCGTGGGGGTGGGGGCGTGAGTGTGCATTTGCGTGTGTGTGTGTGCGTGTGTTTGAGAGAGGGAGAGAGAGAAAGAATGCGTTTGCATGGGTGTGGGACCTGAGCGTGTGGGGTTGAGTGTGGGGGGTGTGCGAATGTGTGTGTGAGAATGTGTGCGAGTGTGCGTGTGTGTGACTGTGTGTAAGTGTGTGCGTGTGGGTGCATACAAGAGTGTGGTTGTGAGGTGTGTGGATGAGTGTGTGTGTGTGAGAATGTGCACGCGTGGGGGGGAGTGTGAGAGACTGGGTATGTGGGGGCGTGTGAGAGTGTGTGGGTGTGGAGTGTGTGTGCGTGAGTGTGCGGGGGGGTGGGGGGTGGGGGGGGGAGTGTGGGCGTGTGGGTGTGGGGTGTGTGCGCGTTAATGCACCCGGCGACCCTCTGACCCAGGTGGGTGTCCTACCATCCAGACCCGCCTGACACTGTCCCCCTGGAGACGCTGAGGGCTCGGTCCCGTGAGTCCCTGGTCCCCAGTCCGGGCCGTCGCCTGGGCTTCTGGGTGCCTGGCTGCGGGTGGCAGCTTCCCACAACCCCCTCCTGGGGTTCGATCAAGCTGTAGAGCGGCTCTCGGAACTCGGGAGACGGTTCAGTCACCGGATCGCTGGTTTTTTAGGAGAGGACACAGCTCCGGAAAGGAAGACCGAAGACGTGCAGGGGGAGGGGTGGAGAAGGGGCGCAGAGGTTCCCCCGGCACCCCGGAAGCTCTCCGGACACCCCCTTCTGGGTTTCTAGCCCGAGGCCGGGGCGGGATGAGCGCTCCGAGCCCCCATCTCTGAGCTGGTTCCTGGACACCAGCCCCCACCCTGCAGCGGCCGAGGGGCGGTCCAGGGTCACCTCGTTCACAGAACAAAAGACACCTTTAGGCGCATCACTTAGGAAATTCCAAGGGTTTTAGGAGCTCTGTGCCAGGAGCCGGCAAAGACCACACACTCATTTCTATGATGAATCACAGTGATCACTCAAAAGACGCTGGTGTGGAAGAAGGCTCCCAGCGAGCCCCACGCCAGGCTTCCAGCTGCCGAGGGAGCGCGAGGTGAGGGCGGCTTCTGCCCCCGGGGCCGCCGGCGCTGGTGCGCGGGAGGACTCCTGGCCGGCAGAGGGTCCACCTCGCGCTTGGGCGGGAGGAGCCCCACGATCAGTAACGACCTCCCCTCTCTCCTCTAAGCCCCCTCCCGCCTCCTCCGGGGATCAAGTGTTTGCAGCTGGCGGCTGGGGAAGTGACGGTGAGGGACGGTGAAGCAACCTGGCGGATGCCCGTTAATTGTTGGGAGGGGTGCGTGCAGCCGGCCTGTGGGAGCCCAGAGTCGGGCCAGGCTCATTCTGCCCCGTGCTCGCCAGGCAGTGGGCTTAAACCCCGGCCGGACCCAGCGACTGCCACAGGAAAGTCATGAACTCATGGGCACCCGTAATTCTGAGTTTTTGGAGACTCTGATTCAGCGGGTCTGAGGTAGGGCTGCAGAGACAGCGTTTGTGACTTAACTTCTTTAGGTTTTATTTGTTTGGGTGTGTGTTGATTAATGTGTTTCAGAATTACATAAAACGCCTAGAAATTTGTCAATGTCCTGCCATCCGTATAGTCTCTAATTACTAGTTCGAAATGCTATATGTTACCGAAATAACCAAATGTCCTCATCAATGCATCCTTCTTTAATAGCGAGCTCTCACCAGATCTTTTCACTGTGGCCATTTTTGCAACTTTTGTATTTCACAGTTAGTTACTATTGGCTCTTGATTCTTCCCTGAGAGTGTTTGCAATCAAGCACAGGTAGAAAGGCTTCATCTCCACGGAGAGTCCTGGAAAGGACCAGAACACAGGTGAGAACTTTAGGACCCAGCCGTTGAACTCGGTGAGAATTTCTACAACTCTAATGAAGAAACCGATTCATACATCGGCCCGCCCGCTCCAACCCAAGTGAACCGAGAACTGATTACTTGGGATCGAATGAACTAATGGGGTGGTTATAAGTTTTATAACTTTTTCTTCAAAGCATTGTTAGTTCTCTAGTGTTTTGTTTTCCAGATTTAAAGAATCCCCTTTCTCCTTTCTTTTAAGCTATCCGTAAATCACAGCAGTTTGGGGAAATATACTTTTGCATAAACAGAAACGAAGCATTTATTTTTTTTCTGATCCCTCCGGAATTCAGAAAGTCCTATCGAAATATCTTATATTCACGACGATATAGGTTTTGACCTAAGTTCAAAAGGGATCTGTTCTCCTTGGAACAGGAAACAATTGGATGAGTCTCTGACTTGGTTTCTTAGCCTGGGGAGGCTTTAAAAAAATCTCTGAGATTCCTTATTCCTGGACAGTTTTAAGGAACCAAGATTGACTGTGGGAGCCCATAAAGCCCCCTGGATCTTACCAAAGCTTTGACCGGAACGTTGTATTTGAGAATACGCATAAAATCATCGTTCCCACTGCACTTATGTAAATAATCAGGCCGTGGTCGGTGAGACTAGATTTACTTTTTCTGGCCGCGATTATCGTTGGTAAAAACAGGCCGGGGGTAGAAAGAGTAACCGTTCGGTAGAAAGCCGCAGCCCCTCGCCAGATTCCGCTCCTGGGTCCCGAATTCTTCTGGTTTCCTCAGCTATCTGGCTACAACTCTCCAAACTGATGTTTCCGATTTCCCTCCCACCTTTCTGACTTGGGATCACTGGCACTGAAACTGCCCTTCTCCCAAAGGCCCAACAGCTTGATGACGGCAGACGGCTTGCCGTAAACTTCAGAGGCGTCACCACCACGGGTCCTGTCGGCATAACGCTCTGCCTGCCTCTGCCTGGACCTCGCAGAGACTTCACTGGGACACCTGCCGACACCAGCAGGGACCTCGAGCTGCAAACCAGGAGCGCCCAGCACGATGGAACGGCCACCCTTAGTCCACCATCTAAAGACGCTGGAAGCCCAAAGCCAGAAATGTTCTCAACCGGCTGCTCTCCAAACTGAGAAATTGAGTTTATAATAGTAACTATTAGCCCTTGTTTTCCTTCTGTTTCCATAGAAATGCCTCTCATTAAAGTTCTGATTGCCGACACCACACGGAGGCCTGAGTTGGACGAAGGCTCGCCTGCCACACGGCCTCCTCACGCCAGACCTGCCCTGCGTCACCCTGAGGGGTTCAGCGCAGCAAGGAGCCCATGCGACACTCGGAGGCGTGTCGGCACCTGGCCCAAAAGCTCTCCGGGCATTCACCCTCAACGGAGGGCAATGTTTCCCACACATCGGAGCCTGGGGACTCTGTTTCTTGGAAAAGCATCAACAACAAAAAAAAAAAACAACGCACCTCAGCCTCCTTGGAAAGGAACCACCCAGTGCAAAATCTGTAATTACAGCACGGATCTAGGACCCTTTAGCCAGCGTCGACTGGACAATCACGTCACCGTAGACTAGTTACCAGCTGAACAAGGGAGAGTGCGTGTGATCACATCATGCCGTGCCCATGTAAATAACTCAGGAGAAAATGAAAATCCAGATCGGCTTGGAAAAGTCAATCCTGAATCTGATGATAATTTAGCCACTTAGTTGAATTCATTAACCAATCTATTGATTACATCGGTCATTCTATTTTGACAAACAGCTTTTACCCTCCTGACAGCAATGTTCATAATCTCTCTTATGAGCCGTGTCCCCTCCAAGGTCCTAAGTGCTTTTCACTGGCCACTGACTGGGCCGATGAGAATCGACCTTCAGGTGCCCTTGGAGGAAGGCACAGTGTTAACCAGCGGGCCCCTCTCTCGGCTCAAGCGAGAGAATGAGCAAAAGGAGGTAATTGTCAAAGAAAACCCCAAATGAGGCCACTTTCAGTCTGCTCGGTTTGCTCTCCGTCGATAAAATATTCATGAAGTCCGAATTTTCTTTCCCCTTTAATCTTGAACAGGTTTTTTTTAGCCCGTCTCCATATTTCTTACCCTCGAGATTCTTGTACAGCACAAGTCAGTCTGCAGAATGACCCTTAACTTGGGTTGGCATGCAGACTTCTGTTCTGTTCCATGACGGTTTGGGTAAGTTGTGTTTTTCAAGGAGTTTTTGCATTTCATCTCAGCGATCAGCTTTATCAACCTAAACGTTCTTCTCATATCCCTCGATTTGCCTTTTAATGACCGGGGCTCTGTGGTTGGCTCTCCTCCCCACCTCCTGGCGTTGGCAACCTGTGCTTTGTTCTCCGATGCATCTCCTAGGGACACATCGAAATTGTATTAATCTTTCTAAAGAACCAAGTTTTTCCTCCAGCTACTTAAAAAAATTTCTCTTTCTTTGTAGTTTCCAGCCCCACAAGGTGTGGTTCCTTTGTATTTATTTCCCTTCGGATTTGCCTCATGCATCCGTATGATTGTTCTTCATCAAATCTAGGAAAATTTGGGCCATTATTTCTTCAGGTTTTTTCCTGCCCCGTTGTCTTTTTCCTCGACCCCTGGGCTCCAGCGCACAGGTGTTAGGCCACATGACGCTGCTATTCTCTGTGCGTTCCTAGCATCATTTTTCTCTCTGCCCATCACATTGGATGGTTTCCATCGAGGCTTTGGGGAGCAGGGTGTGCTGAACTTGCCCCGGGCTGCAGTGAGGGGTCCACAGTCTTGGTGGCGACTCAGCCCCGTCCTGCGGGGTCAGGACTCTGTGGCAAACGCACCGAGTGCAATCCCTGTGGGTCCCTCCCAGGAAAGGTGACCCGTGACCTTGCCTCCTGCCGTGTATGGTGTCTTCCACCCAGATGCCCTCGCTGGGCCTCAGTGCCCAGGACGCCCATGCCTGCGATGGCCGCTGGTGCCCCGGGGCTTCCCCCGATCTCGGACGGACGCCGGCCTGCCAGGAATCACCCGCCGCCTGCATCGCACAGGCCCCAGCCCCCTCCCCGGAGCTGTGCGGACGCCCTGCGCGGCTCAGCTCCACCCGGGCTGGCTTCACGGAGCCCTCTCCATGGTGCACCTGCTCCAATGTCAGGAGGATCACGGATGGCCTGAGGGTCTGCTCCGTGGACCCCAGACGGTCAGGCAGCCCTCTGGGTGGCCAGCCAGGTGACCTCTGCCCCTAGTGGAACCTGACTGCCACCAGGTGGCCCCGGGGCAGCCCCATTCCTATCTGTGCTGGCCCTGGGGCTCCTCCCTACCTTCTTCTCTCTCTGTCTCTATCTCTCCCTTCTCTCTGTGTCTCTCTGTGTCTCTCTCCTTCTCTTCTTCCCACTCCCTCCCTCCTTTATTTTCAAAGGTTCCCCTCAGACTCAGTAAACATCCCGGGTGCAGATTATACGAGCCTCCTCTTGCAACCTGAGCAGATACATTTAAAAATAAGACTTGTCCAGGGTCATTACCCTCTCCTAGCTGTCTAGCCTCAGAGCTATTTAAGGCCACAGCAGCACGGGCCTCTTAGGGGGAAAGAGGATGGATCCCCTTCCCTTTGGCATCAACCTCTAGAGAAGGAGAAGTGTCTGCTTCTAGAAGATCCTTGGAAACACTGAGACACGAGCTTACACATGAGCAAGTCAGGACCCGACGCAGAAGCCTTTCCTGCAAGAGACGCAGGGAACCTGGGCACGAGGGGCCCTGGGGGAGGGGGGGACAAGGAAGCGTCTGGCCGGGATACGAATCCGGGAGGCAGCGGGTTTCTCTCTAGAGACACCAGGTGCACAGGGCAGAGGGGTGCCGCGTTCTAGGCAAGGCCTGCATTTGGCCCCTGACGGCTCCTGGCCCTCCCGGACTCCTCCTTTGCCGCAAAGAGCCCCCTGGCCCGACGTGATGTGATGCGGGACCCCCCGTTCCAGGGCTGGGTGGTGCCGGCTGAGGCTCGCAGGCAGGAAGGGCCCCCAGCCCTGAGATGCACGTTTGCTCCTGCAGGGACTCTGGAGCTCCTGGTGGACGGGTCCCCAAGCACAAGGCCGTGTCTGCCTCAGCCTGGTGCCAGTGTTGACCTCACAGTCCCTCGATGTCTCTGGCCAGGTGTCCTGTCTTGAGCAGGGTTCAGGAACATTCCAGGAGATCACTTTCAAAGGCGAGCACTTTCCCTCTGCAGGCGACCGGCCTGGCCCCAGGGTCCCAGGGTCTTGCTACAGATCCAGGCTACAGGGTCTCCTGGGTCCTGTGGTCCTAGGAGCCCCCTGGATCCCTTCCCTGCTCTGGGCCCCCCCAAGCTGGCAGTTTTGCCTGTCACCCAGGAGATGGGCCGGACAGGAACCCTGGCATGGACCACGGGGGCCACTGGGCACCGTACTCCCCCCTCGGGCCGCCCTCACACCCTCGCACCCCACCTCACCAGACATGGGAGCAGGCCGCCCGGGGCACGACAGTGGAGGTGGCTGCCTGCCGGCCCCCAGCTGGGCAGCAAGCGCTCCCACCGTCCAGAGTCCCCGTCCGGAGTCCCCTCAGGCGCTGGGTACAGAGCCGGGGGCAGACTGGGAGGCAGGTGCTCAGACTCACACCCCTAAGAAGTGGCCTCTGGGCTTGGGGGCACAGCTGGGCACCCCCTTCTCCCACAGCACACCAACACCCACGTCCCCGGCCGCTCGTGTCCGCGCGGGTAGCGAGAGTCACGGAGACCCCGCCCGCAGGCCCAACTGCCTGTCAGAGCCCAGGGCCCCTTAAGGACCCAGCCCTCTGGACCGCGGCGGCCGTCGCCAGCCCGGGTGTGGCCTTGGGGTCAGGATCGGCCCCCGCTGCGCGTCCGTGGGCATCGCGGGAGAGAGGGGGCTGCTCGCGGTGCAGGCAGAGTGAGGCTCCTCCACACCCGTGGCCTCGTGCTCCGTGGGGCCCCACAAGTCTTGCCTCCATGTGGGAGTCTGCCTCTCGCTGGCGGGGAGGGCGGCAACCTGGACCCCCAACCCGGCTCCCACGCCCCCAGGAGCCACCCAGAGCGTTCGTCTGGGCGAGAGCAAGCTGCCCTTCATCTCCATAGAGTGCACCTCCCAGGGCCCCCATCGTTACCGTGACCGGCCAGCAGAGGGGACGTGGGACAGTCTCCACTCAGCTCCAGCTGGGTTTCCCCCGGGCCGGAAGCCTCCCGTGAAGAGGGTCGCGGCTTCCCCCGGTGACACTGTGTCCGCTCCCAACTGCCAGCCAAGGGCAGTGGGGCTGGGGTCCCGCGGGGTCGCAGGGAGTGGGGAGGGGCTCGAGGGGTTGCCTCAAAGAGGTCACAGGCACTGGAGAGACGAAGGTGGTTCTCGGAGGCCTCCCTGTAGCTTCAGGTGAGCCCTGCTGCCCTTGTGACCCTACCCTCAGGGCAACGGGGACACCAACCGCCTGTCTCCACGGCCCTCCGTCCCTGCGCCCGCTGCCCTCCGTCCCCATTGCCCTCTGTCCCCACTGCCCTCTGTCCCCTGAGCCCACCGCCCTGTTGCCTGAGCCCACTGCCCTCGGTCCCCTGAGCCAACCACCCTCTGTCCCCACTGCCCTCTGTCCCCACTGCCCTTTGTCCCCACTGCTCTTTGTCCCCATTGCCCTCTGTCCCCTGAGCCCACCGCCCTCTGTGCCCGCTGCTCTCTGTCCCTATGTCCACTGCCATCTGTCCCCTGTGCCTACTGCCCTCTGTCCCCACTGCCCTCTGTCCCCTGAGCCCACTGCCCTGTTGCCTGAGCCCACTGCCCTCGGTCCCCTGAGCCAACCACCCTCTGTCCCCACTGCCCTCTGTCCCCACTGCCCTTTGTCCCCACTGCTCTTTGTCCCCATTGCCCTCTGTCCCCTGAGCCCACCGCCCTCTGTGCCCGCTGCCCTCTGTCCCTATGTCCACTGCCCTCTGTTCCCTGAGCCCACTGCCCTCTGTCCCCCCTGCCCCTGAGCCCACCGCCGTCTGTCCCCTGTGCCCACTGAAGGGCAGACCCAAGTGGGTGGACTGAACTTTATTTTTGTACTTCTCTATTAATTCAAACCCAGAACGAGAACAAGAGTGAGTCCTGGAGCCCTAATAAGCAGCGACATCTCTCGCAATGCGCACTGTGTCCACTTCTCCCGGGGGCCTGCCAGCCCCTTTCCTCAGCCTGAGACCCAGGGGTCTCCCCAGAGTCCTGGTGTCCCCATGCTCATGTCTACCCAAAGCACTGTCCTGGCCTTTGCTAATGCAGACCTGCTTCTCCGGGCCTCTTTCCTGCTGAGTCGGCGCAAGGAAGGCTGCCTGGCCCCCGGGGTCGTCCGGGGAACCCCCTGCACACCCCAAGCTGGGCCCCACTGTCCCCAGGGACACAGTGCCTAGGCCGCCAGCGCAGACAGCAGGGCCCTGGGCAGCATCTCGGTGCGGTGGGCATCATAGGGCAGCACCCGCATCCCTCCTGTGGAGACGGGGGAGCCTGAGAGGCTCTAGGTTACGTGGTGAGGCTCCGTGTCTCTGGCCCTGACCTTCTGGAAGAGGAAGGACAGGCCCTGGGGTGAGTGGCAGAGTGTGGGGGAGGGGTCGGGCAGCCGGGAGCAAGCGCAGGGCGGACCCTGCAGCCAGGGGAACACACGGTCCTCCCGATGGGGAGCCGTGGAGGTGGCCGCAGACCGAGGGCGAGAGTCGGGTCCTGGAGGTGCCAGGTGGTGCCTCCCTGCCACCTCCCTGGGCAAGGGACGTCCGGACAGCACTCAGGGCTCCAACAGGTTCTTGGAGTGGGGTTTGCGGGCAGTGTGTTTACAGCCCCCGGAATGAGGGGAGACCCTCGGGCCGCGGAACCGAGCCCTGTCCCTCGTCCCGTCCTGCGGGGAGGGAGAGGGCCGTTTCCATGCGGGCGCAGAGACCCCCACCCCGAAGGCCGCTGCACCTACTCCTTAGTCAGCGGTAGCAAAGTGCACCTGTCTGCACTGTCTGAATTCCAGCTCCCGACGTGAGGGGAGCGGCCAAGGAAGTGTCTCTGAAGACGGCACCGCCCAGCGGGTCCAGGACTTGGCGGCCAGAGCGCGTCCCCCGCACACATTCCTGCTTCTGAGACGAGGCTCTTGTCTCACCCTTATTTTCCTTTCCAGCCTGGGCACCGGCCGCAGTGAGAGTCTGAGGCTTGGTTTTCGACCCCTCCTGGTCACGTGGGGTGACCCACATCGGCTGGCAGAATTCTCCGGGTGCTGGAGGGGGGACTTTCAGTGACATGTAAAGCATTTATCTTGGAGTTGTTTTTGAGAAATCAAAGCAAATCTCAAGACCAAAGTGTCATTTGTCTTGAAAATTGGGGCGTTTGTGGCAAGACCGATTTTGCTCGATATTGTTATTTTTCCAATTACGGGATGAAAAGTGTCAACTCTCTTCTGAAAACTGGCATTCAGGTTTGTTCTGAAGCAAATAAAAATACTGAAAATTGTGTCTGCCACGCCATGGCCCTGTATCTGCCCTTTCCAATTCCGTGCACGCGGATAAACTTTAAAATTGGTTGGGGAGCAGCGAAGACGAAGCCACGCAGTCTCTGTGTAAAGACAGGGGGGAGAACAGCTCTTGGCGAGGAGCCCTGGGGCCAGGGTGGGGACCCAGGGGCCAGCTAAGGACCCCTGGGCAAAGGAGACCGGGCCAAAGGTCCAGACCCCAGCGCTCTGCCCCTCGGAGCCCGGTCCTCTCCGAAGGACGAGTCGCGGCCTCCAGCCCCGAGCGCGAGGCAGGCGTCCGTGCTCCCCAGCGGCCCCTCCCTGGGTCTCTCTCCCCTGCACGCTGCCGATCGGGGAGCTGCCCCGCTTCCCTCTGCTCTGCTCTGGCTGTGGACACGACGGGAGCCAGTGCCGTGTGTGCTTCTTGCTTTCCTACCTCCTTCCCTGCGACACGTTTTCCTGCGACGTGCTGCGGGGCTTGGTGGGCCCTCTCAATGGTTCGAGAAGAGGAGGACGCAGACACACACAGCGGCTACAGAGACGTGCTCCCTGCCCAGCTCTGGGCAGGGGCCTGTGTCCCTGCGGAGGGCTGAGGGGAGGGGCACAGGCACAGGCCTGGAGCCGTCACTCAGGTGGGGGGGGGGCAGGGGGCGAGGACAGGAGCCATCCCTCAGCTGGGAGGATTGGGGAGGGAGGCAGGAGCTGTCCCTGGGGTGGGGGGAGGGGTACAGGAGCCATCCTCCGACTGGGGGCTGGGGCTGCAAGGGGGACGGGAGCCTACCCAGCTGCGGTGGTCAGCAGGCAGCACCTGGCAGGGCAGGGGCCACAAAGGCGTGTGCCGTGTGGGCTCGTGGGGACCGGCTACCTGGAAAAGCGCTGCTGGGCTGAACGGTCAGTCTGGCTGCTGCCGGCCGGACAATTGCCCGGGGCTCTGTGACGGGCCCGCTGTATGCATTTGGAGCAGGGGGGAAGCCAGCAGAGACAACGCCCCACAGAGGCCCCGCTTCCCCCACTCCGCACCGGCCCGGCTCTGGGGCGGCTGGAGGACCCGCTCTCAGCACGCACAGAGGAGGAGCTCAGCGGTCCGCGTAACCTGCCGTGTGTGTCTGTGTGTCCTGGGGACTCCTGTGGGGACAGACGGCTTCTCGGTGCCGGATCTGCTGTGACTTCCCGAAGGGCAGGAGCTACCTCTCTGCAGATCTCAGGGGATTGCCACGTTTGAACCTCTGGGGGGCGGGACGTGGCCGGCCCGCGTCTACAGACCCTCCCCTTCACTGGCGGGCGGCCCGGCCCGCCAGTGCCCATCCTCTGAGCAGCCATTCACGCTGCCCTCGGGCATATTTTCGTTCTTCATCCTGTGGTTCAAGACCTAATAAAAAGCTTTGCATAAATATTTTATTCTGCATATTGAATTAATTTTGTTCCTGCAGGAAGGAGACACTAGAAAGAAAGTAAGTTCATCATCGGTGGGCGTCAATTGTGCAGTTCCTGTGGGAGGCATATTGCCTTCTGATACCCTTCAAGTGGTGTGAAACCAGACGTTAGGAACTGGACGTAAGCCACACACAGGGGAGCAAACCTGCAGAGCTGGTGGGGGCGGGACGCTTCGAAGTTCCACGCCCCCACCTCTGGGGGGAGGAGCTTTACCGATGGGCGGGTGGGTGCCAGCCTGGGGGCCGGGGTGTCCCCGAGCCTCCTGCCACTGCCTCCTTGGGGCCACCGTTACCGTCCTCATTAGGGAAAGCCAAGAGGGGTCACGACAGCCCAGGAGTGGGCTGCTGGGAGCGGGGGAGGGGGCTCCTGGCAGAGGTCACTACGGGGCCTCCCCTGAGCCCCGCAACCAGCCTCCGGAAGGGACGTGGAACCTGCTTTCCCCCACGTTTCAGAAAGGCCCTGAGTGGGCAAGCCTATGGAGCATGGGCCCTGGTGAGGGGCTTTCACTCAGGGAGGCCACAGGGAGGCAGTGGGATGGCGGGGGTCGGGGGGGGGTCACTGCCATAGTCAGGAAGCCGTTAGCAGCACCTGCAGACTATGGCAGCTGCCGTGGAAATGTCACCAGGGTGCTTTGAGGAGGGAGACTTGGGAGAAATGGAAGGAGGGAGGGGGAGGGGGAGGGGAGGAGGGAGGAGAGGAGGGAGAGGCAGGGGAGGAGGGAAAGAAGGGGAAGAGGGGAGGACGGAGGGAAGGGGAGGAAGGGAGGGAGGGAGGAGGTAGGGAGAGGGAGGAGAGAGGGAGAGGCAGGGGAGGAGGAGAAATGGAAAGAGGGAGGGGCAAGGGAGGAGGGAGGGGGAGGGGAGGAAGGAAGGGGAGGGAGGGAGGAGGTAGGGAGAGGGAGGAGAGAGGGAGAGGCAGGGGAGGAGGAGAAATGGAAAGAGGGAGGGGCAAGGGAGGAGGGAGGGGGAGGGGAGGAAGGAAGGGAGGGAGGAGGTAGGGAGAGGGAGGAGAGAGGGAGAGGCAGGGGAGGAGGAGAAATGGAAAGAGGGAGGGGGAAGGGAGGAGGGAGGGAGAGGGAGGAGGGAGGAGAGGAAGGAGGAGAGGAGGGAGAGGCAGGGGAGGAGAGAAGGAAGGGGAAGAGGGGAGGAGGTAAGGGGAGGGGAGGAGGGAGGGGGAGGGAGAGGGAGGAGAGAAGAGGGAGGGAGGGAGAGGGAGGGGAGGAGGGAGGGGGGAGGTTGGGAGGGAGGGAGAGGGAGGAGGGCTGTTCTCAGTTCCACCTTCGTGCCGGCCACGGAGGCAGGTCGGGGGGACATGAGGGGAAGTAGCTGGTCGAGTGTGTCTTTGGTCCCCAGATGCATTGCAACCCCCGGCAGGTGCACAGAAAACCGTGCTTTAGACCCAACGGTGCCGCTGCCTCCTGTGGTCATGCAGAGTGACGCCAAGTTGAGTGGAACATAACAAAAGCCCCGAAATAGACCCGCACGGAGAGGAACTGGGTTTTGGTGAAGGCGATCCGAGGGAGGAAGGAAGCCCTTTTCAGTGAACTGCTGGAGGCAACCGGACAAGCACCCCAAAGGCAAAAGCCCCCAAAGGTTCGCCCTAGCCCCCCTCATCCCGGAAGAGCGGGGACAGAGGACCAGCACGGAGCCGGGGGTTCCCGCGGCCCCCTTCAGACTCCGATTTGCGAAAGCTTGCTAACCACCAGCCGAATGCAGACCTTATTTTTAAAATACACAGACTCCATCCAAAACGCATTTTATGGAACAGTTTCCGTCCATTTTTATCAGTTTATGCTGTGTTCTGAATCCCGGGCTCAGCCGCACGAGTGCGAAAGTAAAGGCCCGCATTTCTGTGGACCGGGAGCCCTGAGCTGCAGGGGGGAGGCAGGCAGGGGCTGGACCGCAGCCAAGAAAGAGGAGGTCGGGACCGCATGGCTTTGCAAAGACGCCTCACCCACGTGTTGCGAACCAGGTGGCCCAGCCTTAGGGACACGGGGAAGGCTGCGTGGCGCGGGTCGGGGGACGTGGGTCAGGACGCGGGGGGGGGGGGGGGACACCAGCAGGTGGCACCAGCCTTTCCTCAGCGCGTTCCTCTGGGGCTCTGCTGGAAAGTGCGTCCGAATCCAGTCCAGCTCCCTCAGCAGGAATCCATACGGACGATCAGCCTGGGAGGCAACACGGGGCACAGGCCTTAGTTTCCGTGGTCACACGCGCGCGTGCACACACGTCCCCAGACCCCAGACTGACGCGCCGCGGTTGGGTGGATCCCAAAGCCATTGCCCTCGGCATCTCTCGTGTCCCGCCAAGTGCAGCTTGACCCGCTCAGGCCGGTCTCTGCCCTCAGCTCTGACACCCCCTCTGGGCATTGGGCCGGGGGTGTAGACGTCCACACATTTCCATGTTCTCAGAGAGGGGGTGCTGCAAACTGTGTTTCCTAGTGGTTTGAAGATCTACCAGGAAATGAGACGTTCCTCGTGCAGAATGGGTCCCTGGCATCTCACTTCTGGAAAGGTCGGGCGCTAGGACTGGGGTCGGGCACCTCCACAGAGGGTGTGGGAAAGCAGCTGGACACTCCCCCGCTGGCCGCCAACAAGCGTGAGGTCGCTCGTGTCCTCGCAGAGGTGAGTGAGGGCACGCGGGCGGAGGTGCACTCAGCCTGAGGCCGCGGCCGCTCCTCTCGGAGGGGAGACACACGGGCTATGAAGCAGCCAACCGCAGGCGCGAAATCGGGATTTGTCAGACTCCCTGCGCCCCGCGTCTCTGAACTGCTCGGGCTTCGTGTACATCCTGGGAGTTTTTCACAGGGATGCACATCGGGTCCGCAGGCCTGGGCGGACCATCGCCCCCGAATCCTACCTTCCGACGAGCAATATTTGACCCTTTACTGAAAAAAATGCACGCCCCGCTTATTTATAACGAACCAAAACGCCTTCGAGCCACACGTCCAGAGCGGGGCGGGTGGAAATGGCCCCACCCTTCGAGTGACTGTGCTCTGCTGCCTACAAGGGACACGTTCCGGGAAAGGCCATTCCCTTAGCAGCTCCCGCTGTTTATTTTGATTCAACAAGAGAGACGGAATTAAATTTTGAAAAGCCAAAAAATATTAATTAGAAAACAGAAATGAATAAAGTGTTTCAAGGATGTCAGGTTCTTCCAGTGTGGAGGACACCGTGCGAGTGGTCACCGCGCACGCTGGGATCTGTGTGTCTGGAAGGTTCTGGAGCCTGCCCTGGGGGCCGCAGCTGGGCCTGCCAGCTGTCCCGGTTAGGCAGGTGGGGTTTGCGGGAGAAAAAGGCTCCCAAATGCCACAGCTGGACAAGAATATTTGAAACTTTATTACTTTTCTTCCCAGCAAGTGGATTATTACTACGGGCAAGTGTGAAGGTGTCGTTGATGGAAACACACGCAGCACGTTTGGACACGTTTTTCGTGGTTTTGCTGGAGTCAAGAGAGGTGGGGCAAGCCTGGTTTAAGTGGGTGCGTGGGATTCAAGGGATCGGCTTTGGGTCGTTGGTAGTCACAGCCCACGTGAGCGGTGGTGACCGTTACTCGTGGGGTGCGTGTGTGGGGAGCTCACCAGCCCCTTCCCTTGGTGTGACGTCGCCCAGTCCTTTTGGGGGGGCCCGTCCTCGGCTAAGAAAAGCGGCGACCGCTCAGAAGGGCGAGATGGGCTAACCCTCCCAGCCTCCGTCCACTTGCCCCCGGATCGTGGACCTACAACCCACCTGGGGTCGTGCCCAAGGAAGTGTGTCCTCAGGTGACACCGGGGACACAGCACGTCAGTCCCTCCTTCCTCACAGCCCCTCCCGCGCCCTGATAACCCCCCGGGGGCCCAGCCTGCGCCAACTCCTCTCAGGACGGCTCCCCTCCCGCCCCACACGGAGCCGGGCTCTCACCCCGTGCCGCGTCTCAAGTGTCTGGCCCCGTGCAGCCTGGACCCTCGGGCGGGGTGGGGCGCTAGGCCAGCCTGGTGAACCCCCTCGTGCCTCAGACCCTGTCTGGGCTGTCCTCCATGGGGACGCCCCTGTGCTGGGGTGTGGACATTTGAGCCCCTGCGGTCTCCGCCCTGGCCCTGCTCTGACCTGCGTTCGGTGAGGTGAGACCCCCCCGCCCCGCGCACCCCCATCCCCTCTCGGCCAGGCCCAGGGTGTGGTTATGTGGGGGCTACTTTCTGACTGTCCACCCTGCTCTTGGGGTGGGGCCTTGATTCTCACAGTGGCCAAGCTGAGGGGACCCCACTGGGCCTGTGCTGGTGCCCTGTTCCCTGGGATGGTCGCATACCTCCCGGGGCTGTGGGTGGAGGCCCTGGCTCCTCACTCCCCATCGGTCCTACCCCCTTTCTGAGATCCCTGCTGTCCTTTTCACGGCCAGCGTTGGTGACTCCAGGTGCCAGGGGACCAGCTCGAACCGGCCGATGGGGAGAAGGCTTCGGAAGGGGTCTGGCTTGGGGGGTGCGGCTGCGGGAGCCTTTCTGCCCCTCCGGCTGCTTTTCTTGGGGGCAGGGAGCACCCCGCGGAGCTCAGGGCCATCTGTCCCCTGCCTACGGGGTCTGGCCTTTTCCTGTTATGAAGACGTCTCGGAAAAGGTTTCCATATAGATAGTAAAAACCCCAACCCGTCAGCTTTGGAAAAGAATTCCAACTCAGAAAGGCATAAATACATAATGTACCAGAGTTTTATTACTGAGTTTTACTGAAGCTTTTTCTTAGATTTTTGAAGCAGACGTGACCATTAGTGACAGATACTGTAGAGCAGGAAAAAAGTGAGCCTCTTTCTCGTCTATGAAAGGTACACGTGATTTCGTTAAAAATAGACTGGCTGCCCCTCTTAGTGACCTCAAAATCTCAACATGCACTTTCCTCTGTCAACACGCGGATTGTGATGAGTCCTGACACCTGGACGGCAGGCCACTGCCTCCTGCCGCCGGGCGGTCGGGGCTGGGGGCTCAGGAGGGTCCCCTGAACTGGACAGCAGGCCAGCGCCTCCTGTGCCCTGCCGCCCGTGGCCTCCTGCGTCCTGCGGCTGGTCCTGGTGGGGGCCCTTGGGAGGGTCCCCGCTGGCTGGCGGGGGAGCACAGCTGTGGGAGGGGCCGGGACCAGCCTCTCCGTCACTGGGGGCAGGTGGGCGGCGGGCGGGAGGCTGGTGTTCTCCCCGAAGCAGCTGGTTTCTTCCTTACTCAGAATCCGCCCTCCTGAGACGCACGGACGTCTGTGGTACCCCGGGAGGCCTCTTGGGCTCAGACTGTGCTGAGTCTGGTGCGTCTGGGTCCAGGGCAACCTCGGGTTTCTCCCCGCCCCCCTCCCGCCCCCCCCCCCCCCCGGGGTAAGTGTGTCCTTCTCACTTCCGAGGGCGTGACCTCCGTTTGTCCTGGGCTTGAACCTGCCTCTCAACTCCTTCGGGGGGCCGCACTAGGCCCCGTCTTCCGATCGCTTCTGCGCCACAGGGAAGTGCTCCCAGGTGCCGTCCCGGAGCCCCGAATGCTGGGGGGGGGGGGCACTTTCACATTGCTTCTTTTATTAAGACCTCAAACACTTCAAAACTGACCGCAGAAAGTTCTCCAGAGGTCATGGAAGCCGACAGGAATAAACAACAGGGAATGTCATCTGAGGACAGGTGCTCCCGTGAGGGCCCTCTGCGGTGCAGGCCCCAGCGTCCCAACAAGGGGAACTGAGGTCTAGACGATCAGCATTCCTGGGGAGCGAGGCTGCAGTGGGCCCGGGGGCCCGGACTCCACACACGGTGCAGGCAGGAGCGGGCGAATTCAGCAGGCCCCCGGGGGGCCCAGCATCCACGAGCTGTAAGGGTGTCTGCTGAGGGCGGCACAGGTAAAACCATCAGTGGCAGGGGAGGGTGGGAGAGGGGAAGGGAGGGAAGGGGAGGGCCAGGGAGGTCAGGGGAGGGGAGGGGAGGGGAGGGGAGGGTGGGGGAGACCAGGGGAAGGCAGGGAGGGGAGGGGAGGGCCAGGGAGGTCAGGGGAGGGGAGGGGAAGGCAGGGCGGGGGAGGAGACAGAGAAGCTGGTGCCGTCCCGCTAAGGAGTCATCTGGTGCAAATCCCACAGGGCCCCACGTTCCCGTTCCGCTCCTGATCGCCGCGTGGGAGCAGACGGCCCGCGTGCCAACAGGGACAGGTGGGAGGACGCACGTAACGCCGCCAGTGGCCTGGGGAGTAAATGCGGAAGCAGGGCGATGTTTCAAGCCGATTTGGGAAGCCCGCAACACGGTGTGGCAGTTCTCTGTAGCGGCTCCTGCCAGCTGGAGCTCTTACGCACCAATGTCCTCGTCTTGTCCCCGTGGAGAGGCCTGGAAGCTTCGTGCTGGGGGCTTCAGGAAGGACCCCCGCCCCCAGGGACAGAACCGGGCGGGGGGGCAGAACATCTGGGGCACCCGCAGCCTCAAGGCTGCCCAGGTAGGCTCGGGCTGCCCACCGCCCGGTCTCTGTCCGTGGAGCCTCCTCTCCTGACGGCAAACAGCACAAGGGCCTCCGGAAAAGAAGCTGGTATTTTTGTCTGGAAACTCGGTGGAAATAAACAGAGGAAATGTAATTCTTACTGTCAACACCTGACTTCATTTTGCAAGAGTTTGAGGACCACGGATGGGACCAATACTCATCTCAAAACCCCCTGTCCTCGGGCATCTGTCTGGGCTTCCTCTGATGGTGTGGCTTCTCCTTGTGGGCGGGAGGACGCCGTGTCCCGGGAGTGAAGGCTGGTGTAGACGCTGTCGACTCCCACAGCGTCTCCTCCACGGGCAGTCCGTCATGACCAATAAACTCTTCAGGAGAAGGGCTGATGCTGGGATTCCTTCTGAGTCTCCCTGCTGGGAGAACTGGCCCTAAGCATCCTCAAGGCGCTCTTTCCCTGTGGGGTGAGGCTCTCTCTGGCCCCCCATGGGCTCACATTCGCTCTGGTATGACATCACTGACGTGCCCAGAGGCTCGCGCGCCGAGGGACAGGACAGAAGGGCTTTGGGGCACAGGAGGGTAGGCTGCCCAGGAGCCTCTGAGCCCCAGTCAACCGGGACTCTCTGCTGTGAGTTTTGTGTTCTGGGTTCCATCTGAGACTTTGTTCAGGAAAATCAAGGATATTCTGCTGAAAAAGAAAAAAAAGAGAGAGAAAATGTGGGAACTACTGGTTCAAAGTGCACTCTGCTGTTCAGGCTTTGGGTGATTTGATTAAAAGGAGCTCCCGTCTGTGCCTCGTGCTGATCTCCCTTTGAAACCCAATGGCAGGTGTGCTGGGGTAGGTTTGCAGAAGCCACATGACTCCAGAAGCTGAGCTGAATGTCTTTTCATTCTCCCTCATGAAAGAATCATTTGTGTTCCAATAAATTCTTAGCCTCTGCATCGTCCAGGTCCCAGAAGCATCCTTTGGGTCATATAACCCAGGAAACCACCGACTATTGATGGTGGTGGTGGTGGTGGTGGTGATGGTGGTGTGGATCATGGTGGTGATGACGGTGACAGTCATGGTGGTGATCTTGGTTGCGGTGATGACCATGACGGAGGTCATCATGACGGTGGGGATGATAGAGGCAATGGGAGTGGTGGCAGACCCTTCCTGAGAACTCTCACGTGCCCTGTTGTGTTACTAGTGCTTGGCACACTCCCAGGTCTGGTTGGCGTGATGTTGTGGCTGTCTCTCTGAAGGCTGACCAGAGGTGGGTCTGAAGTTCTGCTCCAAAGCCAATGCAAACAGTCATGAGTCAACCTCGGGGATCCTTTCATTCAGTAGCCGTGAGGCCCTAGTGAGTTACAGAGACTCTGAGTCTCGTGACAATGACATGTGGCCTCAGTAAGTGCCGACCTCGACACTCAGGGTTCAGGGCGCTGCTCCCCTTACCGTTGTAAAGATGGGGTAGGGTGTGCTGGCCGGAAAGGGGAGTGGGCACAGACTGAGGCCTGTGCAGATCATGACCTTGAGTCTCTGGGTTCCCCTTGCATGTTTCCATGTCTGGTCTGTTCTCGAAAGGAGATTCACGAGCGCTTACTCCTGGGTGATGCTTCCCCAGTGGCTGGACCCAGGTCCGTGCCGGCTAGGCTGGCAGCACGGAGGCTGAGGCACCCAAGACACAGGGACGGTCACCAGCAGTGCCTGGGCAGCCTGGAGGATGAGACTCCGCGTGAGGGGGCAGAGCCCAGAGGGGAGGTGACGGGAGCGTTCTATCCAAAGGCCAGGCGGACGAGCTGCTAAGGAGCAGCCAGGGCCTCGAGCGCGTGTTTGGGGCTCTTCTCCGCCGTCCCAGGCTCCCCGGCAGAGCACCCGGCTCCCGCACGGCCTGTGGACGAGCACGTGTCTCCACAGAGGGGTGGATCGTGCTGGAATTCACACGCAGGGGACACGGTGACAGGTTGAGCGGGCTGACCCACCTACAGGTTTGCTGGGGCGAACTGCCGGTTTCAGCCCTGAACGTCGCGCGGCCACCCCCACACAGCACAGCTTCAGGGAAGTGAGACATTCCCGCGGGGAAGGGGCCCGTGTGGTGGGGCCACGGGGCCCGTGGGCCGTCTGTCTGCTCGAGCCTGTCGTTCTGCGCTTGGCGATGCTGCCTCTACAGAGCTGTGTCCCCATGTAACTTTCCAGATTACGCTCCACCTGCTTGAAGCCCTTCGCTGTGAAAACTGAAACGGCTCATTTAAACCACTGTGGACTGATAAGGGATGTTCTTTCTTAATTCTCAAGAGAGCGTTGCTGTTCTGAGGGATTTTATTGCGGCTGCTTGGAGGGCGAGGGGAGAAGCAGGCGCCTTCGCCCCATTTGCCGTATTTACGGCCGTGGAGCCCGCAGGTGGGGGCCGTGGCAGGGGCTGCAGGGCCCGGGCGTGCCGAGCCGTGAACTCACAAACCTGGGAGGCGGGAGGGCGCTGTCCTTTGTCACCAGCCTGGAACGAAGCCGTGAGCGGACCCCGGGGCTGCACCCTGTGAGCAAAAGCAGATGTGTCCTTTGAGGCCGCCGGCGAGGACCAGGGCCGGGGAGGGACTCGCGGCCAGACGCACGAGGACTTGGGGCCGGGTTTGATTTCAGAGGCACCACTTACCCCTGCCGTGTCTCCTCCCTCCCAACCCAGGGGACGGCAAACCTCTGTGCAGGGTCGGATGGTAACTGCGTCAGCTTCCTGGGTCCTGAGGCCCGTGCCACAGCCGGTGGCAAAATGAACGCCAATGGGTGCCAATAAAACTGTCCCCAGGTGGCCTTGGGCCAGGCCCGTCCTGGAGCGGGGGACTCACCCCTGCCTGCTCGGCCCGGCCTCCCCACGGGCACCGGCTCAGCCGCCCCTGGCGCTGGGGTGACGTGCAGGGCTGAGACGCCCGGGAGAGCAGCTGTCTCTCTGTGGCTCCCTGGTCCTGCCTGCAGACCCGTCCTGCGTGAGAGCTGTTTCTGTCTGCCAGTGTGGCGCCCAGACCCTGGTGGTGAAAATGCTCAGGGCCTGGGCCTGGTCTGGCCCCGTCCGGGTCACAGCCTGGCTGCTGGCCTCCCTGCACTCCGGCCCCACCAGGGCGTCTCTGCCACCGTCGACAGTGGGGCCCCCGGAGGGCATCGGGCCCTTCCGATTCTACTCGGTCTGGGTGAGGGTGAGGCCCTCAGGGTCCTGGGGGGCTGCCCGTGGGGTGGTGTTCTCAGAGACTCGAGAGGACAGTTGTAGAAGGTCCAGCTTCCTCGGGAGCTGGGCTAGCGGGTGCTGGTGGTCACTGCTCTTTGGCCACCGCGTCTCTGGCTGGTGGCCGGAAGTGAGGATGAATATTCCAGAAGATGATGGCTAGCGTGGGTCCTAACTGTGTCTCTTCAATATTTGAAAACAAGGCTTCGTGCCGTGGAGGCCTTGGGTCAAGCTGTAATTTGGGAGGCGGGATGGCAGCCCATCAGGCACCCGCCAAGACCACGGGGTTCCTCTCTGTGGCTCTTCCCGGAAGCAGCTCTGTCATCAGAGTGGGGACACAGGGAGGTGGGGGCCACAGAGACCAAGGCCCCCCAGCTAGTGGGGCAGGGGCTGGGGTCTGGGGCTGGGGTCCGGGACTGAGGTCCAGGGCTGGGGTCTGGGTCTGGGGTCCAGAACTAGGGTCCAAGACAGGGGTCTGGGGCTGGGGTCCAGGACTGAGGTCCAGGGCTGGGGTCTGGGGCTGGGGTCCAGGGCTGGGGTCCGAAGCTGGTTTCTGGGACTAGAGTCCAGGGCTGAGATCTGGGTCTGGGGTCTGGCACTGGGGTCTGGGGCAGGGGTCCGGGGCCTGGGGTCCAGGGCTGGGATCCAGGCTTCAGGCCAGGGAGCCCCCTGGCCCGCAGCTGGGATGTGAGTCAGGACTCAGTATACCCCTCACGTTTGGGAAGGAGGTCCCCCTGTGAGGTGACACCAGGCTGAGAGTCTGTCCCCAGGGCACCAGTTCCTGCTGACCCCGGGTCCTCAGCCTTAGCTTCTTTGGGACACACAGGCGGTGCCTTGATGGTCAGAGCATGGGCCTCGAGGCACTTGCCTATGGGGCAGGCCACACCTCCTGTGACCTCCTGGCTCCAGCATCGACTCCACACTCCCTCCCCTGGGACCCAGGGGGAGGCCCTGGGGCAGGTGGGGGGGGGGTGCTTCCACGGGACCCCACTAGAGCCCCTGGGTGTGCAGCCAGGAGGCCCCGGCCATGCAGGTGGGCAGGAGCGGACCCCAAGCTGCAGACACAGGCCCCCCTTGCCCTCCGGCGACGCGTCTGGGGGAGCAGAGCCCCCGAGGGGTGGACAGTTTGTCTCAGTGGAATCAAGCGACACTCGGCCTTTGGTCTGGACTCTCGCCGAGCGTCGCGTGTTCAGGGTCCTTCCACGCGGCAGCGGGTGTCCACACCTCGATCCTGTTCGTGGCCGCGGGCTGTTCCCGCGTCTGCACAGACCACACTGTGTTTGTCCATTGCCATCTGCCGGTGGACAGCGGCCTGTTCCCGCGTCTGGTCGTCGTGAATAACGCCGCGGTGAGCGTCGTCGGCAAGGTCTGGCTTGAATACTAGTCTTGGGCTCCTGGGGCGTGAACCCCGTGGGCCTGCCAGCTCAGGTGGCAGTTTCGTGGACGGCTGCTGTCAGGCATTTATACGCGGTGCGCAGGTTGACAAGGTTGCTGCTGACATAAGTACATCCCTACATCATCTTCTGTTTGAAACAAGCATTGGCAAACTCAGGGCCGAGCAGCCGTTTATTAACTGTCGCTAGATGTGAAAATTCACACCGTCTGAAACTTTCTTAGTGGTGCCGAATCGTGAGGCGGATCCGGCAAGCAGCTTCTTCATTTAAATACATCTGGGGCTCCAGGGGGTTTGTGTTCATAAAATAAGTGACTTCGGTGGTCTTTTAAATTAAAAATCTCAACGCACGTCATCGCTGAGTTGCACACAATTCGGGGAGACCCTCCAGGTAACGAAGTGTCCTCTGGGACACTTTGGGTATAAACATAAAAGCAGCACATCCTGGGGGGCTGTCGTCCTGACAGGCGGCTGTCGCGGGAGACCCCAGGCGGCCCCGGGTCTGCTCCCCGGGGCTCAGCTGGACGGTCTGAATGAAAACAACCGCACAGAAGGTGCCGCCCACACGCTCTCTTCGAAGCTGCCGGGGCTTTTCCTGTGCTCACCTCCCGGAGGGCGCAGCAGCCCGGCCCGTGAGGACTTCCCTGCCCAACGGTCCGGTCCCACTGCCGTCCCTACACAGACGCTCTCCGTCCAGGTGCACGTCGGTGCCCCTGAGCATCTCTGTCCCGGGCGGCACCTTTCCTGGCAGAGAAGCTGGGGTGTTCTTGTCCCCCGGGCAGCTCCAACGGCAGACATTTTCTCACGGTGCTGGAGCCTGGACGTCCGAGGTCAAGGTGCCCACAGGAGGCCTTTCTCTGAGGCCTGTGCTGCTGGCTCTCAGGCCTCCCCCTCCCCCCGGTGCTTGCTCGGCCCCTCGCGTTTGTGCAGAGAGGAGCCCTCCTGGGTCTCTCCTCGCGGGGACGCGGATGCGTCACGGGCCATCCTCGCGACCCATGCGACCCCAGTCACTGTGGAACGCCCACCTCGAGCCCCAGCACGCCAGGTTAGGGCTGCAACATATGAATTTGGGGGACACCCATTCAGTCCGAGCGGGCGTGACGGCACATTCCTTTCCGTTCTCTCTTCCCGGGGAGAAGAGAGACCGCGTGGGTGGTGGAGGCAAGTGGCTTCCGCCATCAGGGGCCGGTTCACAGCGGATACTCATCTGTGGGCAGCGGCTCTGTGGCCGAACGACATACACAGGGTGACCCACACGCACTCGGAGGGTGAGGTGTGACGGGTCTGGGCACGAGCGCCCCCGGGATCAGCACCGCAATCGGGACATAGTTGCTATAAACCCCACCCGCTCGTCCACGCCCCGCGTGGAACTTCGGCCCCGCTCTGAGCCCCGGGCAGCCCCTGGTCTGCTCTGGCCCGCGGCTCAGTCTCGCCTACACGGGACGTCACGGGTCTGCACCGCACGAGGGGGTCTCGGTGACTCACCCGCCCAAGAGCGAGCAGGCGTAGCTCCCGTCAGTGCCACTCCGCGTGCGGACACGCCACAACCCTAACCCTAACCCTCACCTGCGGGGGGAGCTGGGTATTTCCAGTTTTCACCATGATGAAAAGCTGCTATAAATCTTCTGGTTCAAGTCCGCAGGGAACGTGTTCTCATTTCTCGGGGAAACACCTGGCGGTGGAACAGGTGGATTGCGCGGCCGTGTTCGGGAGACTGCCAAGGGCTCCCCAGCGCACGTTCCCACCAGCCGAGAAGGACAGTTCCAGATCCCCCACATCCTGACCAGCTGCTCGTAAGGATGGTCAGGGTTTTGTTGTTAATCTGCTATTGAGTACATACTGGGTTTCTTTTTTTTTTATTATTAAAAAAATATTTTTTAAGTTTATTTATTTTGATAGAGAGAGAGAAAGAGAGATCACAAGCAGGAGAGGGTCAGAGAGAAGGAGAGACAGAATCCCAAGCAGGCTCCACACCATCAGGGCAGAGCCGGATGCGGGGCTCGAACTCACAAACCGCGAAACCGTGACCTGAGCTGAGATCAGGAGTCGGACGCTCAATCGACCACGCCACCCACGTGCCCCATATACTGGGTTTCTTTTTAAAGTAATCTCTACATGGAACATGGGGCTCGAATACATGGGCCCGAGATCAGGGGTCCCCTGAGATCAGGGGTCCCCGACTGAGCCTGCCAGGCGCCCCCTAGAGCGTTTTTAATTTGCACCTCCCCATCAATTCCTTATTGGCTATTCGTACATGTTCTTTGCTAAAGGAAGTGTCTGTTGAAACCATTTCTGCCACTTTTACTGGGTTGTGCATCATCTTATCACTGAGCAATGAGCGTTGACGCACTCTGACACATGTGTTACAAACGTACCTCTCACGGTCATTCACCTTTTCATCCACCTCACCATGACTTTCCAAGAGCAACATCTTACGGTATGAACTCTGATTTTCCAATGTTTTCCTTTCTTTTATTTTTAAAAAAATTTTTTAATGTTTACTTATTTTTGACAAAGAGAGACAGAGCATGAGCGGGGGAGGGGCAGAGACAGAGGGAGACACAGAATCCGAAGCAGGCTCCAGGCTCTGAGCGGTCAGCACAGAGCCTGATTCAGGGCTCAAACCCATGAACTGTGAGATCACGACCTGAGCCAAAGTCGGACGCTCAACCAACTGAGCCACCCAGGCGCCCCCTACTTTCCTTTATTTTAAATAATTTTCTCATTCCTGATATTGGTATTTTTTGCCCCCCCCCTTCCTGATCAATGTAGCTGCAGGTTTATCAATTTTAATGATAATTTTTAAGTGATTGATTTCTTTGTTGGTTTCCTGTTTTCCAGTTCATCGATTTCTGCTCTGATCTCCATAATTTACCTTTTTGTGTTTACTCTGGGTTAAATGTCCTCTCTTTTTAAAGCTTCTTACGGAGGAAGCTGAGCTCATTTCTGATGGAAGCATTTACTGAGATACACGCACCCCAGGTGCCACTGCCGTAGCTTCCCACAAATTCTGAAATGTTTTATGCGGTTCCAAAAGTTTCCTAATCACCTTCCCGATTTCTTCTTTGACTCACAGGTCACGTGGGGCCCAAATAGGTGCGGATTTCCCCAAGCTCCTCGTGTTCCAAATTCTAGCTTTATGCCGTCGCAGCCGGAGAACATGCTTGCACAGTTCGGACGTCCTGAGAACCCTCCGGCCCAAAGTCGGCTGCGTCTCAACGTCACTGCGCGTGTCCGCGGAAGGAGCGCGCCCTGCGCCGCATCACGGCGGGGCCTTCCGAGCATCGGTCGGATGACGCTGCCGAACGTGCCGCATCGGGGCTGGCTCGCCGTCTCCCTGTTCCGGTATTGACTCCGCTTCAAGCACTTGGTGGAATTCCCCGGAGGCCGCCTGGGCCTGGGCCCCGGTCTGCGGAGGTTTGCACGGTATCAGTCCCATCTCTGTGTGTGTGACGGTTCTATTCCGATCTCTCTCCTCTGAGTCAGTTTCAGCGGTTGTGTCTTTCGGAGGACGTGCCCGCTTCCATCCAGATGACGTCGTGCTCAGCGGGCCCCCGTTCCTAGCGTGTTCCTGGCCGCAAGACCGCCTGCCAGCCACCTGAGCCCCGTCCTCAAAGAGCCTGTTTTGGGATTTGCCGATTTCCGGGTCGTTCTGATCCCCACTCCGTGCTCTGTGCCCTCGGCTCTGTCCCTGCCCGCCTTTTGCTTCTGCTTCCCAAGGTGCAGGATTAAAGCGCTGACCTGGGAGGTCTCTCCTTGTTCAGACGAGTGCTCACGGGCAGAGCCGCCCCGCCCCCTAAGCCCGGCTCTCACCGCGTCTCACGGGCCCTGGGATGTCGGTGGGGTTCCCTCGGGCCTCCCCTCCGGACCCTGCTGCTCATCAGGAGTGTTCTCTTAAACCTCCACATAGTCTCAATTGCTCACATTTGCTCTGTTCCCAGCTCAACTTCCGTCAGGTCTCAGCACGCTGTATGCGTTCAGGCCTTTTTAACTTCATTGAAACTGGGTTTGGCCCAACGTTATGACCTAATCTGGAGAATTCCCCAGCTCGCCCGGGGGCACGTGGGAAGAACGTGAGCTCTTGGGGCGTGTTCCCCGGTGGCTCCCCGGGCTGTTCCCCCTGCGCTTCCCTGACCGATGTCCGCCCGGCCGTTCTAGTCAGTGTGGACAGCGGGGTACCCAACACGCCAGCTCTGAGACTGAACATTTGTCTCCCCCTCTAAGTCTGTCAGTTTCTGCTCTGTGTATTTAGAGATAGGTTGTCGGGTGTCTGCTCGTTCGTAACTGTTATGTGTACAATGTCCTATTTTGTCTCGAGGAACAGCTTTTTTTTTTTTTAATTTTTTTTTTCAACGTTTATTTATTTTTGGGACAGAGAGAGACAGAGCATGAACGGGGGAGGGGCAGAGAGAGAGGGAGACACAGAATCGGAAACAGGCTCCAGGCTCTGAGCCATCAGCCTAGAGCCTGACGCGGGGCTCGAACTCACAGACCGCGAGATCGTGACCTGGCTGAAGTCGGACGCTTAACCGACTGCGCCACCCAGGCGCCCCAACGAGGAACAGCTTTTGTCTTAGGATCTACTCCCTCTCATGTCAGTACAGCCGGTCCAGGCTACTGTTTGCAGAGAATCTGTTTTCCGTGCATTTGCTTTCAATCTATCTGTGTCTGAACCCGTAGACCTCAGACGGTTGGGTCACTTTAAAAAACCCATTTCGGGGGCACCTGGGTGGCTCAGTTGGTTGAGCGTCAGACTTCGGCTCGGGTCATGATCTCGCGGTCCGTGAGTTCAAGCCCCACATCGGGCTCTGTGCTGACAGCTCGAAGCCTGGAGCCTGTTTCAGATTCTGTGTCTCCCTCTCTCTCTCTCTCTCTGCCCCTCTCCCACTCATGCTCTGTCTCTCTGTCTCTGAGAAATGAATAAACGTTAAAAAAAAATTTTTTTTTTAAATCCATTTCAGGTAAGGGGCATTAAGGAATCTACTCCTGAAATCAGTGTTGCACCATATGCTAACTAACTTGGATGTCAATTAAACAATAAATAATTTTTTAATAAATAAATAAATAAATAAATAAATAAAATATATTAAAGTTTTTTTTTTAAATAAAAGCAGTAAGCTTTTTCCGACAGGTCACAGAGGAGGAAGTCAGAGATTCAAAGCATGAGACAGATTCAAAGTGCCACTGTGGGCTTGAAGATGAAGAAGTCCATGTGACAAGATGGCTTCTAGAAACTAAAAGTGCCCCCTCGGTTGCAACCATCAAGGGAAAAGGGAATTCAGTCAAATAGCTGCAAGGAACTGAAATTTTGCAACGACAAGAATACGCTCAGAAGTAGATTTCTCCCAGACTCTTCGGAAAACTCAGTCCATCCTATGTATTGATATCAGCCTGTGATACTTTTAACAGAGAACCCCATTGTACTTTGCTAGACTTCTGACCTAAGGAAAATGAGTTAATAAATAGATGTGGTTTCATGCTGAAAAAAAAATCCATTTCACTGACCTCTGCCTTTTGACTGTGGGTTTAACCCACTTGCATTTTATATAATTACTGACAGGTGGGATTTATGTGTATCATGTTATTTGTTCTCTACTCTTTCTTTCTTTCTTTCTTTCTTTCTTTCTTTCTTTCTTCAATGTTTATTTACTTTTGAGAAAGAGAAAGAGACAGCATGTGAGCAGGGGAGGGGCAGAGAGAGGGAGACCCAGAATCCGAAGCAGGCTCCAGGCTCCGAGCTGTCAGCACAGAGCCCGACGGGGGCTCGAACTCATGAACCGTGAGATCATGACCAGAGCTGAAGTCGGACGCTTAACCGACTGAGCCACCCAGGCGCCCCACTACATGTCCTTTTTAAAAATGCATATATCATTTATTGAAAACACATTTCAAGTGTCTTACTACACGTTTGGATTTTTTCCCAACTTTTTTATACTGTGATACAATAATACCATAAAATTCACCATCTTAACAGTCTTTAAGGGTACAATTCAGTGATATTAAATACATCGTAATGTTGTGCAACCGCCCCAAACGGTCCTTCTCCAGACTCCTTTCATCTTGTAAAATTATAAATCCATTATACCCTCAATTCTCTCCTCTCAGCCCCGGCACCCACCCCTCTCCATACTGACTACTCTAAGTACCTCCTTTAAGTGCGGTCATACGATGTTTGTCCTTTGGGGCTTGGATTATCTCACCGAGCATGTCCTCAAGGTCCATTATTGTCGTAGAAAAACCTCCATCCTTGTTAAGGCTGAATAATATTCCGTAGCACACGTACACTGCATTTTGCTTACCCCTTAATCTATCAGCGGACATTGGTTTTGCTTCCGTGTTTCAGCTCGGGTGAATATGCGGCAGGGGACGCAGGGGTGCAGACATCTGTCTGAGTCCCGCTTTTGGTTCTCGTGGGTGCACACCCCAAAGTCCAATTGCTGGGCCACGTGGCATCTCTACGGTTAACCCTTTGAGTGACTCCCACCCTGTTCCCACGGTGACCGCACCATCGCGCATTCCCGCCAATCTCTCCGCGTCCTCCCGACCCTTGCCATTTTCCAGCTTTCTCGATCGCGGCCACCCTCATGGATGTGAGGTGCATCATGCTGTGGTTTTGATCCGCGTTTCCCTGGTGACTGGAGCGGTCGGCCATCTTGTCGTGGCCTCATGGGCCATTGGCACATCTTCTTCGGAGAGATGGTTATGCAGGTTCTTTGCCCATGTTCTCAGCAGGTTTTTGTTGTTGTTGACGTTTAGGAATTTGCTGTGTATTCTGGATATTAGGGTCCCGTCAGAGTCGTGATTTGCAAATACTTTCTCCCATTGTGTGGGTTGCCCACTTACTCTGTTGATACTGTGTTTTGATGCACAAATTTAAGTTTTTTATGAAGTCAGATGTATCTATTTTTTCTTTCGTTGCCTGTGTCTTTGGCATCATAGCCAAGAAACCATTGCCAGGTCCGGTGTCGTGAGGCTTTTTTCCTGTTTTCTTATAAGAGTTTGGTTGGTTTAGGTCTTACATTTAGAGCCTTGATCCGTTTTGAATTAAATTTTGCGTGTGGTGCGAGATAAGGGTCCGGCTTCGGTCTTGGAGGTGGCCAGACGCGGAGGTGGAACGCTAACCCAGCTTGGTTTGTAAAGGCCCGGGGGCATCTTTGGGGTAGCCCTGCACCGGGATCGGCGCAGGTCTGCGCACTGAGGGGTGGGGCTCCACGGGGGGCATTTATGGGGCTAGCAGCCACGCTCCTGCGGGCACCCCTCCCCTCCCTGTCCCCGGACTGCCCCCTGCGGCCTTCCAGCTCTGCGGGACAATGGGTTCAGCGGACCCGGGGCCGGGGGGGGAGTGTGGACAGCCACGCACCCCGTGGCCCACGCTGCCCTCGGGTGCGGGGCTCCGTGCTGAGCCGGTCCCAGCCCCCCCTTGCTGCCGTGTGTTGAATCAGAGCGACAGATTTTCTCTCGTTACCGCGCACCTTCCATCAGCTTCGTGTTCGGAAGGAGTTTCCACAGCCCTGCGGGAAAGCCGCCTGTTCCCGAGTATGACTTCTCTGTCTAGCGTTTCTGAGACTTCACAGCACGTCCCCTGTTGGGATCAATCACGCTCACTCAGAGCAGGGTGTCACGGCCGGCGGCCAGAGGACGGCACGCAGCGGCTCTGCAGGCTGCTCTGGGTGACGGGCACCAAGCTGGGCAGCTGCAGGGGCCTCGCTGCTTCCTCGGACCCACCGGCAGGCCCGTGTGTGCCGTGACGGCACCTGCCCCGTCGATTCTGCATCACCGGTGGACGTGACAGGAGGCCAGAGGGAGCTTTCCAGAGGCTGGAAACTGGAGTCCTCACCGTGAGGCGTCATGCTGCGTTTGATGTTTTCTTCCTTTTATGACGGCAGAATATATTTACGGCACAGAGTGGTGGGTTAAAAGGCGTCTCCTGAAAAGTCCTCACCCATACCGGGCCTCTGGGAAAATGACCTTGCTTGGCAACAGGTTTTTTAAAGGTGTGATTGAGGAATTAGGGGGCCCCAAGTCCAGTGACGAGTGGCCCCAAGAGAGAGGCAGAGGGGGACTGGCGGCGGAGAAGAAAAGAAGGCGGTCGAGGCCCAGGCAGAGGCTGTTGTGTCCACAGTGAGGCACACCTAAGGCAGAGGAGGCTGGAAGGGCTGGGGGGCCCCTCCGGGGTCCCTGGAGGGAGCAAAGCCCCACGGTCACCTCCATTCCCCACTCCTGAGACGAGTGGGTGTATACGCCCCCTAGCTGCTGATGATTCGTTTCTCCAGCCCAGCCACTCCCACACTGTGTCCCCAAGGCAGACGGAGCGGATGGCACCCTGCCCAGATTGTGTCGTCGGTTGAATAAACACATTTTCAAAAGCATCTTTATCCGATTACATCCAATTCTCCACCATTTATGCAAGAACCGTTGGTGTTCTTTTTTAATGCTACCGAAACCCTTAAACGTCAGGCCGAGGGTCAGAGGAGGGGAGCTCTACTCCCGGGGGCTGGCACACCCTCCGCGGACGCTGTCCTGGGTGCTCGCTCTGGCCTTCTTGCCACCAGACCCCCCCCAAGCCCACCTTCTCGGACGAGGGTCTCCCGCTGGCCTCTGCCACCTGCCTCCAGGGTCCAGGGGCTGTGCCCCCTCCCAGAGCAGGCCTGGCCCCAAGTCCCGCTCCAGTCAGCCTCTGCGGAACGAAAGGGTAGGGGGTCACAGCCTGACCGGCTGTGCAGCCCTTCAACTTGTCAGGGCCTCGGGACAGACCAGGCTGAAGGACCGGCCCAGGGGGTGGAGTCAGACCCCGGGAGCGGAGCCAGACCCCCGCGGACAGGGACTCTTCATGGGTGTCGGAGAGAGGGCAGGGCTGTGCAGAGACGCAGGAGGTCTGGCAGCGGTGGTGAACTGGACTTAGTCCACACCAGCTCACGGTGGCTCATACCGGGGGGCAGGTAACGGGGGGCATTGTGAATTTTCGGGACTTTTGTATCTCGTTTTCCCTTGGCAGCTTGCCATCGGCCTTGGTGGAAGTTCCTACGTGACAGAAATTGGCAAATCGGGACTCCCCCCCCCCCCCGCCACTGCCAGGCCAATGCCAGGGGCCGGGGTGTCCCTGGAGGGATGAGGAGGGCTTATGGCCTGGGCCCGGACTCCTCCTTCCTGTGGCCGGGACGGTGGGGTGGGGGACACTGAGCCGAGGAGGGCAGAGGGCACCAGGGCCACGCAGAACACGCTGTGTTGTTCCAGTTCAAGGTTCACTGACGACAGCGGGGATTACGTCGATTCTACCGACACCCTCGGGCTGTGCTTCGGAAAGCACTGCCACCCTCACCGGCCCCACCGTGGCACCGCCTCCCGCGGGAAGCCCTCCCTGAGCTCCCGCTGCCGGGACACCTGCTCACAAGACCCCATGAGATCAAGACCACGTGGTAACCTGCCCCACTTGTGGTCCCCAAGGGTCCTTGTCCCTGCTTCCCCAACGACCGTGGCTTCCGGATGTGCAACGCCTGTGCCCTAGATTCTCCAGCTACTTGATAAGCGTCTTTCAACAAAAGGTGAACGGAGAAACGCTCATGACAGCCCGGGAACCCGATGTGTATAATGTCGGCGTGGCCACGGTGAGCCCCGTGTGCTTGCTTATTAAGACGTACGCTGAGGAGGTAATTGTCTGCCCCACAGTTACAAATGACCATCTCTATTTCACTTCTCGCCATATAGAAAAATGGAAATGCAGCACGTGATTTAGTGAGTAGAGCTTCATAGGGCTTTCCTTTTATTTAATTGCCTGTTTTCCTTGAGCAGATCTACTATCCTGATGTTTTTGACCCCCTTCCTTTCGGACCCCTTGCAGGGTAATGAGCAATGAATGAGTGGCTTTCTCGGGGAGGACGGTGCTTCCCACCGTCGGCAGCTCTCGGACTGACGTGCTGTGAGGAACACGCCTCTATCCTGGCGCTCCCGCGGGTCGGGCTCGACGAGGAGGCGGTGAGGGGCGGGGGGAGGTCTTCTGTCCTCGGGAAGCAATAACCCCTCTTCCCAAAGCGCTCTAGGAAGTTCTCTCCCAGTGTGCTCCAGAGATCACTATCCCTTGCTATGCACTCTGGGGCCGGCTCCCTCCTCCGCAGACGCGCGGGGCCACGGCTCTGCTCTGGAGAAAGTTAAGCACTTTCAAAGCCTCTGAGTTTCCGCTCCAAAGGCTGATTACAAAAAGAACCCACACTCTCTGTATTTCATGCTCCCCATTCCGTAGTCCAGAGAGGCTTCCTCTTGTGCTAACTGGAAGCTTCCCTTTCACAGCCCCTCTCTCTGCTGGTCCCTCCACTCCGTGGCTGTGCCAGCTTATCTCCCCAAATCACATACACGTGCCTCAATCCTGCCAGGCTGTCTCCTTCCAACTGTGGACATCATTCTGCCGATCCACCGATCGATTTCCTGGGTGTTCTAAGTAATCTGACCTCGATACAGCCGCGTTTGAGAGGAGGAACACCCCAGTCCCCCTACTTCTCCGCCTTCTTAACTCCTCTCAAAAAGATGTCAATTAAGTGAGGCGAACGACCAGGTTTCTTAGTTTATTTTAGTGATGCCGCCACAGAGGTGTCCTGACTAGTCAACAGTGAATTGCTGTGGTGACTGCCAGACTGCGGACGGGCTAAGGTCCAATGAATCTGCAACTGTGAAGAAATGAGAAGCCTGTGTGCATATGTGCGTGCACTCGTGTGAGTGTGTGTGTGTGTGTGTGTGTGTGTGTGTGTGATGTGCACAGAAGGGATGTGCGTGTGTGCACGTGTGGATGGGGGTGTGTGTGCGGATGGGTGTTGCTGGGTGTGCGTGTGCGTGTGTGGATGGGATGAGCAGACAAAGACAGATGAGATGGACGGACAGACAGACAGCTGTCCCCCAGCGGTCCCGGACACTCCCCCTCTGTGGCCCCCTGACCTGCTTTGGCCAACCACGTGTGAACGGCGGCCACACGTCCTTCCGGGCACACTGGGAAGCCCCAGCTGCCACTCAGCTCCGTCGGCCTCGGCCGCGAGCCTCTGAGATTTGGGGAGTTTTGTTCACCGTATTCTAGTCCGCATTTACAAGCTCGTTATGGGAAGAACCTTCATCTCACTTCCGATCTCAGACCCGGCGGTGCTGACCGTTCGCCATGGAGTCAGACTGCCGGGGCTGAGGTCGCTCTGCCGCCTAGCTGAGCAACCCTGGGGGAGTCTCCGGCTCTCCGTGCCTCAGTTTCCACGCCTATAAAGCGGGGACGAAGCCAGCACCGCCCCAGGGGTCATGCGGGATGAGATAAGTAGCAGGTGCGGTGCCCGTGGGGAGACAAGTGCGGAGCGTGGGGGCATCACGTGACGTGTGGAAGTGACAGTGGCCTTGTACTCCGCGGGGGCTCCCGCTCGCCCGAGATGCCCTGGTCAAACCGCGCTGGGTGTCAGCACCAGCAGCACGGGAGCCGCGTGGCTTCTGCACTGTGTGCGTTTTCCCACTGCACCCGTTGAGGGTTCTAAGACCCGTTGTCCAGAGCGTTGGGGCCAGATTTTAAAGAAGTAAAAGCGACAAGCTTTATGACACAAGCCTACCCCAGGGCCTCCGATGCCACGACACGCCTACACACTGCGTGCTGTGCGCCAGAATCACCCGCGCCCAACTCCGGGGCCGCGGCTGAGCCGGGGGACAGAGACTGGCCTGGAGACGCCCCAGTCCCAAGATTCGGCCCGTGGGATGCGGTCGGGCAGCACAGGATCAGGGCAGGGACAGCCGGCGGGGGGAAGGGCGCCCGGGGTCTGGGCCAGGGCTCCTGTGAGTCATTTCCGGTCAGGGTAGAGCCACCGTCCCGGGGTCCCCGAGGGACAGCCTGCGGGCCTTCGTTTTCTGTTTAATGGGCCGTTTGTATGAATGTGTGCACAGGAGCGTCGTCAAAATTCCTGAGTTTTCTGGGATAAACTCAGCCCCCAAGGCCTGAGGGGGACGTGCGGGCAACCCTGTGCCCAGGGCACCCGGATGCCCAGACGCCCACAGCTCTCTGCCATCTGACCCCAACCTGACCCTGACGCCCACTGCTCTGTGGGCTCGTGTGGCTGTTAACGGCCCCCTGTGGCTTTTCCAGGCCTTCTCTGTCCCACCGTGTGAGAGCCCAGCTGAGCCCTGCCCGGCCGGAAGTTATCTGCCTTTAAGTGTCGGTAAAAAGAATACCAAGCACGACACCTCCAGGACCGTAAGGACTGGAAATTCAGTTCCAGTTTGTTGTTGCCAAGACATTGGATGCGTGCCACCCCGGCCCACGGCCCGCGTCCAGGGTTTTCTTTGCTGCCTGGCTCGCCCAGTGCCCAGCTCGGCCACACCATGCTGCAGACCAGGCTGTGAGGGCCCGCGGGCAGCAGACGGGATGCGCCAGCTCCTTTCCTTCCTTCGGAGGAACGACGGCTACTTGCTGGTGCCCAGGCGGCGCGTGAGGTCACGGCCCTGCTGCTGACCCCGTGGGTGCCAGGTCCTGACTTTCCCTCACTGTGCAGGGGACTGGTGCTTTCTTTTTTTTTTTAAGTTTTTTATTAATTTTGAGAGAGAGAGAGAGAGAGAGAGAGAGAGAGAGAGAATCCCAAGCAGGCTCTGCACCATCAGCGCAAAGCCTGACGCGGGGCTCGAACTCACGAACCGTGAGATCACGACCTGAGCGGAAGTAGGATGCTTACCTGACCGAGCTCCCAGGCGCCCTGGGGGACGTGTGCTTTCTGTCCCTTCCACAGGAGACAGACGTCCTCGTGAAGCCCACCCAGCACTTGCCGTCGGCTTTTCTCAGAAAGCACCTGCCCTTGCGGGCGAGGACACGGGGTCTCTGGGTCACGTGGACTCTCACAGGCCGACGTGCTCGTCCAGCAGACCACCTGTGATTTCTCTGTCACTTTGTGTTTCGCTCTCTGATTTTAAACAGCCTTATCCCCCCGGTCGTCTCTGAAAGCCACGTCCTTCCTGCTCCGACCCCTGCCCGCTGCCCCGAGGGTGAGGGCCCGTCGGGCAGGGCCGGTCACGCGTTTGCAGCAAAGCCTCAGTGTTGGAGCACGACCCACGCAGGCCAGACCGGGACGCACGCAGAGAGAGCGGCAGGTTCCGTCTGTCTCAGGAATGCCCGGAAGTCGCCCTGTTGGGCTTTCTGTGCCGAGGTTTGCTGGCTGGACGTACCGGGATTCACAGTTCTGGGCTCTGAAGTGGGACAGATTTGTCTTCATTGTTTTTTTTAAATGTATGAAAGGCACAAGACACAACCCAGCCGTACTGTGGTGGAACAGTCTTCTCCTTACGAAATCGGTTTCTAGAACGTAAGCCGTAGTTCGTCCGGCAGTCGGGGGAGAGAGTGAATAAAGGTAAATTAGCGGCAGCCCGTGACGTGTCAGCCCGATTACCGCGGGCTGTGCTCCCTGACACGACAGCTGTGGTCCCGGCAGATGGTGTGTGACTCCATTGTTGGTTAACCGGGTTATACTCTAAGTTCGTCCCACGGAGGGGCTCTCTGTTCAGGAGCTCTCGGTCCGTGTCCCAGCAGCCACCGGGGTGCAGCACAGTGAACAGGTGGGGACTCAGCATCCTGCCCTCACTCCAGGCGGGCACGGCGCCTCCAGGCCCCGCAGGGCGGGCTGCAGCCGCACGTGTGACCTGTCTCGAAACGCTGGGTAAAATGAACCCTTTCCGAATTGGGCCCCTGTTCCCCCATCCCGCTGCTGCTGCAGACATGCTTGCGTCCAGAGGCACTTCGGCCCCAGAATGTAAGGAAGTCACCCGTCTGGGGCCAGGCACCAGCGGTGAGTGAGGGGGACAGGGAGGCACAGGCACCACACGCGTGCACACAGGTGAACGCACCTGCACGCCCGTGCAGAGGTGACTCATGCACGTATCCACACACACGTGCACACAAAACACACGCAGAGAGGTGTGCACACCCTTGCTCACCCTCACACACACATCGACGGGTGCCCTCACCGCGCTCCCACCTCAACCCTGCAAATTCCTGATCTCTTCCCCGTTTCTACAATTTTCCGTTTCATGAACGTTACGTAAACGGAGTCGTATGCGTAACCTCGGGGGCCTGGCTTTGCTCACTGGGCACGATTCCCTGCAGACTCACCATGGTCGTCCCCGCAGCTCGTGTCTGCTGCCCGGCGGCTTCCCACGCTTCAGGGTGTCTCGGCTTGTCCAACACTCAGATGGTGAGAAACACCAGGCCTGTTTCCACGTTTTGGCTCCTACAGATAAAAGCGTTATAAACATCCATGAACGCGTTTTCCTGTGAGCAAAGATTTCATTCCTCTCGGATAGATGCCCAGGAGGGCAGGTGCTGGGTCGCACAGTAATTGCATGTTTAATTTCTTAGGAAACTGCCCCCTGTCTTCCAGCGGGGCCGTCCCCGATCACTTCCCACGGCCGAACGTGACGGTCCGGCTCCTTTGCTCCCCCCCCCCCCCCAGGCATTTTGTATTTCAGCCTTTCTGATAGGGTGGGGCGGTTTTAATTCTCCCTTTCCCGATGGCTGCCAACGTTGAACATCTCCTGGGCTAATCTGCTGCCTGTGTTTCCTTCTGCCGAACTGCCCCTCTGTGCGTTTGCCCATTTTATAGTTGGACCGTGTGTTCGTTTGTTGTTTGCACGAACTTTGACACGTGCTAGTCTGCTGTCAGGTGTGGGTTTGTAAACGTTCTCTCCCCGTCTGTAACGGGTGCCTCCCCCGACGGAGTCTCTCACGGAGCAGATGTCTGCGTGTGGGTGATGTCCACTGTGTCAACCACCCTTTCGTGGGACGCCCTTCCGTGTCAAGGGTGAGAGCAGTTTGCCCAGCCCTAAATATCAGCAATACCAAACATTTTCTTCTACGTGTTTTGCTAAAAGTGTTAACAGTTTTCTGCTTCACGTTTACGTCCATGATACATTTGGGCTTAACTTTCATTTAAGGTAAGAGGCTTAGGGCAAGACTCTGGGGAGCCTTGCAGGTTCCTGAGAAGGCAGAGCTGCCCCGTGGCGGGTCCCCCAGGAGTGACCCCCTCCCAGCCTCCCACCCAGAGGACCCCTTCCCGGGGGTTCGGGAGCCTCATGGCAGCTCCTTGGTGAAGTGAAGCCCACGGACAGGAGGGCTGGCTGGTGCTCCCCTCCCGGGGGTCCTCCTGCCGGCTGGGGAGGGACAGCATCCGTCACAGCGTCCCAGCCCATCCCCAGGTCAGTTGGGATCCACTTTGGGGCAGATTTTGAGGGATTAGGTTCTGCACGAAGGGGCATTGTTTCTGATGAAAAAGTTGGGACTGTGATTAATTGCACAAAGAATGGGCCGGTCCCACACCTTGGAGAGCAGGTGGGCAGACAGAGGGAGCGCCAGCCGCCCCGAACCCCGGGTGACTGGCTGTGGGAGCCCTGAGTTGCTGGGCCGATCAGCGTCCAGAGCCACCAGCTAAACACAAGTAGGAGCAGGCGGGTGATGGGTGAGTCGCCAGCGCTTCTGTGGGGAAGCATTACTCCTGAACATTCCGGATAGATCTGTCAGGGGACTGTGTGTGCAAAGGTGAAGGCCGGCATTTGACAACGTCATCCCAAGACATCACACCAGGGAGGCCCTCTGATCCCAGGAGAATGCTTGGTGCGGACGGGACCTGGGACCTGCGTGGGAGAGCCTGTGGTCGACCAGACCTAGCCGTACCTCCCCGCCCTCTGCCTTGTAGCTATGGGCAGGGGGCCCTGGGGCTCGCCAGTTCCCCGCGACGGGGTGGCGCTGAGGCTGTGTCCCCCCGTGCTGCTGTCATTGCGCAGAGGTGCTGGGTCCGGCCTCTATCGGTTGTCCTGTGCTCTGTCACGAGCAGAGCAGATGTCCCGGCAGGGACCCCAGGGCAGGAAGGGCGGGAGGAAGATTCTCCAGAAGCAGGTGACACGGCTGACGGTCCAGAACAAACAGCAGGCCACGACAAAGAATCAGATTAAATGTGACAGTAAAGAGGCCACCGTGTGCTCCGCCGGGAGAACAGGAGTCAGGGCACCGCTGGGTCGGAATTGTCAGAGGAAGCTTCAGGCACCGGCACACCCCCACCCAGGGCCTGTCCCCTGCCCTGCATGGGCCTCGTTCTTCTCTTGGGTCGTTCAAAGCGCGTGGATGGGTTTACAGTGTGCTCGGAGCTCTGCAAAAAGAACACACCCCCGGAAACTGTAACGAACCACCTAAATCCATCAGTATCGTGTAAGGGATTAGATCATACTTGGGAAAGGATTGAGGAAAGTTCATCGTGATCCAGAATCACGAAGAATCCTCTGGAAAAGGGCCAGGGTGCGCTCCCCGTCTGCCACATAATGACAAAGCTACAGGTCAGTGTCTAAGAAGGGACGGGAGGGCCTTTGATACTGAGTCGAGGGGTCTGCTGGAAATTTTTTAGTAGCTTCATCATCATCGTAGCAAGAGCTAATCTGTTGCACACACACAGAGAAAAACAGCATTTTAGCATTCCTTGAGAAAAAAAATTGACATGATTTTATAACAAGAATGAACAAATGCTCTTTGTTCCCGGGGGAGGAGCAGGGACCACGCGCCCCCCCCCCCCACCCCACCGCATGACCTGGGCACACTCAGAGCGCGGACGCACAGGCGTGCTCACAGACACAAACAAACTGCTCATGCAGTGGGAGGGACCAGACCGGTGGCATATGACAATAGTGATGGCATGTCACTTCTGGTTTATGCTACGTCAGATGGTGACGTCGGCTTTGCAAAGAGACTCCGTCCCCCTCTGACTTGGACGAAGCACGTGGACGTGCTAGGAAGCCCACAGGCGGGAATCGAGGGCCAGCGGCCAACGGCCAGCGAGAAACCGAGGCCCCGGCCCCACGACCCCTAAATTCTGCCGCCCGCCGCGTGAGCTGGAAGCTGCTCCTTCCCCGGGGGCCTCAGATGAGACCCCAGCCCTGCCCACGCCTGGCCTGCGGCCGGCACTCACACCAAGCACCGACGGGCACTGTGTGCCGGGCAAGGCGCTGGCTGGCGGGCACCGCTGGCCTCTCTGCCCAGAGAAATGGGCGGGGAGGCGAGCACGTGTGACTGTCACCTGCCGGCTGCGTGTGTCCCACCGGGCGGCCCCAGGGCCGGTCACGCTGAGGCAGTTTGGATCAGTCCACGGGGATTAATTTGGCCCGAGGCTCGCTGTTCGTCCCTGCCGAGGGCCGCCGTCGGCAAACCTTGCTGCCCCGTCCCCAGGTCAGTCTGGCTGTTTCGGGGCTCCTTCCTGGCTGCCTTGGATGCCTCCCGACGAGCACTTGGGGGGTCCTGGCCAGGTGGAGACGTGTGAGAGGGGTGACCACCCTCCTCCCGGCCCCGGCACACCTACCGGACTGCAGCCAACGAGGGCACTGGCCGGCCCCTCCCTTGCCGAGGGCCCCTGCCGTGGGCAGACCGGGCCCGAGTGGGCACGTGGGGCTGTCGGGGGCTTGCTGGATCAGGGAGGGGTGGAGGCCAGGCCCTCGCACACCTCGGACGAGCCATTACGCCGTCACCCCACTGCATTTGCTGTGCTTAGCGCACGCTTCCAGTAGCCGGCGTAGAGGAGGGGCCGGCCCGGCTCACGGAGTCCCCAGCACAGCAGGTGCGGTACGGTCACCGCCGGGAACGCTCACGAGGGACGCCGGCAGTGAGCCCGGGCAGGACCACAGCCAAGAGAGCGACCGACAGGTGGAGCCGGCCCGCCTGCTTCCACTGAGGAGGCCGCAAGTCACGGGAGCTCCCTGTGAGGCTAAGACGGCAGGGACGGCCATCCCGCTGCTTGGGGCCATCACTGACACAGTAACAGGGTGTCTGCCGAGACGGGTCCTCGTTCAGAGACCAGAGGTGCGCTAAGTGGGGGCAGAAGCAGAGGAGCCGGACTCGAGGGGCAGTGCCCTGAGACCCGGGGCTGGTGAGGGGCCGTGTTGGCCCTGCCTGGGCCGTGGGGGGGCCGAGGTGCCCTGGATGTGGGGCTGGAGGACGACAGGGTGTCCCAGGCACCTTGACCCGGGGAAGGTTTGAGCCGCGGTGGTTTGTCCTGCACCCAGGGATGACTGAGCCCAGCCCCCTGCCCACCCCCAGGGCGGGGGCTCCTGGGGTCCCAGGTGCGGGCTGACAGCCTCCTCACCGTCTGGGGGCCACGTGTCTCCGGAGGCCCCTGTCTCAGCCCACATTTCTGATAAGCTGCAGCCGAACCCTGCTGTTTCCAGCCCTTGGAGGAGGCCCACGCGGCCACGGGCCTGGACTCGGCCAGCGGAGGGGCGCCCATACCTGGCCAGGCACCTGACGGGTCCCTGTTCTCCAGGGTGCTGTCGCCCAGCTCACTCGAGGGCAGCAGTAGAAGCAGGTGCGGCCCTCACTCTGGGCACAACCGCCTCGAGGTGAGGGGCGAGAGCAGGTCCCTGGGCAAGGAGAGGCCCGGAGGCCCCCAGACCCTTCTCCTGCCCCTGCTTGGGGCCCCCGCCCTGTAAACCCAGAGCACGGGCGCAGAGGGGCCCCAGGTGACACTCCGGGCCTTGGCACCCCGATGTCTGTGACCAGGAGCAGCTTGTGGGGTTCAGCCTGCGCAGTGTGGGGCTCAGTGCCCGCTGGTCCAGTGCCCGGCCACACTCTCTGGGTGCGCCGGGCCTGGCTTCACGGGAGGGGGTGGAGGGCTGATTCAGCCTCGTGGGGCCTGGTCCTCAGACACCACCTCACATCCTCGGGAGGCTCCCGGCGCCCAGGGGACCCCAGCCCTTTGGTCCCTGTGCCGAGATGGCTCTGCCTGCGGGAGGCTGCGTGGTGGAAGGTGCTTTGCTGACGCTTTATGAAAGCTGCCGTGAGGTACGGACGCCGTGCTGAGACCCCTCAGGTCACTGCGGGCACCGTGGGCACTTCCCCGGGCAGCGCGACCAGCGGTGCCCCCTGCCTTTCCCAGCCACGTCACTCTGCTCAGGTTATTTTCGGGACACACGTGCTCTCCCGCCAGTCACCCCTCCCGGAGACCCAGGGCGAACGCTCCGTGACCGTGGCCGTGCTGTGGGCGGGTGGGTCGACCCCGCAGAGCCCAGGGCGTGGCCCCCATTTCCCAGGCCGGTGCTGCTTGTGGGCACCCTGCAGCTCACGCGTGCAGAGGGACTACAGTGCCTGGCTCTGCAGCGGAGAATGCGCACGAACCTCCACGGTGACTTCTGACGGACGGAAGGATGCAGACACACCACCAAGTTGGCCACGGGTGAGCCAGTCCACACTGCTGACGGCCATGTCCTCTGAGAGAATCCAAACCGTCCTCACAGCCCGGCGCCCCTTCCCTGACACACTGAGCACGGGGTTGACAGGAACTGGGTGCTGTCCCGCTCAGGCCCTGCCACCCGCCCCGGCGGGGCCACCGCCACTCCCTTCTAGTTGGCGTTTCCTCCTAGGGAATCTGGCGACAAGAGAAGGCTGGGAGGAACAGTGCAGCCCCCACGGCCGACCCCCGCAGCGGCACACCCTCGGCCCCCTCCCATCCACTCCAGACACGCGGAGGCCCCTCCGTCCCCACGGGCAGCTTGCAAACAAGAACTAATTTCTCGCCGTTCTGGAGGCTGGACGTGCGAGATCAGGGCTCGGGAAGATTCTGGTTCACGGACAGCCGTCTGCTCACTGCACCGTCACCTGGGGGGAGGAGTGGGGACTCTGGGGTCTATGATGCAAGTGGAACCGGGGCTCTACTCTCGTGCCCTAATCGCACCCCAACACCATCACCGGGGGTTAGGGCTTCAACATGTGAATCTGGGGGACACAAACCCGCAGTTCACAGCAGCCCGTCTGCCTGGGCTCCCCTGGTGGGGTGACCCAGACCCACCGGGGGTGAGGGTCCCCGTGCCCTTCTGGGCTGTGTTTGCATCAAGACTGAGGACAGCAGTGTGAAGGGGCCCCCAGGGGATCCCTCGGGGCCAGCCCCACCTTCCCTCTGCCCGTCAACAGCAGGCGGCTCACGACCACTTGGCGACCAGGAGCTGCCCCCCGCCAATACGACGGTGCCCAGCTGCTCACTGGCATCTTGGCTCAAGGGGCCAGAGCTTGGAGTTTGGTGGGTTCCTTCTGTGTCCCTGGTAGAGGTGCCCCCTGGGACATCTGCTCCCAGAGCCCAGCATGGGGGGCGGGGAGGCCCTCAGAGGGCTCCAAGCCACTCCTGCCCCCACAGCTGGCTCCTGGCCCTGCTGGGTGTTGGTGGAGGCGGGCACTGCAGCAGCGGCCCCCCCATAGGGACCGTCTCAAACGGAGGCCTCACCCCGCACTCGCGGCGGCGCCGGGGGCTGGCGCGTGCGGCTCTGCACGCTCCTGGCCTCCCACGGCTTCCGAGTCCTTGGTGGCGCTGTTCCCGCCTCTGCGCGCCAAGGATCCTAGAACAGATGTCAGACGTTGCGAATTTCACCATGGTGGGAGTTTGATATTTTCGTATTTCTTTACACATATCCTTGGGCTGTGCTCTGGGATTCTGTTAAATTACTTGGTCCTTTTGGGTCTTGCTTTTTTAAGATTTAAGTGGGACCAGAGTAGTGTGTTCTGCGGGCTCCTTAGTTTCCACCCTGTCCCTCCCCGGGGCCCCAGGAATCCTGAGACCTCCTAGTCTGGCTGGTGGGACCAAGCCCACACGAGGACCAGACACCGTCCCCTCTATGCCTCTCAGCTGGCTCTGTCCCTGACCGCAGGCTCCAGTATGCAGACCAGTCCTCTGCTCTCACACGGGACCAGGCTGTCTCCCTTTGTGCAGCATCCAATTTGCCCCGGGGCCAGGGAGGGGGGCACCAGCTCTGCCTCAGTTCCCCCTGTCTGCAGCCCAGAAACTCCCTCAAGGAAGTCAGCGGGCGCATGTGGGTCTCACCGTCTCTCAGGGATCCCTGACCTTAGGGGTCAGTGTGCGGGCTCCAGAAAACCACTGTTTCATCTGTTGTGCCTGTTCTAGTGTCTCAGGCCCAGGACAAACTCGGTCCCCATTCCTGTGTTTTGTGCAGCAGCAGAAATGGACCGTCCCCCAGAGACCGTCCCTCCTAGCTTCCACCACCCCCCCGGATTGCTCTCGGGTTCCCTCTGTGTCACTCACTATCTGGTCTGTCCTTCGTGTCGCGGCCAAGACTTTGCCCAAAAGTCTGGAGGAGCTGCCCGCTCTTGGCTCTGAGCCAGGCGCTGCATCTCGGATTCGGAGCCCAGAGGTTTGGGCTCCTTCCCAGGCTTGCGGGGCCCCCATAACATGGCGGGGGGCCCACGAGCCAGCACACGCAGGCTCCTTCTCGTGAGCCACTCTGTCCCACCAGGGGCAGGGGAGGGCCAGGGGGAGGGGTCTGGAGGCTTCCCTGCCTCACATGAGCCCCAGCCTCCTAGGTTCCAGGAGCCCTGGGCCCCGAGTCTCTGCGCCTGAGGCGTGGTCCACCCACTCCGTCCCGGCTGCTCCGTGACCAGCCTGGTTCTTTCCCACCTCCCCACGTGGGCCAGCATCTCCCCACCTTCTAACTACAGACTTTGTGGGTGCCTCCCAGCCCATTCTCTCTGATCTTGCAGATTCGTGTGCTTTTTCCCTTTAATTCACTTTGCTGCTCTTACTGGGGTCTCAGCGGCAATCGGAGGTGCGCGAAGGGAAGCCTGGGTGTGGAAAGCCTCACCGTCCGCCGAGAGCAGCCGGGCCCGAGGACTCGTTTCTGCAGCAGCTGCAACGAAATAGTCTTGTGGCTGCACCTGAGGGAAGGAAAAGGGAAGATGAGGTCATTGCTGTCTTGTGTGGTTTTCACAACAAAATCTGGGCACGTGTGAGCGAGTGTGCCGAGGGCCCTCAGCCTCAGCCCGGCCCCGGGGTCTCCCGGGCCCCAACGCCTGGCAGCAGCCAGTGTGGGGTCCCACACGGGAGCAGGGGTGTGGGAGACCGTGGCACCCCCAGAGCCGCGTGAGGCCAAGGACGGGGCAAGTCTTCTAACGCACCTGGGATGTCCTGACAGCTGGTGACGGGCAGGCCAAACGTGTTTGTCTTCTTGTCCGGTCTGAAAGTAAGACCCTCCTCCCCTGGATGGGCTCTGCCCCTCCCCAGCAGGCATGCGTCATTCACCTGCCGGGGCACCTGGGAACAGACACCAGGCCTGCGGGGTTACCTTCTGGGCTGGGGCGTGGCACACAGCATGGATAAGCAGGGTCTGTGTAGTCTGGAAGATGTGCGTCTGACATCGGGGCAGTTTGCAGTGGAGGACGCCACAAGATGGGACCACACCACCCCCTGCCCGCCCCCTGCCCGAGGACCCACCCGGCAGTGGTGACAGCCCAGTCCCTCGGGAGGGTGGGGCCGAGGCAGCCCGGCCAGGGAGCCGCCCGGCGCAGGACTCCGCAGCCGCGGAGACGCAAGGACCCCGGACCAGCTTCCACCACCAGCCACGAGAGAGCCCAGCAGAGCCGATACTCTGGACCCGATGGGGCCACTTGCCCAGCGTGTGCTAAAGGAGGCCCTAACTGGCACGTGTGCCCGGCCCAGAGGCTGGGCACAGGGGCCCAGGAGGACCTGGGGGCTGGGTGACCTCAGAACGTGGCTCCAAACCGGGGGGGGGGGGTGTCTTTTGTTGGGTGTAGACGCAGCCGCCAGGCAGGAAGCCCCCGTCGGTGTGTGCTAAGGAGCTCACAGAAACAAAGCCAGCAGATTGTAATCGGGATGAAGAATTGTTCATAATCATGGGAAGCTGTGGTTAAGTTTCCCAAAATAGGACTTGTGGGGAGAGATGGGCAACTTAGCACTTGTCATCAAAACAGAGAAAGTGGAAAAAAACCAGCAGCCTAAAAAGAAAGAGCATTTACATTTAAGAAATACATTATCCGTGTGTTTTGCTGTCCCCCGGAACTGCTGTGGCACCATCAATGTCATTCTTGTCTGGAGATGTTCTGAGTGTGTGTGGTTTAGCGTGCCTCGTGACCCGTGTGGTGACGGCGCGTGTCCCGTGACCCTTGAGCACTGGAGGGGCAGCAGCTGACCAGACCCTGTCCCCGGGACGCCAGCCCGGGTGGCTTGTGCACACGGACCCATCCCCAGTGTGGGGAAACCCTGACATTCTACCGAGAGCAGAGCGCAGGGCGGCCGCAACCCTTCCGCAGGGACTCGGAGGTGAGCAGCGCCAGGCCCCCAGTGATGGGCGGTGATGAGATCCCCAAGATCCTGGAGGACAGAGTGGGAAACCGGCCCTTCTGCGAGGACAAGAGCGGCAACCGTCCTGAGCCCCCCCGCCCCCCGTGAGGACGGGAGCAGCGGGAGTCCTGAGCACCGCCCACCCCCCCCCCTCCCGACAAGGACGGGAACAGCAGCCATCCTGAGCCCCCACAGGACAGGAGCAGGCGGTCCCTCCCTGGCCAGACCGTGGGAGAGACGCAAGGACCCCGGACCAGTTTCCACCACCAGCCGCGAGAGAGCCCGGCAGAGCCGATACTCTGGACCCGATGGGGCCGCTTGCCCAGCGTGCGCTAAAGGAGGCCCTAACTGGCACGTGTGCCTTCCGGAATGCTCTCTGACCTGCAGCGTGGGCGCTCTGTGGCCCACAGAGCAGAGGTTCTCCTTGGACCACAGCTCCAAGGGAGACCCCCAGACCCGCGTGAATGCGCCTACTTCATGACCCTTGGTCTGGGCAGCTGGGTCGCTTTTCCGGGACCCGCTGTGCCCCCCACGAGCCAGGACAGGGCCGCACCCCCCAGCTCTCCTCCAGGCCCTCTGCAAACAGGTGTCCCCCTCACACATCTTGGGCAGAAGGAACCGACGCTCCAACACGCTTTGGAAAGAAGGAAGAAGCGTGATAATGTGAGGGCTAAATTTGGCCTTAATTACTTTGAACAGAATACACCCCAGGGAGAAGGGATCTTTTTCTAAGACTCCGCAGCGTCAGGAGAGAGAATGTCTGTGAACAACCCGTGCCGGGGCCCCGGGGCCTCCCTGCCTGGGAACGACCTTCCTCCCGAGAGGAATCCTGAGCGGACGTGGCCCTCAGGACGGCGGCCGCGGTGAGGGCACGGGGACCGCGACCAGGGCGGCAGCCAACCATCCCCCACCTCGGGGCCCCGAAGCCGGCGAGCGGACGGGGCTGGATTCTTCCCTTGGAGAAGCTGAGAGGCCCCGGAGAAAAGGCCTGCGGATGGCCACGGGGCCACCAGGGCTCGGCCCTCCAGTCAGACAGGGCTGCCCGGGAGCACAGCAGCACCGGAAATGATGGCCGCAGTGCAGGAGGGCTGGCCCAGCAGCGCCGTGAAGCGGGGGACCTTTTGGGGTACCGGGGAACCCCCCCAAAAGTGCACGGGGAGGCGAGCAAAGCAGAGCGTGCATCTGGGGGTCTCGTGAGACAGCAGAGAAAATGCGGGGTTGGGTCTCAGGATGACAGAAACCCCACTGCTGAAGAATCCTGTCCCTAGCAGTCACCCGGGGTGGGGGGGGGGGTGGTGGAGGACGCGGCCCAGCCAAGCCTCCAGCCACTGGGACAAGAGGCCGGGGCCAGGCACTGGGACCCGGGGGGCTTCCAGGGGCCGGGCAGGAGCCGGGAGAGGAAATGCCACAGCCACACCGCAGGTACTGTTCACCCCTCGCGGTGAGCAATCCACCTTCTCAGCGTGCACGCCATCCCCTTATCTGGTTCCAGAACATTCTCACGGCCCCAAAAACAACCCGTCCCCATCAGCCGCTGCTCTGCCGCCCGCCTCTGGGTCTGCCTGTTCCCGACACTCCGTACGGACATGGCCCCACGTGGACCTCCTCGCCCGGTGCTGGGGGCAGCGGCGCCTTGCCAGCCCCACGTCGGGGTCCCTGGCCACCCACACACACCAGCGGCTCGAAGAAACTGCAGGTTTTCACTCAGCTGTGGGGGACACGCAGCTCGATGCCACTGTTTCTGGGAGTTCAGCTGACAGTGGAAAGCCAAGGGCTGGTGACAGACCTCAGGCGTAGTCACGGAGACCCACCTTCCAGGGCCAGCATCTGTCACTGAGGCCTTGACGATGAGAAGAGAATGTGAGGGAAGTGTTGGCAGGCGTGGGGCAGACGTCCGTGTCTCTGTCTCTGCCTCTCTGCCTATCTCTGTCTCTGTCTATCTCTATCTCTGTGTCTCTGTCTGTCTCTGTGTCTTGTACACACTGGCCTTGCAGGTAAACCCACCACTTGCTGATGGGGAGTTGTGGGCTGCTGACGCCCTCAGTCACGCGCCATCTGGCAGGTTCGAGGGAGTCAGGTGGGAACGGCAGATGGGCTTTAGGGTCCCAGCTCCCTTGGGGTTATTTTTTAGGTTTGTTTTCAACCACGTCTTTCTCGTTGATCCACTCAGCAAACACTAAGCAGACACCGTTAAGTGGACCAGGAGGGACACTCCTCGACCCGCCCGTGGGGCCAAGGTCAGGACATGTCGTGTGCTTATTGGCCGTGCCATTTCTCCTTTGGTGAAATTTCTGCTCAAGTACTCGTCCACTTTATTTGGGTTATTTTATTGATTAATTGTAGACGTTCTTTATGTATGGTGCATACAAGTCCGTCATCAGACACATGGCTTGCAAATATTGCCTCCAGTCTGTGGCTTGCCTTGTCACTTTCAAAATGATGCCTTTTGAAGTCCAAATGACCAGTTTTTTCTTTAATCGCTCGTGTTTTGTGTGTCACATCTAAGAAATCTCTGCCAAACCCAAGGTCTGGAGTATCACTCCCACGTTTCTTTTTAAGGGCTTTATGAGTTGAGTTTGTTCACTTAGGTCTTTGATCCATTCTGATCAAATTCATCCTCTTTATATAAATTCCTCTGTTCGCACATGGTGACCAACGGTTCCGCCTCGTGTATTGAGAAGGCCGTTCTCTCCCCCCTGGAATTGCTTCCGTGCCTTTGCTGAAAATCAATTGCCCGTAAGCATGAGGGTTTATCTGTGGCTCTCAGTCGTGTTCCGCTGACCCGCACGTCTGTCCTCGGCAGGAACCGCAGGGCCCTGGCGGCTGCAGTGAGTTGTCCCACTTTCTTTTCTAAGACCGGCTGTTCTGGGTCCTCTGCGTTTCCATAGAACAGATTACGTCATCAGCTTCCGAGGAATCTCTTGTCTTTGTACTTCTGGTGTCCACACTTGGCCCGAGTTCTCTCCATCCTGAACATTGGTCTCAGGTCTGTGAGTCCACAGCTGTGATGCGTGTGGTCTGGCCCTGTGGTGGCTAAGTGGCCACTGGAAACAGGGCCCTGGTCCCACATGCCAGGGTCTGGCCAGTGTCCCCTGGGCTCGCTCACTGGGTGCGTGCTGTCCCCCAACAAGGGCGGTGGATGACAACCAGACCATCTAAGTGCCAGCGGGATGGGCCTGAGGGCACACGGTGGGCTCAGCCCTCTCACCAAACAGCTTAGTAAGCTCAGCTCGTTCAACCAGGTGGGTTTTAATTTTCTTTTTTAAACAGCCTCATAAGGAAATACGGAAGCTTTTACATCCCTCCATTCTGCCTGCCATCTAGACCAGGGTGAGAACGGCCAGAAGCTTTGGTCTGGGGACAAGTCCAACGTCCCTGCCTCGAGCCTCAGGCCCGGACACAGACAGCAGACAGCCAGCAGACTTGCCACACTGGCACTCTGCCCCCAGGTCACCGGCCTCCTTCAGAGAAGCACATAAGCGTGGCCTTGCCAAGCCGCTAAACGAAGAACGGCTCAGCCAACCAACGTGGGCGCCCGCACGTTGCCACAGACGCCAGAGACTCCCCTGCTCACCTCGAGCCCGGGTCTGGTCTGGTTTGCCCCCGTTTCCAGGTCGACATAATGGAAAATTACTCTCCTCGTAATACTAAATTACATGGAGACACCTTCCCCAAATCGTCTTTCTACTGTTCGAAAGCATTGACACTGTGCATAGTTAATCCGCATGGTGTTAAACACACAGCTTCTGTGCTGTGTGTCAGTGTCCCTCATGCACAACCTCCCGGTGCTGCTTGGGTTTTATTTTCTCTATTTCTGTTTTGTTTGTGGTTTTCTCTAGATTTGCATTTGGGGAAAGGAACGCAGTGCTGCTTGGGTTTTATTTTCTTTATTTCTGTTTTGTTTGTGGTTTTCTCTAGATTTGCATTTTGTACACTCGCAAAATACTTTTCAGGGAGGTTTTAAAAGAATCATTTTTGCCTTGGAGTAAAAACAAAGAATGCTCCTGCTAAAAAGTGCCAATAAAATAGACGTGCTGACTCACACTGAGAATTTTCCATCGCTACTGGGTTTTAACCGCCTAGATAGAGGAATCATTTTCGACAATTGGGCCTGAACTGTTTGGTTTTATTTATTTATTTATTTATTATTTTAACATTTATTTATTTTTGAGACAGAGAGAGACAGAGCATGAGTGGGGGAGGGGCAGAGAGAGAGGGAGACACAGAATCAGAAGCAGGCTCCAGGCTCCGAGCCATCAGCCCAGAGCCCGACGCGGGGCTTGAACTCACGGACCTCGAGATCGTGACCTGAGCTGAAGTCGGACGCTTAACCGACTTAGCCACCCAGGCGCCCCTAGGCCTGAACTGTTTGTGCGCGGAAAGTAGCCGTGACAGCAGGACGTTTTCCCCAGCGCGTGGACTGGGGGTTGGGGGATGAGGTGTTGTCTCCACCACGTGCACCCCCGCCCCCGCCGTAGCCAGGGCCCCAGACCTCACCACCCCCACTTGACGGGCAAGGGCTGGCCCTGATCACACAGCACCAGGATAGGAGCCCCCAGGCGGTGGGACCATGAGAGCGGCCAGGGCACGGGGTCACCCACTCTCCACACTCACCCTGGGGTGCAGGGGCGGTCCGGCCCCGGCAGGGAGGGGGTCCGGCATCCTCACACCCGCCCCTCCCCTGCCCTGCACTCGTCAGGGTGCTGACAGAACCCACAGAGCAGCCGGCCACAGGGAGGAAGCCCACGGAGGATGCATGAAGCCCGCCGTGCCCTCCATATCTCCTGGAGGCCCCCTCACCTGCCGCCCTTCTGGCCAGGGGACAGGCTTGTGTGGCCTCCAGGCAGGGCCGGCTATGTGGTTTTTGAGGTCCGGTGCAAGATGAAAACGTGGGGTCCTTGTCAAAAACTTACGAAGAATTTCAAGATGGCAACAGCAGAGATTAGACCAAGCGTGGGGTCCTACTGAGTGGGGACCCTGTGTGTCTGCCCAGGCCGCAGCCCCATGACGCCGGCCCTGCCCTCAGGGGTCCCCGAGGCAGGACAGGGTGCCGTCAGGCGTGTCTCTGGGCAAAACCCACATTTGGGGAAACCTTCCCCCCCCGAACCCCAAGAACCCTCCTCCTAGTGACGGCCCCTCTTGCCCTTGGCACCAGGGTGGGGGAGCCCTGGGGACAAGTAAAGACCACCGATCTGTGGCCGGCCGGGATGTCTGGCGCCACAGGTGACAGCTGCTGGCCTTGCATGGTGGGAACAGCAGCTTCAGGTGGGGCAGGCCCCGGGCGACGGTGCCCAGCGCCCCACGGATGGGCCGCAGTCCCCACCCCCATCATCCCTGAGGGGCCGTTCCATAAGCCCTCCGGCCAAATCCTCTCATCATTCCCACAGGCTTTGCTCGAGAAAGGGAATTACTTAGGAGACTAGAGTTCTTCCTGCCGTGGTGACTTTCACGCCTTCCTCTGGGTTATCGCTTGAGGTTTTCCACCAAACCCACCCTGGAAGGCGGGCGGGAGGCTTCCAACGCTGCACGTGGGGCTGGCACGCTGGACGTGGCTCCACGAGCCCTGGAAGGTGTGGGACGGAGAAGCCTGCCCGGGGCACCTCTGGCCCGAGCTCGGGTCCTTGTCTGCCTGGAACGGGCAGCCTGGCCCCGCACGCCGAGGGCGCTCCCGCACAGGTGGCAGGGGCAGCAGGGACGCGCTCACGGAGTCGCCTACCGAGGTCACTGCCAACGTGTAGGCACAGAGCACCTCCCAGGTGAAAGCCAAGGACGGGCTAACGTCTGTGCAGCTCTCAGACCAGGCCCAGCAAACAGGAAGAGGAACAAATGAGTGTGTGTGCCTGCTGGGCTATGGAAAGCTGGCTCGTTCTGGAAAGGCTTCACGGCTGCCGATGGAGACACCGGAAAACAGCAAAAATAAACGTCCAAGAACAAGAGAAAGCCAGCGGGAGGGGCGGCTGGGTGTGCAGGGCCCCCCAGGGCCGGCGCGCTCACGGGTGGTTAGGACGAAGGGGTAGGGCCTCTGGTCTCAGGGCACACGGCCCCCGTGGTGTCCCCGGCTCCAGCCCGTCTCCAGACCGAGAGCCGGTTCCGGTTGCCGCATCCACCAGACGGGCAGGGATCCCACGGCGTTTGCTGCCAGCAGCGTTTGGTGTGTGTGCCAGGCCGCCTCCCCTGCCCCCCAGCCCCCGCCACGCTCGCGGCCCCTCGTGGGTGGGCTCTAGGTCACTGCTAGGTGACACTCAGCTAATGGGAGCCCCTTCGGGGGTGGAGAGTGTCCCTCTCGGGGGCCGAGGTGGGGTCGGCGGCCGAGACAGGAACTGGAGGCCCCGATTCCGAGGATTCCGAGTTCGGGCCAAGCGCTCCGCAGGCAGGAGTATGTTCCATTGGGGCGCCCGCGAGCAGCCTGGCTCTTCCCGAGCCACAACCGGGCAGAGGCTCTGGGGACGGTGGCTTCGGCCTGAGTGGCCTGAGTGGCAGCAGGAGGTGGGACTGGTCCGTGGGGCAGCAGAGAGCGCCCCCATGCGACCACTGTGTCCTGTGGCACACGAAGGCCAGCACGGGGGTATTGTCATCACTGTTGTTTGCAAATCAGGAACTTCAGAAACAGGGGAGAAGTCCCCGGGGTGAGGGCCCCCAGGCTCCAGGCCCCGCGGCCTCCTCTAGGGCGTCCTCACCCTACCCTGACCGAAGGCCTCGGCCGGGCAGGGCCAGGGCTGCGCGGGCAGAGCCACGAGCTTGGAGGGCAGCACTCAGCCGAGAACCTGCCAGGCGTGCGGCCAGACCGCATCCGGGATGGAGGTTGGCCCTAAATCTCCGCGAAACCCTCTCCAGTCCCTTCCGGGGTTCAGATGGAAACGGTCTGCGACCAGCTTCCGGATGCTTCGAAAGCGAGTTTCCTGACTGCCACCTGAACAAGAACGTGCGGTCCAGGCCAGTGGGTGAGGGCCTCTCACTGCGTGAACCCAGAGCTCTGAGCGGGGGGAGGAGGCCGGCCGGCCCAGGCGTCCTGCTCTGGGGACACTCAGGTCAGCGTTCTTGCGATTGATGAGGTGGAGACGTCCCGACCAGGATACACACGAGCCAGCCTGGGCGGCCAGAGCTCCGTCCCCGGCCCCCGCGGGTGCAGAGTGTGGCCGGGGGCCAGCCTGCTGTCTTGCTGCCAGGCTCTGGGACACTCAGTTTCGTCCCAGAGGAAGGAGCTCCCCTAACCACTGGTCTGCCACCGGCTCTTTTCAGACACACCGAAGCCTGTCGTCGCCTCTGCTCTGTGACGGGCACCCTCCCTGGGCGCACACAGCCGGGGGATCTGCTGAGACCAGGAGCACGCCATCCTCCCCGAGCGAGAGCTCGCGGTGTGTCTGGGCTCACTCGGCGGGACCGGATGCCTCCCCCCAGACCCAGACACTGTGCCACAGGACACACTTTCCGCGTGGCCCCTCTGGGAGGAGTGGAGGCAGTTAGGGCAATGGTGAAATCGTGCCCCGATGTTGTCACCACCCACCAGCCACCGTGGCCTTTGTGCCCGTGGACACAGTCGTGGACGTGACCCGTGGTGTGCCACACGCCCAGTGACCAAAGTCAGGCACAGATGTTGTCTTGGGCCGGGAAGCTTCCGTGACCTTCTTCGGGAAAAGTGAATTCTTCAACACGTGGTGCCTGAGGGCGTGCCTTACGCCCCGTTCCCGGTTTTGAGCCCGAACACACGATTTCATCTCCAAAGGTAAGAAGCCTTGAGCATTTCCTCTGTCCCGTGTCACCGTGACCCTCAAGCTGCCCACATGGAGACGGACCACTCACCGTGCAATTGGGAGCTGTCTGGCGCCCGCCCCCGCGGGTGTCAGGCGTGGACCGGAGCTGAAGCAAGTGGGTTGGCGCAAAAGGAAGGCGCGCTGCTTTGCCGGAAGAGAATCCCCCTTCCTACCTTCACAAGCACGCGACCAGTGAGCAAACAAGGCCAGAGTCCTGGGGAGACCCACCTCCTGCCGCCGCCTCCCTCGCCCCCTCCCCCCCGCCCCGGTGGAGACAGACACACTGCCTGGCTCTCGGATAAAGAAGGAACTTCATTGGGTCCGTCTGCAGCTGAGCGAGTGCGGGGCCCAGGGCTTGTGAAGGGCAGAGCCGGCCCCCGAGTTTCTGGCCCAGGGGAGCCCCTCGAGGGCCCCCAGGTGGCACCACGGGCCCAGGGGCCCAACCCGAGAACCGCTGGCCGGGTGACTGTCCCGTTCCCTAGGGGGTCTGACCTCCCGCATGCTTCACCTGCAGACAAGGGGCCTCCGTGGCCGAGTCCCCTGAGCCCACGGCTGCACCCCAGGTGACACTGCACAGGGGGCTCGATTACTCCGCTTGAATGCTGCCAATGAAGGTCTACACCAAGTTTTTACATCGTGGTTTCAGGCCCTTTAGCAATTGGCTCAGAGAGGAGAGCGTGTGTCAGCGAGGTCCGCGGCTGTGATAGCCCCTCAGGCGGACGGGGGCGATGGCTCCTTCCTGGCCAGTGGCCTCTGGCCTCTGGCCGCCCCAGGGAGGGAGAGAGAGAGCACCACGTCCCTCCACCAACCCGGAGAAGCACGGGGCTTGCCAGCCGGGTCTCAGCTGCGCGTGCGATGGGTCCCAGCTGGGCAGGGACGGGCGCTCGGTTCCACAGGAAGGACACACCGAGGCCACACGCTCTCAGGGAGAGGACGTGGCGCACACACAGCTGAGGACACAAGATGCTGCCGTGTGCGGTGCCCACGCGGGTCTGGGTGGTGAGCGGGTCACGGGCATCCTGAGGTCAGGTGTTTCCCTACGCGGCTAAAACGCCCTTAGACCACAGTGTTCGCACACAAAGCTGTGGCCTAGACGCGGCTGCCCAGACCGGGGTCGCCCTGCGCCGGGGGCAGTGGGACCCCGGACATCCCGCGGGAGGAGGGGGACGCCCGCGAGGCTCTGGTGCTGGCAGCTGTGCCTCAGGCGCCCAGCCGTCCTGGCGGAGACTTCTGGAAGGGCGTCATCTCGTCCCTCTGTTCACGAAGAAACGCACACGCAGAAGTTTGGGGAATCCGGAAAACTGTGGAGGAAACAGTCGCCACAGGTGGGACGTGAGCAGCGCGGGCCTTTAGGAAGCTGGCTAGTGCCACTGCCAAGCCACCGCCACCACGTGGCCCCATGGGCGTTTGCACTCCAGTGTGCCCGGCTCCCCCCGCCCGCCCGCTCCCTGCCGCCAGCGGGCGGAGGCGACCTGGGTCCTGCTGACGTGGAACATGCCACAGCCCGGCCCTCGCTCCGCCACCCGCCAGCGCCGACACCTGCCCTGAGCGGGGCGGGGGAAGGAGTCACAAAACAGGGCGGCTCAGAACAGGGAAAGCTGCCAAGCCCTGAGCCCTTGAGGCACCAGAACCAGCTGTGCCGCCCTCAAGGGTGAGGGTCCTCAGGGGGGCGTGGGGTGTCGGCCCCCTCCGGGGCTCCTCCTCTGGCCGTCACGGCCAGGCCACCACCCTCGGGTCTAACCGCTACATCACCCGGCCGGCCCGGCCAGGGTGGAGGTGCGGCCGGGCCGAGGTCGTGCCGCCGGCCACGGCGATGAGAAGGGGGAGCCTGTGCGTCGGGGGCTGGGGAGGCGGGACTTGGGGTTGACTGCGCCCGCTGGCCAGGCGGTCAGGGGTCGCCGCGTGGGGTCAGGGGGACGCAGCCTCGAGATGGCCGTCTGGAGAGCCGCAGTCCGCAGCACTAGGCAGGGTCTGCAGGGGGGCCCTGAGGGAGCCGGGCGCCCCTCATGGCCTGCCCTCCCTCGGAGGCCCCGGCAGGGATGGGGGAGAACGCACCCAAGCCCTGCGGTGAGATGGTCCCTCCCCACGTGCCGCCTCACCTGTCTGTCCACAGGGGCCTCGGGCTCGGACGCCCCCGCACAAGGCCCCACCCTCCCCGTGGGCCAGTTGGACTAACGTCCCGCGGCCCAGCGTCGGGCCTGTGGCTCTGTCTCCAGACTAACAGCCAGCTCCACGGAGGGTGCGTCAGGAGCACCTCACTAGAGCTCCCTGGAGGAAGAAAGCACCTCGACACGCGGGATGGCCCGTATCGTGACCAATGAAATACTCACCAAAAAGCAAAAGCAGCACGTTTCTCTGGTTAATTAAAACAGTGCATGGGGCGCCTGGGTGGCGCAGTCGGTTAAGCGTCCGACTTCAGCCAGGTCACGATCTCGCAGTCCGTGAGTTCGAGCCCCACGTCGGGCTCTGGGCTGATGGCTCGGAGCCTGGAGCCTGTTTCCGATTCTGTGTCTCCCTCTCTCTCTGCCCCTCCCCCGTTCATGCTCTGTCTCTCTCTGTCCCAAAAAAAATAAATAAACATTGGAAAAAAAAAAATTAAAAAAAAAAAAAACAAAAAAACAGTGCATCTTCCTGGTGCGGCCGTGCGCCGCTGTGTAAGCAGGTTCCCGCGCTGGCTGAGGCGGGACCCAGCTCGGGCAGGTGACCCGAGGGGCTCCCGGGCTCCCGGCGGGATCCTGCCTGGCGGTGAGGCCTCCAGGCTGGGGGGGGGCTGCCTCGTGGTCCAGGGGGGCGCTGGGCCGGACCACGTGACCACAGATCCCAGGAGGAGGCATGGCGGCCTCGGGGGCGAGCACGGTTCGTGGGAATGACCCCGCAAAGGCTGGTGGGCCTGACGGCCAGCCCAAGCGCCCGGGCCCGGTCCCCAGGGAAGGCTCTGGGCCTTGTTCCCAGGCCGGGGCAGGGAGGGTCTGTTCAGCAGGGAGGAGCGTGCTGGGGCTCACCTTTGGAGAAATGAGAAAGAGTTTGTGTCTTCCCTCAACTGCATGAAGCGCTGGAACGTGTCACCCGGAGGACTTCCCAAACTGCCGGTGGGCAACATCATTACCCCGCTTGACAGCTGGGGGAGCTGGGGCAGGAGAGGCCAAGCGACCTGCCTGATTCCCGGGCTCGGGGGGGCTCCAAGGGTCTGCACACAGGATGGGGGTCTCACACGCGTGGCCATTCACGTGGACATCGTTGGAAGGGCCACAGCGTCCGGGCTTGGGCCTGCGGAGCCGGGCCAGGACCCACACTCATTCCCTCCTCCTCCTCCTGGCTGTGCGCCCCGGGGCCAGGGATCCTGCGGGCACAGGGACCCCCCAGCTGAGGGAGGTGGAGCCCGGGCCTCCCTGTGCTGGACTGTGACCCCACACACTGCACATCCTCTGTGGGCGACCCACTCGCCCCAGGGCCCCGAGTCCCGCTCCTGCAACCAGGCCCTGAGGCCCTCCGGGGGACACCTCACCAGGCATTTCCCGCTGGGGCCCCAGGACAGCTCCGGAATAGCGACGTCCCTGGGTCCGAGCTGACCCTGCCCAGGGGCCACGGGGCCCCCGCACATCACCGCCTCCACGGCAGCTTGGGCCTCCTACCCCCACGATCTGGGTCAGGGCAAAGTGGCCCTGGGTGAGTGTGGCCCCACGGAGCCCATGGGAACAGCTGACAGTGGGCTCCTGTGCCTGTGATCGCCCGGACCTGCTCCCCGACCCCAGTCCCTGCCTGTTCCTCCAGGGGGCCCTGAGCAAGCCAGCCTGTTTCAGCGAGGCCTCCAGACCTGCTGCACCAACAACGTGTGACGTCTGACCCAGCCGCCCTGCGTCCTGCCGTCCTGGGGTCCCTTGCACGGGCACACGGGGAGCTGACGGCCGTTCCGCTTGCATATACGGCCGACCCTGGCACAGGGCCGCCGCGGGGGCAGTCCTCCGCGGAGTCGGCGTTCAGACGGAACCTGGTACCCGCATGTTCACAGCGGCCAAAGGCTGGAGACGGCCAATGCCAGTTTGTTCGTGGGTGAACAGATGTGGGGCGCCCGCTCGAGGGGTGTGACCGGCCTCGGCCGGAGGTGCTGGTCGTACCACAGCTGAGGGGAACCTCAGGAACATGGGGAGCGAGGAACGGGCACCAAGGCGGAACCCGTGTGTGACCCCAGCTGTGGGAAAAGCCCAGAACAGGCAAACCCAGAGGGCAGACGCGGCACAACCTGAGAGAGTTTGGGGGTCGGCAGGGGGAGGCCAGGAAACTTCTGGAAGCAACGGGTAGAATCTGACTCCACCTCACGAGCTGGGACTGGCTCCTCCGGGCTCTCCTCCGGAGGCGCGGCCCCTGGAAGAGACACCCAGGACACGCGGGGAGCCAACAGACTGCCGGGGCCCCTGCCTCGTGCCCTGCACGCAGATGGCATCATGTAAATGCTCACTGCCCCGTGCTGCTGTGGGTCCCTCCTCGTGTGTGGCATCTTCTCCTCTAAACATAAACGCCCAGGTGTGGACTGCCCCCTTCACCGGGCAGCGAGCTTGGCAGGCAGGAGGGTCCTGGGATTTGGGGAGACCACGGACATCACAGGCCCTCAGTGGCGCAGACAGATGACAAGGGTCACAGAGATCAACTCTAGCCTCTGGTGTGGGGATCACAGAGTCTTTGGTGTGGAGAGCGTTGGGGTCACGCTATTATGGCAGGAAACTGTCATGAAGAACAAAACGGCCAGTGTCCCGACAGATGGGCCGCCATCCCTGTGCACAGGCCGCGTGTCTGCTCTAGGGGACCTGGTCCTCTCTGCGCCGGGACAGCCAGTGCGCGGCCAGGGCCAGGCAGACGCAGGCGTCCGCTGAGAAGGGAGGCAGGAAGGCGTGTGCGGTTCACACAGCAGTGTCGCTGAGCAAGCAAAACGAGACACTGACGATCCAACCAGCAGGTGCGAGACCCGGGCGCTCCCAGACGGCCCCGCCTCCTGGGCGTTGTCCAAGCAGCCAGGACTCAGAACTGGAAAGACTCGGGTTGGAAGAACCTTCTGGAATGGCTGATTGGAGAGGTGCTGGGAGCAAACACGTCTCCTTGCCGAGCGTCTAGGCACCGCGAAGGTGCCTCGTCCCGGGACAAGCCCCCCGGCAGAGAGGAGCCACGTGTCCAGCAACTTCCACTGGGACAGACGCCCACACCCGGCTTCTGCGACGACCCCATCGGCAAGGCTCCGGGGCTGCCGACCCGAACCCTCACACCCCGCTCTTCACAATCCAGGTGCCGTGTGGACACAGCGGGGCAGGAGCCACAGCCAAGCTGCTCCGGTAACTTTTCCTGCTGCCTGGGGCCGGCCGGCGTGCCTCTCCTGAGGCTCTGAGGGGCCTGGGGACCCGGCTCTGGTCACGGGGTTGTCACTGTCCCTGTCACGTTTGTCCCCAGGACCCCACGAGGGTGCAGGCTCAGGCATTTTCTCCCAGAGACTATGGAGCATGCTGTACACAATTGTAGCCAGAGATGCCAGGCCCCAGAGGCGTGCCGTGTGTGAGAGGCCCTGGGAACCCCGAAGCCAGCCGAAGCCAGGGCAGCTCACGATATACCCCGCCAACCAGTAATGAGTCACAGCCAAGTGAACCCAGGGGAGGCCCAGGGGAGACCCGGGGATGGCCCAGGGGAGGCCCAGGGGAGACCCAGGGGAGGGCCAGAAGAGGCCCAGAGGAGGCTGAGAAGAGGCCCAGGGGAGGCCCAGGAGTGGCCCAGGGGAGGCCCAGAAGAGGCCCAGAGGAGGCTGAGAAGAGGCCCAGGGGAGGCCCAGGGAGGGTCCAGGGAGGCCCAGAAGAGGCCCAGGGGAGGTGCAGGGGAGGCCCAGGGGAGACTCAGGGGTGGTCAAGGGGAGGCCCAGGGGAGGCTCAGGAGAGGCCCATGGGAGGCCCAGGGGTGGCCCAGGGGTGGCCCAGAGGTGGCCCAGGGGAGGCCCAGGGGAGGCCCGGGGAGGCCCGGGGATGGCCCAGGGAGGCCCAGGGGAGACTCAGGGGTGGTCAAGGGGAGGCCCAGGGGAGGCTCAGGGGAGGCCCAGGGGAGGCCCAGGGGTGGCCCAGGGGAGGCCCAGGGGAGACCCGGGGATGGCCCAGGGAGGCCCAGGGGAGGCCCAGGGGAGACCCGGGGATGGCCCAGGGAGGCCCAGGACAGCCCAGGGGAGGCCCAGGGGAGGCCCAGGGGTGGCCCAGGAGAGGCCCAGGGAGGTCAGGGGGGGCCCAGGAGAGGCCCAGGAGAGGCCCGGGGAGACCCAGGGGAGGCCCTGGAAGAGTGAGTCCTCTGGAAGAAGGCAGCCGCAGGACAGGGACAGCAGCAGAGCCACCAGGAAGGCCTGCACCCCCAAGCCAAGCCCTTAGGGGAGGCCTAAGCGAGGCCCAGGAGAGGCCAGGGGAGGCCCAGGGGTGGCCCACGAGAGCCCTAGGAGAGGCTTAGGTGCCACCACTCTGAGCCAGCTACTAGGTATCCTCTGGGATGCCTGACTCCCACAGTAAACCGGGACCCTCGGTGAGAACAGCAGGACCAGGACAATAGGACCCCAGGGCCCTACCACCCTACATCCAGGAATGTCCCAAAGCATGACGAGTGCTTTGCCAGTCGAGTGTGTCCTCTTACATTTGGACAGGGCTGCAACGTGGCCGTGTGCCCCTGCTTGACCTGGAGCCGGCAGGAGGCCAGGACAGTGCAGAGGGCAGCAGGCTGGACGTGTCCCAACGCCAGCTTGTGATCCCAGCCTCATGTGGCGGCTTTGTGCCTTCCTTTACTGGAAACACTACCTTCCCAGACAGTAAAGAGCCACTCTGACGGCCGTGGGTCGGCTGCTCTGTCTCTGAATCCGGGCTGGCACTGGGCTTGGCTTGGGCGTGCAGGCCTTCCTGGTGGCTGGGCTGCTGTCCCAGGCCTGAGGCTGCCTTCTTCCAGAGGACTCACTCTTCACACAGGGGTCATCGCGGGGAGGTTCTGGAGCCCTCTGTGCCAAGCACAGAGCACCCCGGCCATGCCCCGCCCCACCTATGAAGGATCCCGGGAGGAGGGCCGGGCCCCCCGCCCCGAGGCTTCTGTGCATGAACCCGAGGAGCTCCCAGTCCAGGCCGACCCAGCCGGTGGGCCCACCAGCCTGCGAGCCTGCTTGTGGTTGCTGTCTACACTCACCACCTCATTTCACAAAGACCGCGAGGTGGGAGAATGCACAGCAGAGCAAGAAAGACACGCGGCGGGGGGGGGCTCAGGCTGGGCTGAGAGCTCACGCGCAGGCTCGGGGGAGCGGGTGGCCGGGCTGAGAAAAGCGTGTCATCCACATTCGGGTAGGGGTAGGTCTGCTGACCAGCCCCGCCCGCACCCCCCGGGGGCCCTGAACTGCCGTTTTGAGCTGATCCCCGTGCTGGCCCAGAGGGACGGCTGCCGCTCCCGTGGCCCCAGCTCCGTAGGTGCCACCACCACCCGCGCGCCGGGACCACGAGAGGCACCGGCGGAGTCACGGTGCAGGACCCTCATCTACAACAGCTGCCTCATCAGCCAGGACGGTCCCCTCGTGGCCTCTCCTGGCTGTGAGAGGGCGAGGCCTGGAGAAGCCACCCAGGCTCTGCCACCGCTGTGGACCCGCCGAGCTCAGGGCTCAGGGGGCTGGTTGGGTGCCCTCAGAAGGGCGCTCTGTGCCAGGTCACCCCCAGCACCCCCCACAGCTCAGCTGTCACCCTCGGAGGCTGGGGGGGCGGGGCGAGGCCCAGAGATGGTGGGCGGAGTTGCCCGCACGAAATGCCAAAGATGGATGGCACGGGTACCCTCATGCGCACGCGCACGACACAGGCACGTGCGTGTACAAATGCACACGAGACATTCACGCACTCGTGTGCACACACGCTCGTGCACAAGAACGCTCCCGTGCACACACACGTCACCAGCTGCCATGGCAGGGTGGCTCATCCTGGAGTCGGCTCACTCACTCACCGGCAGGGAGGAGGGGACGCAACGGCTGCGTGGGGACGCTGGGCAGTGCCCCGTGGACTCCTGCTGGGCCCTCGCTCGGGGAGAAGAGAATCTCCTGACCTGACTCCCTCTCCCCACATTAAAATCAGGTCCATCTGATTTTCAACACCACGATTTGATACAGGTGTTTGGTTTTTTTCTTTTTTTTTTCTTTTTTTTAATATTTATTTATTTTTTGAGAGAGAGACAGAGCATGAGTGGGGGAGGGGCAGAGTGGTTTTTTTTTCTTTTAAGAAAAAAATAAAGGGATTTTTCTACTTGGAAAAGATACGATTTTGCTTTTGTAAAATCTATAGACGATCCCCCGTGACTTCGCTTTTGTTCAGTGCAGCTCATCGAGCTACGAGGCTATAGCTTCCTTCTGACGGCTTCATGCCAGACGTCAGCCGAGTTTGCCCAGCGAGACGCACTTTCTGAACAAATAGAAAAATACATTTCGCAGATTTGGATAAAAGGCAAAGGTCGCTTGGGTGGAAACGTTTTCCCTTCTGTGCGTGTGGTAACTATGTGCATCACAGACTCTCACGAGATTCCTTCCAGCACCTTCCAGGCTGGCTGTCTTCGGTGCTGAGTGTGGATCCCGCCATGAAGACAGCACCCTGGTTTGAGGAAGGTGGCCCTCGGCATGTGGGCACCTGCACCCACCCCCCCGCGGTGGCCTGGGCGTGGGGTCCCAGCGTCGGCACCCTCCTGGGGCCAGGGGACGGTCGAGGCCTCGGGGCGTCCCATTGCCCCGGGCTCTGCAGCAGACCCGGAGCCTGGAGCGGCCACCTACACACACACCTGACACGGCCCCGGCCAGAGAACAGACTAGAGGCACACGTCGTGCCCACGCAGCTGCTGTGTCCCCGACAGCGCCTGCACTACTGGGCCCTGGCGGGGGTTGTCTGTTGCTCTGCCCCCCAGGTGGCCCGCTCTGTGCCTCCTACGGGACCGAGGGCTAGTCGGACTGTGCAGTTCAATGACACTGGCCACCCAGGCAGCGAGGCAGGGCCGAGCCCGCGGGTGACTGACTACGAGCTTGGGTCAGCCCGGAATCCCGGGGCCAGATGCCCGGGGGCCAAGGGCCTGCCGGCCAGGCCCCAGGATGCGGTCTGATGCGTCCCAGCCACTCGGGCAGCCGGCCAGGAGCCCCCTCACACCCCAAGTGGAAATCCCACTGTCCCTTGTCGTCCTGTGGTTGGAAATCACCGTGGCCCAGACAGGACAAGGGACTCCGTGGTCAAGGACAGTCGCCTTCTCTTCCTGCTGGTGGCAGTGGCTGGGGTAGCTGCAGGGCTCAGAGGGAGCGGTGGGTCATTCCCCAGGCATTTGCGGACAGCCTGGAACAAGGCGCCCTTGAAGGACACCAGTCTGTCTGTGGAACGTGTGTGTGAGGCCCAGCAAGCCAACCAGATGCTCGGACCAACCCAGCCAGGCGGCGTGTGGCCCTGACACGTGCACGCGTCCGAATGTGGCCGTGCAGACTCCCAGCAAGGCCCACGTGTGACGGGCGCCCTCCCGTCGGCCACGGCCCGGGCTGCGCGCGCTCCGCAGGGGCGGCAGGTGTGTGGAGACAAACGCGACAGGGGAGTGGGCCAGCGGCTCACCGAGCTGCACGAACGCCATCCGTTCCGGCTGTGGAGAGGACAAGACGCCCACGGCCTGAGCCCTGCGGCGGGCCGCGCATCGGCCAGCGGGGCAGGTGCCTGCTGGGGCCAGAGACACCAAAGGAGCAGGTCTGGGAGCGCCTAGGCCACGCCGTGCACAGAGCACTGTCCACGGACACCGCAAGGCAGGTGAGGACACCGGATTTGGGTTCCATCCCCACGTTCGGTCCCGCTTCTGCGCGGTCACAGACAGGGGTGGGGGTGACCTTCGTTGTCCTTTCCTCCAAACAAACAACGTTCGAAATCACCTGACTGGCTTCGGGGTCAAGTTCTTCCGTGATGTGCCCCCGGTAGCAACTCAACCACACACAGAAGCAATTTCGAGATTGAAATACTCGGGACGTGCTGTGCGTCTTGATCCACGGGCCCCGGGAGAGGGGAGTGGCCGACCGCGGTGAGCTTGCCTGTCGGCTCTGCACGGTGCACCCCGGAAGCAGAGAAGAGGCCGGGACAACACGTGGGGTCCACGTGGCTCTCCAGAGGCTGGTGGGGGGACCTCCACGGGGAGCTGTCCCCTCCACCCCGAGCCCCTCCCCGAGCTGTATGGAGAGGTTCCTGTTCAGGTTTCTGACCTTCCAAGTGCGCGGGCTCACCTGGCCCTGGGGGCTGGGACCCTGTCCCGCGTGTCAACCCTGCTGATAGACGCAGTGATGCTCCCCACGCCGCCCAGCACTGCCTCACCGTGTGGGTTCCTGATGTGCTAGCACGTTTCTCTTCAAAAGTAGGGTTCAGTGCATCGGGAAGCTTCTGGGTCCCAAATGCTGAGCGGGTCATGGACAGACCTTTAGCTCCCCTCACGGTCGTGGGTGCCAGATCTCAGAACAAAAAGTGACTTGTGAACTACCTCCTCAGAATTAAGTTTTGAATCACTCTCTATAAATTCAGAAACTCAGTTGTTGCTGGGGTGACCTTGGGTTTCTGCAGCTAAAAATATCTGAACAATGAACTTGACAAATGATTTGGGCTGAAGGATCCATCAGCCATGTCAGCTCTGAGCCCGGGGTGTGGGGGCTCACTGCCCTCCTGCCGGTTCCTGAGGCCGACTAATCAGATAATCAGGCAGCGTCAGATTAGCCTCCCCTGAGTCGTCAGGACACTGATGTATTTGGGAAAAATTGGCCGAACTTCTTCTGCGCAGCTCAGAGGAGCCTCCCAGGATCCGTCGTCCTCAGAGGCCAGGTAGAGACTTCATGGTGTGTCTCAAAAATCCTGTCTCCTCCGCAGGCCTGACGGGTCTGCCTGGATGTAACTTCCCGGCCCCCTCGCCCGCTTCCTCCGCCCAGGACCCGGCTTGCCCCTGAAGTCATCTGACCTCGTGGACCTTGACACGAGGGGCAGAAGCTCGAGCTGGTCCTGACCATCAGGCACGGAAGTTCGTGGCCTCCACAGCCCGATTCCGCCAGGGTTTTGAATGATCGCCCTCATGAGTGACACGGGTCTACAGAGCCACGTGCAGCGCTTCCTTTCGAAAGTAGAAACTGAAATCACGTTAAAACTGACGTGACAACGGCAAGAGCGACGTCCCCAACCGCTCGGTGAACACGCACCCGGTACGCGCCTGTGATGTCCTCACAGATGCAAGCCCTCGCATGTCCTGGTTCCTGATGTGGGCGAATAAAGCCAGAAACTGTTCCCTTAAAAAAAGAGGTTTTCGGGGCCCAAGACGCGTGGTCCGGTGGTCTGGGAGCCTTTCCCGGGGAACGTGGCTGAGAACTCACAGCACTTTGACACTGGGGACATCTAACCACTGCTGATTAAATCAGCAGGAGCGTATCGAGAACCCACCGGGCACTCCGCGAGAAGTCCACGCGGACACGGAGCGGGAGCACAGACCGGGCGTGGGCAGGGGCCTCCGGGTGAGCGGGGAGGAGGCTGGTGGGGGGCGGGGGGCCAGCTAGACCCAGGCGGGGCTGCGCGGGGTGGCCGGCAGCTGCTACAAACAAAGGTGGGGCAGGAGCTGGGGTGGCGGCTACTTCAGGCCCCGGCGCTTTGAGCACGGAGCTGGGAGCTGCTGGGCAGGAGGAGAGCCACGACGGGGGCTGAGAGAACATGCCAGGGGGACGTGCCCACGGGGGACAGACGCTGGAACAGCCAGAGAACAGCCTGGGGCTACCGCGTTGGGCACCGAGGCCTGGGCAGCCGGGACTCTGGTCACCGGGGCACAGCAGTGAGCGTGTGGGGCCCGGGGGGAGTGCCATGGCGAGGGTGTGGTCTGGTCCAGGGCTTCAAGGGGGACACGGTTTCCTCCCAGAGACCCCAGCCCCGGTGCCCCTCAGGAACACAGTGTGGCCAGCCTGTCTCTCCCCGGCAGGAGGAGCCCTTGGCCCCCAAGAGTGAGGAGCCCAGGGGCACATCCCCGGCAGACTGGGCCCCTCGCGTCCCTCACAGAATCCCAGACAGGCTAGCAGAGGCTCGGGGTGTGTGGGGTCGGGCACGGCAACCCTCTGTCCTCCTCCGTGGTCCCCACAGGAACCCGGGGCCACCCCCCAGCCTCCTCGGTGGCGGGGGCGGCCCTGGACCCAGGTGAAGGCGGGGGAAGCACAGCCTCTGCCGAAAATCCTTGCGAGGATCTGATCCTGACTTTGTGCGAAACGAGCCCCGACACAGGCAGGCCCACGGGGGGTACAGGGCGGGGGGGCAGCGTTTGCTAGAAGTGCAGAAAAGCGTGTGTCTCTGGACAACTGACCTGACGGACGCTGCCCCGCCCTGCCGGTCCCGTCCCGCGTCGGGAGGGGGCTCCGGGCGTCTGAGCGGGGACGGGGGAGGGCCCCTGGCCTGTCCTGCAGGGGCAGCGGGCTGTGCACGAGGCCCCCGCCGCCCAGCGCCAGAGGCCCGGGGCCGCAGTGGACCCTGAAGCTCTACACAAAACACTGGAAAGTCCGGGGGAGCCAGCAGGCGGCTTGCCCTCTTCCGCAGTGGAAACCGCACGAGAGCGCCAGCTGGGCTCACGCCCGGGCGCCACACGCGTGGGACAGAGGCTGCCGCTCTCCCCTCTGACGCTCTGGAGCGGAGACGCTGGCCCCCTTCCTCCGACTCCGCAGCCGCACACGAGCCAGACCAGTCACTGTGTGCCCAGGGCCGGCTCCTCCGTGCCCCAGAATGGACCCCCCTCGACGGAAATGCGGGCGGAGGGTTTCCCCGTGGTCACCCTCGGGGGGGCCGAGCTCCCGTCCTGTGACTTGGGTTTCCACGTGTGATGTCAGAGACACCTCATCGTCCAGGGTGCCCGTGTCCCACCCTGGGGACCCCCGGTACCCTCTGGATCAGCGGCCCCGCGGCCCGTGGCAGGGTCACGGCGCGTCTGCAAGGCCTGGCGAGGCCAGCGCCTTCGGGCAGGGTCGGGTGCTGGCCAAGGCAGCCGGGAGCCGCGTGAAGGTTGTCTCACCGACGGTCTGCTCGGGTGGGACCCTGCCCCCTGTCCTGGCCCGGTCACAGGGTTGGATGTTCCGGTTAAAAATAAAACTTTCAAAGCGCAACATCTGAGCGGGGCTGGGAGCAGCCTCACAGTCTCACGGAGGCTCTGGGAGCCCTGGAGCCCGTGCGGCACATGTCAGTCTCTTTCTCCGGCAACAAACGTTTGTTAAAAATTCCTGCGCTTTCTAATGAGAGCCAAGGGTGTCCTGTCGTCGCGGGCGCTCTTCATTGATCATGCCCGGCAAGGTCCGCTCCGTTTTATTTCGAAACGCGGATCAAGAGCCCGCGGATGCTCCTGGCATGTGAGGCAGCGCGTTCAGAACCACAGAGGCACCCGCGGCCCCGCTCGCCCGGGAAGCCGGCTCCAGGTGCCGCCTCGGAGCTCGAGTGTGCGGTCTGGCCGCACTTAGAGGGACCCAGGCCCGGCCTGGCGGCAGGTGGGCGGGAGGACGGAGCGGCCACAGAGGCACTGCCCGGGGGGCGCGGGGGACGGCGGGGGGGGGGGGGCACAGCCGGTGTCCTCACGCTTGCCCGTCCGGCCCTAGGCTGCGCCCCCAACACCGCCCATCCAGGGCAGACGCTGAGGACGCGGGCGGGGATGCCCTGCCGTCCTTCCACCCGTTCATAGTCTCATTACCTGCCTCTGAGGCTCCCGCTCTCGGCAGGTCTCCGCGGGGATGGCGAACGGGATGAGGCGAGTGTCCCTCCCCAGCGCCCGCTCACGGCAGTGCCGGGAGGCGCCGGAAGGTCTGCGCCCAGCGGGACCCCCGTCAGCACGAGCCACGTGCGGGGTCCGCTGACGCCCCCCATGTCCCGACAGGAGGCCCGGCCCCTCGGTTGCCACCGCCGTCCCGCCCCGTCTTCCTGGACGACATCCCACGGCCCTGGTGTCGCCGGACCCACTGTGGCGGGGGATGTGCCACCATGGTCTTCACGGTGGCTGCCTGCGCTTGGGGCGCCACCGGGTCCTCACTGCCCCCAGAGCTGTCCTGCCCACCTGTCGCCCCTGCCCCCCTCTGCCTGTCGCCACTGCCCCCCCTCTGCCTGTCGCCCCTGCCCCTCCACCTGTCATCCCTGCCCCTCCACCTGTCATCCCTGCCCCCCTCCACCTGTTGCCCCTGCCCCGTCCGTCTGTCACTCCTGCCCCCTCCACCTGTCACCCCTGCCCCCTCTCCACCTGTCGCCCCTGCCCCCTCTCCACCTGTCGCCCCTGCCCCCCTCCGTCTGTCGCCCCTGCCCCCACTCTGCCTGTCACCCCTTGCCCCTCCACCTGTCACCCCTGCCCCCCTCCACCTGTCGCCCCTGCCCCCCTCTATCTGTCACCCTTACTCCCCCCCTGCCTGTCACCCCTGCCCCTCTGCCTGTCACCCCTGCCCCCTCCACCTGTCATCCCTGCCCCTCTACCTGGTGCCCCTGCCCCCACTCTGCCTGTCACCCCTGCCCCCCTCCACTTGTAACCTCTGCCCCTCTTCTTGTTGCCCCTGCCCCCACTCTGTCACCTCTGCCCCCCTCTGCCTGTCACCCCTGCCCCTCTACCTGTTGCCCCTGCCCCCTCCGTCTGTCACCCCTGCCCCCTCCATCTGTCACCCCTGTCCCCTCCACCTGTCACTCCTGCCCCTCTGCCTGTCACCCCTGCCCCTCTACCTGTCGCCCCTGCCCCCACTCTGCCTGTCACCCCTGCCCCCCCTCCACCTGTCACCCCTGCCCCCCCTCAGTCTGTCACCCTTACTCCCCCCCCGCCTGCCACCCCTGCTCCTCTGCCTATTGCCCCTGCCCCCCTCCACCTATCACCCCTGCTCCCCCTCCGCCTGTCACCCCTGCCCCCCTCCACCTGTCGCCCCTGCTCCCCCTCTGCCTGTCGCCCCTGCCCACCCCTCCGCCTGTCACCCCTGCCCCCCTCCGCCTGTCGCCCCTTCCCCCCTTCACCCCTGATTCACCTCCTGGAGCCAGCTTGAATCTCTCCCACCCCAGCCTGAGCTCCAACGCTTTCCTCTGTCCAGAACGGTGGGGCTCCCGCTGTGGGTGTGCGGACAGCCCTCCTTCCTCTGTGTGCTCACTTGTCCCCAACGATCCTGCGGCACAGCCCAGGCCCCTGCACCCTGCCCAGCCTTCAGGGAGGCTTTCCAATACCTAGAAAATCGGAAGGTCCACGGATCCATCACCCTGGAGCCAGGGTGGGGCGGGGATACCTGGGGACCAGCCTGGTGAGGGGCCAGCAGACTCCGTCCTGGAGCACAGGGCCTCCCGGGGCACAGGTGACAGAGACCACCAGGCACGGGCAGGATGCCCACTCGGAGGCGATAGAGGGACCCAGGAAAATACCTTCGTGCTGGAAGCTGGACGAGGGTTACTCCAGACAGCTAGGTTCTGCCCAGTCGTCCCCCATCAGAACGGTCCATCCCTATCCCTCCAAGGGTGAGCAGGCCAGAGGACAGGTGCCATCCAGGAAGGAGGAGAGGGCACAGCAGAGGCCGAGCAGAGGGGCTCCTGGGCCCTGAGTCTCTGAGAGCACCCCCCAGGCCCAGCCCAAGCCAAGGTGCCATTTTGTAAATGAAAGAAAGTCCATCTGGAAGCATCTACAGGGGATTCAGCCAAGCGGCCAGAGCGGGGGTCAGGGCAGGGGTAGGAGCAAGGTGCTTAGGCCTCACCGCCTCTCACTCAGGTTTGCTGTCTGTGGCCCCGGAGTGTGGCCTCGCCCTGGGAGGGATGACCTGTGCTTACAGCTCCTCCGTCGGCTCTGAGGCTGGACCCTCGGTCCTGCGTGGCCTCCGACGGCCCCCAGGGGTCAGGTGCTGGGGCCCCGGGTTGGCCGAGGCACGGAAGCGGTGCACCCACAAGCTAATTTGCAAAAAGCAGCTTCTAGAGAAAAAAGCAGCTTCTAGAGCATCCCTGAGAACAAGAGGGAAACATTTCATCTTCCTCTAGTGCGTGTGTGGCAGGGGGGAGCTCCCTTCCCCCCCGTGAAATCGTGACTCCTCGTCTCCGGGAGGTCAGTGCGTCTGTCCCGCGACCTCCGTCCCCTCCGGCAGATGTCAGCCCCCCGCGGAGCTCCTGATCACTGGAGCGGGTGGGCACTAAAGGAGATGTGAAATTCCTGGGGACGACGGGGGGGTGTCGGTCACATGTCTGCCCTTCCCACATCACTGAAAATCCCGGAGCCAAAACCGAAGAGCCCCTTCAGTCGGGCAGGGACACAGCCTCGCTGCAGACCAGCAACCGCACCACGAGTCAGGTCCTCAGCTGCCGTGCACACCAGGCTGGATGCCGTTGTGTCCACACCAGGCTGCGTGTCCACGGCAAGGGCGCCTCTTCTCTGGCCAGAATTTGGTCTTGAGAGTCTAGTTGGGCTCGCGTGGAGGAGGGGGGCCTCCTGAGAAATCCACACGTCCTTGGGACCGTACGAGGAGGGCCCGGAAGGAGCCACGAGTGCCGGGCTGGGCATCCAGAGCCCGGAGGTGAGATCCCGCAAGTTGGGCCCATGCCAGCCTCAAGAGGAGGAAAGAAGAGGCCACTGTGCACAGGACGCATTGCGCAGGAGACCCAGGTGGCCGTGGGGGCTCCCCCAGCTTCTCAGCGAATGGCCTTCCCCGCGGGAGCCAGCCGGGCCGCAGGAACCACCTGTGGAGGAACAAAGAGCAAAACAACTGGGGGGAGGGGGGAGGCGGGGACGTGCAATCCCAAGAGAGAGGAAGAGCGTGGCCTCCAGGGTACCCCACGCTCTGTCTGTAGGCAAGTGTCTCAAGGAGAACAAAGGTCCAGGGATACGGCTGACGCAGAAACGTGAGGAGAAGGCTGGGGAGGGGCCGGCCAAGGAAGGGAAGGGAAGAGAGAATAAATACACTGCACAGATGGACACTCCTTGTGTGGCCAAAACAGCGTCAGGGACGTGGCCAGGGGCTCAGAGAAACCAAGAAAACAGTGGACACAAACCACCACGCCAACAGTTTCAGTGAGACGAGCATTCGGAACCCAGAGGGGACCCACTGGCTGAGTTGCTCCCGAGGAGGAGGCCAGGCCAGGCAGGATACGAAACATTCAAAGCAACACGCGGTGGACAGTGTCCCCAAACATTCAGTGACGCAGAATTACTGACCGAGACCTGTCGTGGCGAGGTTATCAGATTTCAAGAATAGAGACGCAATCGTTGGAATATCCAGGCAGGAAAAGCAAATCACGTGAACGGACAGAAAATTCTGGCTACGCTTGGGCCTCCTGTAGGGGCACTCGGGTCCTGTGGATGGAACCGACAAAGAAGGTGGGGAGAGAATGAGCAAAACCGAACTTGCCCTCTGTGGGCGCCCAGCCGCCCGGCCTTCTCACGCACAGAGGCCTCAAGGGCGCTGCGCCCCAGCGCTCCTCCAAAAGAATGTCGCATGGCAGGGTTGACGGGGACCAGACCAGAGTGAGGACCCCAGAGTGAAGGAGCCACGGGCCAGGACGTGCGTGCTCGAGCACCTCCTGTAGGCACTGAGCTTGAACCACAGGACACGAATTCACCCAGTGCCCCTCGCATGTTAGAAAAGCAATAATGTTGTGAGATGAGGGATGCAGAAGAGGGGCTGGAGGAAGCACACGGGAGGGCACACGGGTGTGCAATGGGTGTGTGCATGGGTGTACGCACAGGTGTGCACACGGGTGCACAGTCAACACACAGGAGCAACTGGGACACGAAGGTTTTCTAAAACTCAGCCACTGGAACCCTTTCGCAGTTCACGACATCTGTGTCTTTGGGGCAGGTGGCCTCAGCCTCAGCTGCTCGTTCCGAGCGCCAGCTCCCCTCTGACCGCTTCACGGGGTCTCCACAGCTGTGGCGGTTCCGAAAGCCATCAGGACCCATGTGCCTCTCAAGGCGAGACCCGGGGCTGCGGGGTCTTCAAAGACTCTCTTACGGGAAAGCGACGTTTCTTCGATGTGCTGTCCCCTCCGATCCACTTCAACCGACTTCCCTTTGCTTAAAGTTAAGTAAAACTAATTGTATTCTATATGTTTTATGAAAATACTGGGTACGTGTCATCCCAGTTTTCAAAACTGATGTCTTTCTAGCTATAAGTACCTGCCAAGGGGGATCTGCCTTGAGTGGTTGGATTTTGGATAATTGTTTTGCCTTCTTAACATTTTCCTGTGTAGTTTGAATTTTTCTTAAGAAGGAGCATGTACCATGTTTTATAGAAACAACTAAATCGTTACAGTTGAAGGAAACACACCATGGATGAGAGAAACCCGCAAAAGCAGAGCGCGTGGCCGGTGGCTGCATCTGGAGCCCAAGTGCGCTCCTGGCGGGCTCGGCCCCAATTAGGGTCAGCTCCGTGTTGGGGGGGGTGGGGGGAGGGGGGCAGCGGGCAGGGCTCGGGGTCCTTGCTTTGACCTGTGGCCCCTTTCCTCCACGAACACAAGTGACCTGCGGCGCCTGCCCCACCGCGTCCCGGGCCCAGTGGTTGTTTCAGGCACACGACATGACGTCTGTAGAAGAGATGCGGACCACAAACAGCTTTCAGAGATTCCCGGGGCCGGGGCAGAGGTCAGCATGCATTGAAACGACTGTGTTAATTCAACAAACCTTCAAGTTTGCACGGAAGGACGGCCAGAACCAAAGTCCAAGAAGGGTGTTTTAAAAACCATTTAGAGGGGCGCCTGGGTGGCGCAGTCGGTTAAGCGTCCGACTTCAGCCAGGTCACGATCTCGCGGTCCGGGAGTTCGAGCCCCGCGTCAGGCTCTGGGCTGATGGCTCGGAGCCTGGAGCCTGTTTCCGATTCTGTGTCTCCCTCTCTCTCTGCCCCTCCCCCGTTCATGCTCTGTCTCACTCTGACCAAAAAAAAAAAAAAAAACTTAAAAAAAAAATTAAAAAAAAAAAAAAAAAAAAAAAAAGATTTAGATACAAATTTTTATTTTTATTTTAGGATATAAATGTTTAAAGGCTAAACATATTTTTGTTTTGTAGAGAAAACTTCTCATTTTAGGAAACACATTAATGTTTAAAATGTATGTAAATGAGGGAAGAGAATCTTTTACCCAATGTAAGAGAGCTTTAAAATGTAGACGTTTCAAACAAAAGCTAATAAATTTTTAATCAATCTAGTCTCAAGTAAATGCAGTTTCGGAGTATTTTAAGAAAACCTTTTATGATGAACTTTCCATTTCTGCCAACATATAATAATTAAAGTGATATCTAGTATAAGAAGGTGGTGTTACATTACAGAATTTAATCTGTATGGCTCACTCCAAAACTGGGGAAGTAAGTAGAAAAAAACTCGTAGCATTGAGTGTTTTCTCCTCCCAAGAACAATCTCCAATGTTCAGGTCCAAAATAAGTTCCAAAGGGATAGTGAAGTCGTGACCCAGAAAATGGCGGCAGAAACGCTGAACCAAACTTCAGGGGACGAGCGAGCGCTATGCCATATCCGGGGCATGTTCGTGTTTCCTGAGCTGAGGGACCGCTGACCCGGCTCCCCGAAGTCGCGGGGACCCAGGACTGTGCGCTTCCCCCCGGTCTCCACTAACTGGCTCCACCGAGGCCGGAAGGAAGCGCTGCGGAGGGCAGACCTCGCGGATAAGCAGCAAGGCGCCGCGGTCCAGGCAGCCCCGAGGGCCAGGCTGTCCTCACTGCTCCCGGGATTCCACCCCCACGTAAACGTCACCCAAATGTCCCCATTAACACCGAGATCAAGTATCTTCCGCAGAATGGGTCTACAAAACCCACTGGGGGGAAATTAGAAGATTGTCTTAAATATCTTGTCAGAAGCCTTCCTGTCCTCGACGGCCCCGTGACACCGGTCGGTAATTACAAGGTGTCAGGAGCACGGCTCTCTCACTAAAGTTCTCCCAGGTGGGGCCTTTCGGTTCTCGGCCTCCTGCATTTTGGGCACCTCGTGTGCCAGGCTGAGTTGTGGGCAAGCCGAGGCCCCACAGCAGCCAGCCTTGGCGCGAGGGAGAGTGAAGAAACGGCTTTCGGGGCCATAGCAGCACCGTTGTGACAGAGGCCCTGAGGCAGGTGCAAAGAGGTCAGAAGAATCCTGTCCGTTCGGGGAGGGGGGGCGAACCAGCGGCCCAGCTCCACGCATCTGCCCATCGGGGGGAGGCGCCAAGACTCGGGAGGGGTGAACATACGGTCCCTCGGGAAGTCTGGGTCTCGGGTCTCAAGCTCAGTGGACTTTGCCCGCCTGGCGGGTAGTGGGTCCTGTCTGCTCCGACATTTCCCCGGGTCTGCTGTCCCAGGACTCGACACCAACAAGAGTGTGATAAAGCCTTTGGTTTCCACGGATCCAGATTTCAGTTAAGCTTTCCATGCCCATGGTGACTACAGCATGAAATGAACTTTAAGAGAACATCCAGGGGCGCCTGGGGGGCTCAGTGGGTTAAGCATCTGACTTCGGCTCAGGCCATGATCTCCAGGTTCATGAGTTTGAGCCCCACGTCCAGCTCTGCACTGACAGCATGGAGCCTGCTTGGGATTCTGTCTCCTTCTCTCTCTTTGCCCCTCCCCTGCTTGCACATGCTCTCTTTCTCAAAATAAATCAACTTTAAAAAAAAGAGTATCTTGTTCAAGAGGCAGGATCCCCTGGGAGGCTGTCCTGCCCCTGCTTTGCCCCCAGGTCCTCAGCTCCTGGCTTGTCCACCCACCCCTGCGTTCTGGGCTGTGGGTCCCCAGGACTGAAGAGTGGTGGTCCCCAAACCACATGCGTGTGTCTTAGCCCCCAAAACCTGTGAGTGCAGCCTTCCTCGGAGAAGGGTCTTTAACAGATGTAGGTTAAGGATCTTGAGACACCATCATCCTGGATTGTGCAGGTGGGCCCTGGGCAGTGACGAGGGTCCTGACAGGAGGAAGCATGGGGATGTCTGAGACACACTGGAGAGGAGGCACCGTGACCGTGGAGGCACAGAGAGGGGTGATGCAGCCAGCAGGTCAAGGAATGCAGACAGCCGTCAAAGCTGCAACCACGAAAACGCAGACCCTCCCCCGGAGCCTCTGGAGGGAGCGCAGCCCCTGCCAGCGCCTTGATTCGGGATGCTGGCCTCCGAAGCTGTGAGAGAGTAGATTTCTGTTGCTCTGAGCGCCCCCCCCCCCCCGCCCCGTTTACGGTAATTTGTTAGGACAACCCTGGACAGCTACTACAGAACGCTTCGCCCCAGGCTGGGTCCCAGCTGTTCCCGTACATGCTCACAGCACGCTGCTTAGTTTTAAATGAACAGTCTCCTTTTCCAACACAATCGCAGTAAGTGAGAACAATTGCTTAAATTAAGGTGAGGACATGGTCTTAGGTCAGCCCTGGGCATCCGTGGGGTGTCCCCATCTGAAACCTCTCCCGTCCCCAGAAGCCCCGTGGGCTGGGGTCTGCCCTCACCACCCCAGGCCCACAGCCAGCCCTAACTCGGCCCCGAAGCGACCCTCGCGTGCCAGCTAGCCCGTTCCCACCACCAACTCCCGCCCAGTGCCGGGCACCTTGCGGTCCTGCTCAGCCTCACGCAGAACCTGCCGGTGGCTTCGAGAACATCCCCGCCGCGGGGGCACACGGCGAAAATGCTGGGGCTGAACAATCTGGCTGAGACCACGGAGTCTCCACGTACGGCACCCGGAGTGAGCCCAGGCGGCAGGCTCTGCGGTGGGAGTCTGTTTGGCTGGCCCCTCAGCCACCTACTTGGGCAGCGACCCCTGGACCTTCGGTGATGTTGGGAGGCTGGTGCTGGGGCTGGTTCCCGTGTTGGAGGCCATCCCACGGCTTTGCTGGAGGGAACGAGGACTTCTAAGAATGAGATTGTGCTGGGGTCACTGTTTCCTGCTCTGAACATTCCTTCAAGGGAATGTATCCTCCTGACTCCTGTCCACTCCACTCCACACGCACACGGAAGGCACCAGGGCCACGTGGTCTGCTCCGAAAGGCATTTAAATTGTGTGATTCTTGTTCCGCTTGGAGGTAAACACAGGCTGATGTTGATAAGACGTGATTGCTCAGTAGACGGGAGCCCACACTTCTGTGCTAGGACGCGAGGCTCGTGAGCTATGAAAGTCTGTGTGGGGGTAAAAAGTGCTCATCGCGAGCACGACAGAGGGAAGGCCGGGCCCCTGCTGTCAGCCCCAAACCTCGCCGTGTCCCCCGCCACCCGTCTGCCCCTGCGTTGGAAGCACAAATCCCCATGGGAGGCGGGACGCTTCCCTTGTGGGCTGCGCGATCCCCAGTCACCGGGCAGACACCCACAGACAGCGGGGGGGAGGCGCTGACACCGGGGCTGTCCCTCGGCCCACAGCCCAAGGCCCCGGGCCGGCGGACAGCTTCCCGTGGGGACCCAGCAGGACTTCTCTCTGCTTCGGCTCCTTGGAAGGGCAGACTGTGGACAGGTGTGAAGTCCCAGCCGGGTGGGGGCTTCTTTGCAATTTGAGGCGAGGAATTCTCAGGGAGAGAACGCATCGAACACGGACATCCCCCAGACTCAGCAGGGCTCAAACCACCGCCATTTCCACGCCCCGTGGCTCTGAGGGCTCAGCTGGAGGCTCTCCTGTCTCTACTGGGGCTCGCGCTTCTGCCTTCAGCCTCAGCCGGAAAAGCTCGTGCCCGCCACGCAGGCCCCCGTCCCCTGGCCACCGGCTCCGGCGGGCTCGCGGTGTCCCAGGGCTCCAGGACGGCGGACAGGAGCCGCAGGCCCCGAGAGGCTCGGGCCAGAACGGGTATCACGTCACAGCCGCCACAGACCGTTGGCCAAAGCTGGCCACCGGGGCAGCGCGGATTCAAGGGTGAGAGGAACCACAGAGCCCGTGGCAGAGAGGCATGGACAGGGGAGAGGCTGCAGCCGTTCCCAAAGACGACCCACCGCAGCAGGTGAGGGTGCGGACGCTGGTCCTGAACCAGAGCCCTGGGCACGGAGCCTGCGTGTACCTGTGCACCTGTGCAGGCTGAGGGCACCTGGTAGCTGTCCATCTCCGGGGACAGTACCTCTGGCAGCTGGGGGTCAGGAGCCTTCTGCCCTCTCCTGTCCTCCCGTCAGCAGCCAGAGCTGACAGCCTCCAACCCTTCAGACACAGACGCCCTTGACCCCATATGCCCTGCAGTCACCCCTCGCCTCTCCCCACCGCCCAGCCCCACAAGCTGAGGCGAGGTCCCTCTGGCCCGTCTGGGACCAGGCACTGAGGCGGACAGGGGCCTTGCTGGGGTCAGAAAACCACCCCAGCCACGTCCGTCTGGCACTTGCTTTGTGTCACCAGGTGAAACCTCTCTCGGCTCGGCAGCCACAGGGGCCCCAGTGGGTCTTTGCAGCTCGCCTGCCCTGCTATGTCCTGCTCGCACACGGCGTGCCGCCTGGACCCCACTCAAACACGTGGCAGGTGCGGGGTCACAGGGCAACTGTCCTGCCAGAGATGAGAACACGGGCCATCTGGTTCTAAACAAAGTGTGGCTACGGGAGTCAAGGAAGGAGCTCCCGGGGCAGCTGGCCCCGAGGACGGGGTGGAGGGAGGGGGGACCGGAGCTGCGCGGAGTGAGGCCGGGCGCTGGCCTGACCACACGGTGCCCGAGCCAGAGGCCAAGCTTCTCGGGGTCGCGGGCCGGACTCCCGTGTGTCGTGGCCTCGTCTGCTGCCTGGAGAGGCCGGCCGACGGCTCGTGCTTCTCGGCCAGACTCCACTGGCCCCGCCGACCAGCCACTTGAGTCAGGCTCTGGGCTGCCCACGCAGCCACGGGGCCCTGGGAGCCCACCTCATCTCTGGGAGGCCAGGAGAAGCCGAAATCCCGTGCAAGCAAGCACGGCAGGGTTGGGGGGCGCAGCACTGCCCACCGAGACCGTGGGTCTTTTCTTCAGAAACAACTGCCCGGGGCCTTGATTTGGTGGGTCTTTAGGAATTCTGTGCACACACCTCAAGTCCTGAATAATGAATCAAACCACCCCGGCGCGATTGATTTTGTAAATGAGCCATTTGCATATTGTGATTAATCATGCTGTCCCCGGGGGCGGGGGCTGGAGGAGCCGTCGGGAATGTCGGCTCTCGTGCCCTCCGCCCGACCCGGGGCTCGGGAGGCAAACGCGAGCCCAGAACAGCAGCGCTTCCCAGGGCAGCTGCTGGACTGAGGCTTCAGAGACGGGGTGGACGAATGTCGAAAGGCACGGCACGGCGGCCAAGACTTCCAGGAACCAAGGGTCCAGCACTGCCACTCTCTGGGTGTCCCCGCCCTGGGGACAGACGTCCTCAGCCGGGGGCTGGGTCCTCCAAGGCCTCTCACAGCCCCAGGCTGGTGCTGGCCTCCAGACTCTCAGCCCAACTACCACCCAGGCCTCTCCTAAGCAGGACCGGGGCCCGGAGATCCAGGTGCCTCGCAGTGGCTGGGCCGGACGGCAGCCGTCCTGGCCTGGGGCAGCCAGGAGACCACGTCTACCTTCAACACTGGACAGTTGTCCCCGAGACAGGGACCGAGGCCAGACCCTCGGGACAGGAAGGAGCCAGGGCCTGGCCTCAAGTGTGGGTGTCTGGGGAAGGGGGCCCATCTCCCCGTCGTGCCTAGGGCAGAGTAACAGTGGAGCATGGCTGCCTGGGAAGAGCCCCCTGCACAGCAACACAGCCCTGCCCCGTCCCAGTCCTGCTGGCCTGTAGTCCTGGGACATGTCCTCTGGGCGAAACCTGCACCATAGTGTCCCCACTTGAGTGGGAGCAGGGCGGGGCCTATGCCCCCGGGTACATTTCCACAGACACACGGCAGCCGTCCAGGGTGACAGGGGTCCCAGCATCACCACCTGCCCAGGGTCCGTCGGTGCAGATGTGTGGGCAGGAGTCCCGGGGATGGGCTGACGTCTCCGACGAGAGCCCTTCCTGGTGCCGTGTGGGTGGGACAGGTGCCGCAGGAGAAGACGGCAGTGATCCTGGAGCCTGAGAAGCCGCACAGCTAAGACACCCAGATAGACCTATTAGCACATTTTAAACCATTGATCAAAGCAGAACACTGCAAAACACCCTGGGATTCCACCGAGCACGTCATTAATTCGAAGCCTTGCGGCGGAAGCCAGATCGCACCCGAGGAGACTCTAACGGGTGTTGGCCTGGAGACACCGGGCCCGGCACGAGACTGCAGGGCCTCGAGCCTGACGCCACTTCTCACACCCGAGTGAAGTTCCTGGGAGGCAAAGCCCAGACGCCGCCCTCCCTGCGAGCCCGGAGGCCGCCCTGCAGAGGCCACCGGCTGTCAGGCTTTGCGGTAAGTCTGCAGCCTGCACGGAAGTCCTGAGCTCAGGAGCTGGTGGGGGACGATGGTCTCCTTCACTCCCTCACGCACGTCTTGAGTGTCCTGGGTGCAGCAGAGGCCCCCGCCTGCAGGGTCTCCAGTAGCGGGGAATGGAACGGTGGGGCCCGTGCGGCTAAGGGGAGGGGGGCTGTGCTGGACCACGGAGGGGTCTGAGGCCCAGAGCTGCAGGTATTCATGGGCGGCTGAGACGGGACGTTTTTGGGAATGTGGCGGAGTGGGAGAGCGCCCACCGGGGTCTCAGGGTGATAGGACGCGCTCCGTCACCCTCTGTCGCTGTGTTCACCCACTGCAGGTCAAGACGACCCGTATTCAGCCATGCCACAGCTTTGGTGACTCTGCCAGCTGCAGGGTGGGGACGTTGTCCAGCAGCGTGGGGGTGTGAGCTAGACAGGGTCACCCTTGATCCCACACAGGCGCTGGACAGGCTCGGAGGTCTCCTCTGCCGGCCACAGGGGGCTCAGTCCCCCACCATCCGGGACACAGTTCAATGGACCCCTGCTCCCTGGCCGTCAGGTTGTCTGTCCCTGGACCCACCCCCAAGTCCAGTGCCAGGGGGTCGCACGAACACGAGAATGACAGGATAGTCTTGGGCCCGGGGAGAGCCGGCCGTGGCCCGCCCACCCACCTGCCCACGCTGGCTGCCGGGTAGCTCCGTGCCCGGGGACCCAGAAGCTTGTAACAGATGACACTCCTCATCTGTGACTCTCCGGGCCTCTTCTTGCCTTGACACGTTCTCAGATTTACTCAGGAGACGTTTTGGAGCCACAGCATCGCAGAGCCTGGGGGGCCCCGGCCTCCCCCTGTCCAGCGCCCGGGGTTAGTCGCCGGGAGGCCTGAGATGGGGCCCTGGCCCCGCCACCCACCCTGGCCGGCTCCTCGGTGCTGAGCTGAGCACCGATCTTGCCATGAGCAAGTCATAGGCAGGCCTGTTTCTAGAACTTCTCTCCTTCCCACATGCGTCCTGTGACCTGCAGGCTGAGCATGTGGCCGGAACACGCCTGGGCCTGGCTGGCCCAGGCCATCACCCCACTCTTACCGTCTGCCCCCGACTTGTCACACAGGCGGTGACAAGCACGCAACTTTGGGGTCAAATCAGGGGTCAAATGTCCTCTGCCGCCTGCCCATTCAGTGATTCCGTACTGAGTCTGTGAACTTCACCGGGCCATAAAAACTTGGAGAGAAACCCCAGCAACAGCCGTGACGTGGGTGACAGCCAGGCACCGTGGGTGCAGGGAGACCCTGGGGTGGCCCGTCCTGGCCCCGCTGCCACCGGCGGCCTTGCCACGTCCTCCTCCTCCTCCTCCTGGCTCCAGGTCAGGTGGCTGTGGCCTCGCCCTCCCAGCAGCCACCAGAGACCCGCCTGCCCACGGAGCAGAAGCCACGCTCACAGCAGCTGGAGCCGACGAGCAGGGCGGCCCACGTTCCGAGTGTCCTGGCCGCTCCTAAGGAGCGCGTTCCTCGTAAAACTCGAGGGAAAGGAAAAGCCCGGGGACAGAGCAGACTGTTGGCCACTCTTACGTGGGAAGTTCGTTTCCCACCACGCGGCGTGTCCGCCCGGCCGTGGCTCTCTGGCGGCTCCACGTCGCCGTGGCTCGCTGGCCGGCACCGCACCGAGCTCGCTGCCCCCGCTCCCCGCGCCTCGTCTGCCATCCAGCCCGCCGGGGCGGTGACGATCAGGAACCAGATCCAGACGGACGACGCCACCCTCGGAAGCCGCTTTCGCCAGGTGGCTTCGAGGCGGCCTCCACAGAAGTGCTTCCAGGAACCACGGCCCCTTTCACGGGCAAGGATAACGCCAGGTAAGTGCCGTCGACAACGTGACGCGGGACCCGGGGACTGTGGCTCCCGGGCGCCTCTGGCACGGCATCCTCCCGGCGGGAAGGTGGGTGGGAGTCGAGCCCGGGGGTGGGGGGTAGAGTGCTGGGCTCCCGGGACCCCCACTGCTAATGTGAGCAGCTTTGAAAGAGCCGCGAGGGCTGAAGCGTCCCCGTGCTCGCCGAAGGCCGGAAGGCCGGCATTTCTCAGGGTGACCGGGCAGGAGGGAGAACACACGGCCGGGCCCGTCCCCTCCCCGCGGGGCCCCCCCAGCCGTCCAGGCCGGCTTCCAGCCAGGCTCGCTAATGCCAGAGGGTGCCGGACGCCGTGTCCCCAACTCGCCCCGGTCTGTGCCTTGGGGTGCACCTGGGGACAGCGCCACGCTCCCGTGGCCTGGCGCACCCCCGCGGCCCACGGTTAGGCCCTCTGTGCCGGGCGGCCCGGGACCCTGGCAAAGAGCACACTCCCTCATCTGATTCCCCCTGCACCTTGTACTTCAGCTTGTGTTTTCAGCAACCAACCTCTGCCACATGCCTCTGCAAACCCTTCCAGAGGCCCCGAGCACGCCCCACAAACTGCTGCACTTCCGTGACCACACAAGACAAGATGCAACCCCTGGGAACAGCAGGCGAGCCTCCCCGCCGGTGTCCTGAGAGTGGCCTAGCCCCCCAGGGCTCATCTCGCTCACCCTCCTAGGGCTTTTCCTCCTCCTAAAGGGGGAAATCCCATGGGATCCAGTAAGATGACCCTGTTTGGAGATGAGCCAGCCTCTGGGCAGCAGGAGGGAGAGCCAGACAGAGGGACCGACCACGGCCAAGGCCGAGGGAACCCCAAGGGGGCGCGGCCATCTACAAGGTGGGTTTCTGTCAGGGATTTTGCCCCCTGGGACAGCGCCCGGTGCCTGGCCACCGTAGAGGACACAACCCAGGTGTGGACACTACCAGGCATGCGATGAGGGCACCGGGCATGTGACGTCCCAGGGAGCAGGCCCCGGACCCTGGCCTGGACCAACCTCCAGGGCTGGAGCGTCAGGTGACGGCTCCCTGAGCACCTGTGGGCAGGGCTCTCTGCTGATCATCTGGCTGAGACCAGAGACCAGAAAGAGGCCACCCTCAGGCCCTGTCCCCAGGTCACAGCCCAGTGGCCCTCCCTGCAGACACCCAGGTCTGACCCTCTGGATTCAGAGCAGGTGCTGGCACAATGTGCCTCTGAGCAGAAGGAGCGAACTCTGCCCGGGCCCTGGTTTTGCTCTGTCCGCTTCTCTGGTTCCTAACCTGTCCCCAAGACAGGTGCTCGCGTCTGCACTTGCCATCTGTGCGTCCTCACAGACTGCGGACACGGCTTCTTAGAGAATGAGGCCATCGCGGGCGCCCAGACAGTGCTTCTCCTGGGGCGGCCCTGTCATCCGAGAAACAGGCAGGTCTGCGGGCAGGTGCAGGGCTCGGTGCCGGCCGGGCTCTGCGACCTGGGGGTGGGGAGGCATGAGTCCAGAGTCACGTCATTAGGCTAAGACATTAGAGAGAGACGGAGAGGACCCAGGATGGGCTCTTCGTGGCTCGGTGGGCCCAGGCGAGACACAGGCGAGCCAAGGGCACAGGCGGCGAGGCTGGGCCCTCCACACCAGAGAGGCTGCGTGGCTCTGAGCAGGGGAGTGAGGGTCTCGGGGACCCCGCCTCAGGAAGCATCTCAGAACAGCACTGAGCAAAGGGTTTCGGGAGGAGGACAAGAGGGACCCCGGTTTCCACGGCGAGCCCCAAGAGGGCTCCTCCTGGGGGCCCACCGCGGCCTTCCGTCCCAGAGCCTCAGGAAGGGGCCCGGGCCGAGCCTGGCCTTTGTGGGAGGTAAGGAGCCTGGGGCACCTCCACAGGCCCGCAGACCAGACGCTGTCCCTCGGGCATGGGCTCCCTGCCGCAGGCTGGTGGCGAGCTCCGACCCGCTCCAGCCCCACTCCGAGTCAGCACAGAGACCAGCCACGCCAAGCCCGGGCTGCCAGACAGGCCAGGACTCGCTCGGAGCGGGCCTGAGCATCACCTAGTTGACCTGTGATGCACATAGAAGCCAGGGGCTTGAGTGCACGGCCCTGCAGCCCAAGGTCACAGGGACAGACCGCATAGGAGGGTGGGGCTGTGAACTCGCTGTCCACGCCGGGCCGGCGTCTGCACCCAAGGAGAGGGCGCGAGGGCAGCCTACAGGGGTGACAGCAGCAAGTGGGGACGATGGTGGAACATGGATCCCATCAGAGTCTCAGACCACTGCTCCCAGAGCGTCCTTGCAAAGGCTTTTGGGGAAGAGAGTTAATTTAGAAGGAATAGAATAGGTGAGACCAACCTTGGTGAAAACCTTGTGCAGAATAATCTCCTTCCTGGTCCCCACTCCCAGGAGCCCCTGGGGCCCAGGCTGAGGCGGGGGCTCTTCAGGCAGGGGTCCTTGAGGGGCAGCCTCTGTGGGTCCGTCACAGGCTCCGCGGGCAGCTGTTTGGGGGGCAAGCATTTCCCGCTTTCCGATGGCCGTGGCGTCACACACACAGGGAGCCCATCTTGCCCCTCGGTCACCATGGGCTCCCTGTGCCCTATAGGCCTGATGGGTGGCAGCAGAGGTGCAGCAGGGGCGGGACAGGAAGTGCAGGGGTGGCCGGGCCCCCCGAGCCAACGAGGAGCCAATCGTGAAGGATGGAAGGCAGTGGACACGGAGGAGGACACGGGGGATGGGGGGCGGGCAGGACGGAGGTGCGGCCTGCCTCCCACAGAAGCAGGGGGCCTGCACGCTGTGCCCGGGGCTGGGGCTGCCCCTTCTCACCTGCAGCCTCAGGCAGGGGAGGTGGAAGGTGCGTCCGCTCCAGACAGGGCTCCCTGGGTCCAGCCCACGAGCCGTCCGAGTGCCCAGGGCCGAGATGGACAGGCTCACGGGACGGCTCCCTGCAGTTCCCCAAAGGGCTGTGATGACAGCAGGTGCATGCCCCTGGCCTCTGCGTGGACTGTCTCCGCACAGAAAGTAGGGAGCTAACTGGACATCCAGTCCAGCACAGAAGGGCTGTCACTTTCCCCAGCCCAGGCTCAAGTCGCGGCAGAGGCAGAGTGGCCTCCTTGCCGGACGCCGAGAGAGAGAAGCAGCTGGACTTGGAGAGTCACCTCCCGTCCCTGCATCGAGTGCAGACACCTCCTGAGGGGCCAGTGGCTTCTACACGTTGAATATGATGGCGCTTAAAAAATAATTCTGCTGTTTGAATTTGGGGCCTGAGAAACGCTCAGTCGAAGAGGGAGCCACGGTCTCCAGGCGGGTACCGGAGCCCCGACGACGTCAGCCACTTTGTCTCACCGCCCGCCTCACGGTGCTGGGGTCAGGGACCTGGCTTTCCGCGGAGGTGCCCGTCGGGCCAGGGCAGCCGTGACCGCGCACGGACACCGGAGAGCTGACCTCTCGCTGCCTCAAGGCACCTCCCCACTTTCTCACGAGAGGGTTTCTCTCCCCCGGGAACCCATCTGGAGGGGTGGGCCGGCCCTGACTTGGGGGCATAACGTGCTCACGATGGCGTTCTGTCTCCAGGGCGACCCGAGGCGTGTGGGGGCGCCAGCGCCACCTGTGGAAGCATCCCCGTCCCGGCCTGTCTTGGGGACGCCCTTGAACCGTGAGTGGAATTGTGCGGCTCGTTTCCTGCCTGGAGTGGGAGGCCTCGTGTGGCCCGCCACACCCCTTCTAACTGCCGCGTGGCCCCTTATGTGAGCGCACCACAGCTGGCCCAGTCCACCCACCCCGTGAACATGAAGGTGCCTCCGATATCGGTCTGCGAGCGGCAGCGATAGGAACACCCCTGGCCTTCCTTGAAGACGTGCCAGTCACTTCTCCGGTCACTCCCAGGGCTAAAGGTCCCCTGTGCACAGGTCACAGGGTGCACAGAGCCTAGCATCAGCGAGCACGCCAAACATTGTTTCCCACGACCGACGCCACAGCTGCCGCCCCCGCCTCACTCTCCGCCGGCACAGCAGCGACAGCATGGTGTCCTCAGGGGACAAGAAGGTAACAGGTGAGAGAGCGGAAGGTGCCCAGGAGCATGGATCGCCTCACAGCACGTCTTGTTGAACAGCGCCAGGACGCACGGACGTCTGTCAGGCTGTCCTCAGGAGTGGTCCGCTCCAGGCGGCCTGAGGACGGAGCACGGGGTGGTGGAGGGGTGGCTCACAGCCTGTCCACCCCAGAACAGAGGTGAGGGCCACCGTTCTGGGACCTGAGCACTCAGCGAGCACACACGACCCGGCTGGGGCCAGGCGTCTGTCTCTGGAGTACGGACAGAGGGGATGTGCCTTGGGCAGCCAGAGTCTGCAAGGTGGGGGCCTGTCTGACCCCCGAGGCCCCACAGGTCGACTGGGGACATTCTGTCCCCCAGGAGGGGCCGGAGGTCACTAGAGATCTCCGTCAGACAAAGCAGCCATGGCTGGTGCTGTCTACCTGAGGCCAGACTCCTCATGAGAAGGTTTGTCATGTGGGCCCCAGAAAGACAGGGTGTGGGGGGGGGGGGGGCGCACTGCAGAAACCCAGTGCGTAGAGGGTCCGCTAGCAGACAACATGGGGTGGGGGGCTCAGACTCAACACTCGCCCTGCCTCTGGCCTATGCCTCTGGCCTGGTGTGTGGCCTTGGACCTCAGTGTCCCCCTGGGGACAGGGATGTCCAGGTGAGCATTTTCCTGAAGTATCAGGGTTGAGCCGATGTGCAGTCAGTGGGAGATACTAGGAGGTTTAGTGGAAGGAGTTGGCGCATGTGGTGAGGGCTGGCCAACCAGCTGGCCTTGGACAGACAAGTTGGAGGGATGTCTTCTCCCCAGCAGGTGTGGGGAGTACTGGGCGGAGCATGGGGGAGGAGGGCCTGGGAGTTGACCAGTGAAGAAAGTGGGTCTGAACCCCCAGGGGTGTGAGAGCCGGGCTCAGGGTCTCTCTGGAGGCGAGTGATCTGACCCCAGACCCGGCCAGGTTGCCTTGTGTTGGGACCCCTCCTTCTGTTCAACAGAAGGAGACCCCAGGACTCCAGGTGGTGGTCCCCTGACACCCGCCCCAGGCCAAGGGTGTCAGTTTTCAGTGTCCCCTGGGGACAGCCTGAGGGAATTTTGTCCCGCATTGCCTGAGGGCATCTTCCAAGCACTAACTCCCACAGAGCTCCCACAGGGCCCTCCTACCCCCACCCTGGGAAATGCAGGTGGCCTCAGGCAGAGGGACACTCTCTGGGGCCTGGGACCACCCCGAACCCCACTGTCCTGACTGTGGCGATCTCCTGGCACTCTGGGCCACTAGACAGGCAGCACCCAGCAAGGTCCGACCATCAGAAAAGCCTCCTCTTGGCCTGTGGGAGCCAAATTCCAGCCCCGCCCCCCATGAGCCCTGTTCCCATGGCCCCAGCCTCATATATTCGTGCACACAGACCCATCCCCACTGGCCCATTTACATAGATCCCTCCATACAGACCCATCCACATGGACCCATCCACACTGATCTGTCCACATAGACCCATCACCATGAGAACATCCCCACAGACCTCATTCCCCATTCACACAGACCTCTCCACATAGGCCCATCCACATAGACCCAGCCACTTTGATCTGTCCACAAAACCTATCCACATAGGCCCATCCACATTGATCTGTCCACATAGACCCATCCACATAGACCCATCCACATAGGCCCATCCACATAGACCCATCCACATAGGCCTGTCCACATTGATCTGTCCACAAAGGCCAGTTCCCTGCATTTCCAGAGGCTCTGGTTTCCAGGTGCTTTGCTCTATAAATTAACACACGACAATTATGACTCTCCTGTCATTCTCTAAAGCCGGGTCTGGGCTTCAGCGGGAGACAGGAGAGACTTTCTCACTATGGAAGCTATCTCTCAAATGGCACCTGTGGCCAACGTGACTGGTTTTTTTATTGCAAAGTCTTCACTGACCTCTCATCTGCTTCAGACCAAAACCAATAACACGTTCATTTATGTCTGAGTGATTTGGCCCGAAGGGCTCCAGGCAGTCTTGCGGCCGGGGGATCCCTGGGGGGACCCAACCATGTCCTGCACGGGCCCAAGCCCAGTCAGGGCTGTGCTCTTGTGCAGAGAGGGTGTGGCTGTCCTCGGCCCTGGGCCGGCCTCAGCTCCTGCCCGCTGCTCACCCTGTCCCTGGGCCCCTGCTGGGAAGGCCTGAGACAGGGACTTCTGTGCATCCACACGTCCATCTAGCGTGCCACCAGCCTCCTGAGCCCTCAACACGTTTGCTCGACCCCAAATGAAGGAACGGAGAAGCATCCAATGTTTTCTTAGAACAGTGAGAAACCTACTCGATGATTTTAATTGTGTTTGCCTCGGGGCATTTAAATCATCCCAGAGCAGGGTGTGAAAACCTGCCCCCATTGGTCCGGGATTGAGCCTTGACAGGAGCAGCCCCTGTGGAGTGTGGTCTCGGAGCAGAGGCCTTCCTGCTGGACTCTTGCTGTCCAGCCTCTAAGAAGGCCTCATGGTTGGGAGCAGAGCCCAGTGAACCGGCTGGGCTGGGGCAGGGGTGAGGGGCCAGCCGCCTGGGCCCTGGGCTAGAGCACACCCTGGAGGAAGGGGTCCTGTGCCTGAGAGGTTGGCAGCTTCCTAGTGCCTCTGAGAAATTCCCTTCTCACTGGCCTTTGAGACGTCCAGTCAGCCGAGTGTCTCTGTGCCATTGCTCACGGCCTGGCCAGACCAGCCGCCTCTGCAAACACAGCGGCCCGGCCTGCTCCCCGCCAGCCGCGAAGTCTCTCCCTGCTCGGTGAGGTCCCATTCTTCCCTCAAGACACAGCTCAAAGGCTGCCTCCTCCACGAAGCCCTGCCTGCTGGCTCACCCTGGACAGTCAGACTGCTGGCCAGCAGCCCTGTGACCCGGTGCTGTCCCTTGTGCCTTAAACGGCAGCCGTTTCCTCCACCGGCTCCAAGCTCTCCAGACCCGAGCGGAGGGCCCTGCACCCCATCTCTAGGAGCGACCTGGCCTCTCCACAAGGGGGGGACCACCTGCCAGGATCGATGCATCACCATGGAAACCAGTTACCGTGAATCCGATGTCTGCTGCCAAGAACACAAACCGCACACGAGTTCTCGTCACCGAGAGCACGTGACTTGACAGTTGCCTGGCCGGCCGGACACAGGCCGGGACATAGTCGGGCGCTCCAAGGACAGCCATGATGACTCCGCCAGAGTAGAGGTTTCTGAGGGGCCTGAGCCCCCAGGTCCCCCCCACCCCGAGTGCGGCTGTGACAGCAGCCACGGGGCGGGTGCTGGGAGGGGGGGCGGGGGGGCGGGTAGGAGGGCTTCTCAGACCCTCCTTCCACCTGCACCCAGGCCCCTCCAGGGCACAGCCTCCCAGGGAGGTTTCCTCCCCAGGCCTCCCATCTGTCTCTCTCTGTCTCTGTCTCTCTGTCTCTCTGTCCCTCTGTCTCCCCCTTTGTCTCTCTCTCTCTCTCTGTCCCTCTGTCTCTCTCTCATGACCAGCAAGGCCTTTGCCTGTGACTGTCCAGAGGGATATGGCTTGGGCCTGGCATCAGGAGTCACAGCAGGAGAGGAGGGAGGACGGCGGCCCTCGTCCTGGCCCCCATGGCGCCACCAGAGGCCCAAGAGGAGAGCGTGGGCCTCGTGAGGGGCAGGACGGCCGGCGAAGCAGGGCCCCTGGGGCATGGAGCCCGTGGCCAGGAGAGGTGGCCAGCAGTAACCTGTTCTGTGAGAGAATTAAAGTCAGCCCTCGAACCAGGCACCTGCTGGGTCTAACCTGGGAGCTCAGCGCCTCTGACACGTGGGAGGAGAGGCAGGACCCCCGGGAGCTGGCGGAGGACAGAGGGAACCAAAGGCCTGCGCCTGGAGAAGTGACGTGCTCCCAGAAGTAGGCCCCCTCCCGGTTTCGGAGCCTGGGTCAGTCCCTGCCCCTGAGAAGCCTCCCGAGGCAGGACGTCCAGGCGCGGCGGGCCGGGTCTCAGATGGGCCTGGTTTGGGGCCTGCAGAGGAGGCCGGTGACGAGGGCTCTCAGCGAGGGGAGGACCAGAGAGGTCACGGAGCGCTGCTTACAGGTTGGCACTGGGGGTCCTGGAGACCTGGAGACGCAGAGCACACGTGAGCCTCCTCCCGAGGGGAGCTGGTCTCCGTCAGTTTGGGGGGCAGACCGCAGGGGTGAAGACCTGCCGTCTGGAGGCACAGCCACGCCCCAGGCAGCGACGCTCCGCTCACAGACACGCTGCGGGGAAGATGGGGCTCCAGGGAGAGGCCCGGGGGCTGCGTGCCGCCTGCCGGGGACGCGAGGGCCTGGCCACGGATGCGTCAGCTCGCTGCAAACCGCCCGATTTACACACGTTTCTGATGCCTCATCGAGAACTTAAGAGCCATAGTGTCTCCTTCCCGGAATCCAAACATTAAGCTTTTCGGGTTCATTTCCAATTTAACATCCTCCTTCCAAAATGTCTCTCCTCTAACACAGTCTGCGAAGCCCAGAGAGGATGCTCGGAACCTTCCAGCACGACACCCCTCCTGGTGCACGTGGGGATCTCAGCACACGGTTTTGCTAACGGCCCAGACGGCAGCCGGGAGGCCGTACGGATGGAGATGCAGATGTTCAGAGTCTGTGTTTTTCCTGAGTTTTCTAAGCAACAGATAACCAGGGTCCAGCCACTTGCCTGGGGAGTGATTCCAGGCACAGCATCCTCTTTGCTTCCGTCTGGTATCCATCACTTCCCCGTCGGGGTGGCTATGCACATGTGTGGGGCCGGCCCGGAGCTGGGTCTCTGCGGCTGCCTGCCCGGGGCGGGGGGGGGGGGTCAGAGGCGGTGGTCTTTGCACACAGCTGGGCCCTCCGGGGGCCCACGGGAGCTCCTGGTCAGGAAGTGCCACCAGCTGACACGGGCCAGCCTCCCCCGGACACAAAGCACCTCATCCTTATGACAGTGACCTGGGCGGTGCCAGGCAGGGGTCTGGTCCAGGAACAACCTGGGCCCACCCGCCTTTCCCCCACACACACCACCCGTGAAGGGCCCGGGACCTGGGTGCGCAGGGCCGTGGGGAGGCACCTGCACCCACACTGGGAACGGAGAACGGAGTGGACATGAGGCAGGTTTCAGAAGTCATCTTGAAAGCCTGATTGATGGATCCGGCTGTGTCCCAACTGCATTTGGAGAAAACTGCTCAATGGAGAATCTTTTATTAAACGCAGGATTAAGAAGGCTTGTTTTATCAGAGTTTCAGAAGTGACAGAGGATTAAACCAGCAGGACGGAGGGATTCGAAGTAGGAGACGGGAGGTCTCGGCAATGCTGCGCCCTCACGCTCCAGGGGGCACGGGGGTCCTGGGCGTTGCAGGCCTCGGCCAGACTCCCTAAAGACGGTCAGGTCTGGCCCCGGGGCCTACACGGCCCGTTCCCCACCCGGTGCGGTCTGTGCTTGGCCATCACTTCCCCGGGTCACCAGCTGCAGGACAGGCGCCTCGAGGTCAGGTCGAGGCGGGGGACACAGCTCCCGACTGCTGGGCGGCCCCGGGCCCTGCACTTCGCACCCCACAAGCCCAGGGAGCCAGGGCATCCTGCCCTCTGCAGGGGCTTGAACCCCTGAGCCGGGGCAAAGGGTGCGGCCTGCCCGGAAGAAGGCTGACGTGAGCCTGGTCAGCAGGGACGCCCGTCCGGCCGCCTGTCCGGCCGCCCTTGGGGTCTCAGGGGTCTCCTCAGCTCTGAGGAGGTCGCGTGGAGGGAGGTTCGAGCCCCTCCAGGTGCCGTGGGTCTGGGCCTGGAGCAGGTCCAGGCTGATCGGCAGGGGCAGCGTGAGGGCGAGGAGGAAAGAGGCCGGCACGGCCCATGAGCCCCGCCGGGGGAGGGGAGGGAGGCCCCTGGGCCCCACAGAGAGAAAGGGACGTCCAGGGCGGCAGGGATGCTGGGGACAAGCTGGGCCGGGCTGGTGGCGGCACCGCAGCTCGGCTGCGCCAGTGGGGTCCTCCTGCCACGGACGGCCGCGTGTGCCTTCTACTTCCTCCACCCACCTCCCACTCACCGACGTTTTCCTGAGTTTTTCCTTCTCCTGCTGCTCTAGCGGGAAGGCGTAGAACATCTGGGCTTACCGGTCACATAACTGTCTGTGAAACGCACTGTGAGATTAATGAGGGTCTGAGCCTTTACAGACTTCCGGGAGCCGGAGAAGCAAGCCCCCTTGGGAAAGAAGGAGTCCCAGTTTGGGGGAAACCAGCGCCGCCTAGCAGCACAGCCAGAGCCACGGGCGCCCGGCCACGACAGGTGGGTTGGAGCACGAGCGTGACCTGGGGCTCGGCATTGACTCTGTGGTATCGTCCCTGAGCAGACACGGTTCCCAAGAAGCCTGCGAGTTTCCGGCAAGGCCACCCTTGCTCCCGTCTTCACGGCGGCCGCTGTCCTGCACGCGGTCCGTTGCACGTTGGTGTCATCAGAGACCCCGCGGGGCAGGGATCCAAGAGCGCCAAGCCCTGCCTCCTGTAGGACTGTGTTTGGGTAAATGTTCACTATATTCATGAGTTCTTCCTCAGGATTCCAGTGGTTTTCCGCCTTTGTTCCACGATGTTTACCTTCTACTCATCCCTTGGGGGGGGTTGGTGTGTATAGAATTAATTTTAGTTATGTCTCCTATCCTGCTTTGTGATCTAGGCAAACAGTGGAGCCGACCAAATGACCACAATAAGGAGCTAATTGAAAAAATCTAAATGTTACAACTATAAAAACATCATGTCGTTTGTTATTGTTTACACTGATTTTGTTGGGGGTTTTCTTTACCAAAAGAACCTACATAGACTCAAGAAGGTAATTTCTGAAAATATGGATCCAAAACAATAAGGTGACCAACACTCATCACCCTGCCCGGCCTCGGGCACCGGTACCAGTGCCCCACGGTGCTCTCGGCCCTCTCACTGCACACGCACCTGCACACGCACACTGTTGCACACACGTGCACACGTATGCACACTCCGTGCCTCACTATGAGGTGTTATTCCAATCCTGCCCCGCTCTTAGGTGCCCAGATCGTCCCAAACCTCTGCTGTTCCAACAGCTTAAAGCAAGAATATCTGGCTGACAAACTGTTGGAAATTAAAAATAAAGATTATTTTTATGCTTAAGGATATTTTAAAAGGAGAGGAAGAAATGCTTCAAGATATCAAGCACTAGAAGACTGTCTCGTGGTGTGCCAAAACTGCTAATACCAGAGAACCAGTGACTCGGGAATATTAATTTTCAGACAAATCGTTATTTTAACAGAACTGCCAGGCGGAACAACTTGTTTCTGACCACGTCTAATCTGGTAAAATTGCTTTGGCCCAAGCGCAAGAAGCCTTGGCAGGAGGCACCAGGCAGCAGCGAGGAGGAGGCTGGCGAGGCCGGGCTGAGCCGGGCCGTGTTGGACCGGCAGCCTGGCAGGGCCACGTGCCCCAGGACCGGTGCAGGCCAAGCAGGTCAGACGGCGGGGCCAAGAGGCTGGAGCTGGGTCGAGGGCTCCTCGGTGGCTGATCTCCCGGGCCGGTCGCCAGGAAGAGGCTGCACCCCGCACAGCACAGACACATCCCCTCGGGCGCTGCACGGACTGCTCTGGGCCTGACCCTCACAGACACAGGGCACCAGGGGGTGACGAGTCGCGGCAGCAGACGCGGGTGCTGGACGGAGGGCACGTGCGAGGGGACAGGACTCCCAGGCTCCTCTGAGCAGGACCCCGAGCTCCGCCTGCGTCTGCCACCCTGAACGGGGCTGCAGGGGACGGACCTCGTAGAAGGGGACCCCCGGAGGCACCCTACCCACAGGGGCCCCAGATGGGAACCTGGGCCCACAGAGAGTGTCGGGCCCCAAGACACCGGCCCCGTCCCAGCCGGCCCACGGCCTTCAGGAAGCACTAACTTCTGGTTAACTGTTCAGGTCTGGAAACTGGACTACTCCTGGTGTACAACCATTGGAGCCCTGGGTGTTCCCGCTTCTGTCTTGGTCCCGTGTGCAGCCGCGACGCCAGCTGGGCGGGAAGCAGTGGTGTGACCGGGAAAAGCCCACACACAGGCCCTGGTTAGGACGGCCGCACGTCTGCAGGAGACACACACCCTCCCGTCTCCACGGAGCCAACTCCGGGCTGGTGCCCTGCCGCCCCTCCTGGCGGCCCCGAGCCCCAGGTGACCAGCTCTCACCCCACGAACGCGCTGCTGCGTGCGAAGTTCCCCCCAGCAGACTCGCCCCGTGCCTGTGGCTGGGGTTCTGGGCCACCGTCGAGCCCAGGAGGTGTGGGTGCGGCTCCCTGAGTTCCTGGTCACGGACAGCACCCCTGGGTGGTGCCCATGTGGCTGCTGTGTGTCCTACCCCTGGGGTCAGAAGACTAAGAAGGGGCAGAAAATGCGATTTGAGGGAGACGAGACTAAACACACAAGAGCAACCTGGGGGCTGCTGCGTGCCCCCCCACGGCCTGCCCCCCAGAGTCTGCAAGGGGCCGGGGCCCAAGGAGCCCTGGGGGGGGGCCCTGCTCAGACTGCCCCCACCCTGGAGCCCGACCCCGCAGGACACCTTCCAGAGGTGAACCCTGAAAACACTTCCACAGACTGCGAATGGTCTGGTAGACGGGAGGTAGCACGAAACGCCCCGTGGCCTCCCTGTGAACCTCCCCGTGGCCTTGGGCAGCGGCCTGACTCCTCCTGGGAGCCCGACAAGTTTGTTAGTTTCATTGTTTGGGTCTCAAACTAGGCTCCACTTCGGGGCAGAATGAATCTGTTGAGGCAAATCTTTGTGAGAAATGGTCTGCACAGATGCAAACTGACGCCTGAGGGGGCGGGGCTGGTTGCCACGGCAACGGGAGAGCCGGTTTGGATTCCGCTTCGTGAGCCTCGGATGCTAAGCGCGCCGAGAGCCCGTGTCCTGCACCCCCCAGGGCCAGGCTGCGCTCTCACCCGGAAACACGTCTCCAGCAACCGTGGGCTTCTGCTTTCGGGTTCCCAGGACCCTTGCGGTGGCTGGAAAGCGGGTACCCGCAAAAGTCCCCAAAATGTTCTGAGAGGAGGCAAGTCTGGCCTGAGCCATTCTAGCCACCTAATACCTGAGCTGGCGCTCCCCACGGACAGAGGGAAGTCAGCAGCGGAGTTTCCCCGAGCCCCTCTGTACTGGCTCCGTCACCGTGCTGACACCCCCAGCCGTCCGTCACCCTTTGATTCCATCCGCTGTGAGGCTGGTCTTGAGGCGGCCCCACCGTCCTCCTCAGACCGTTTCCTCCTCTCCCGTGAATGGCTGCCGGTTCCGGAAGCCGGCAGGTGCAGAGAAAGGCCACCCACCAAGCACGTGCCCTGGTCGTAGGGACCCAGGACACTGGACACTGGCCGTTCAGCACGGCAGAAGCATCCAGCCAGCTCGATCCGAGCAGCAGGGTGGACTCGGCCCCCTGGGGCTACGCTCCCTGACTAGGCAAACCCCTAGTTGGAAGTCCCACGCGGGGCCTGAGCAGGCCGCCGCGCTGTCCTGCACAGAAAGCCCCAGCCGTCCACCTCTGAGGCAGAAGCAACTTTCCCCAGACGAAGGAAACCACTCTCAGTGGAACGAACAGCTCAGGCAGCGGATAGGAGGTCAGGGCTGGACATCCAGAGGTCAGTGTTGCCTCCCACGCGGACAGAGCGCAGACCCACGCCTGCGGTGAGCCCTTCTGTACAGAGGCCTGAACTCAGAATGTGCCAGAACCCTGGCCTTCCTGCAGGAAGCGGAGCCAAGAGCTCCCTGCGGAGACGCTGGTCCTGGAAAGAACTGAGACACGCCCCCCCGCCCCCCTGCAAGTATCAGGAGCGAGTGCCTGGTGCCGTAAGAAGGCCTGAGCCCTAGAACACTTGTTTCGCTCAGAGCCTTTGGTGCGCTGGGAGCGATGAGAAGTATGTGACAACTGTCTCTGTGGCCCCGATCCTCTGAGGCCCCAAGAGCAACATGGGGGCACGTCCCTCCCGAGCAAGCATAGTGCCATGGCTTCCGTGCAGCCATATCGAGCAGGGTCCCTCCTTGTTCTCCAAGCCGAGGACGTTGTCTCATTAGAGAGAAGATCTGAGGCTCTCCACAATGGCCGGTCACGCTGAGCCCTGGACCCACAGTCCCTGACCCTCCGGGGGCGGGGGGGCAGGGGGACGACCAGGCAGGCTCCATGGAACGACAGCAAAGGGAGTCTGACCGCTGGTGCCCCTCTTTCCCCATCTCACAGCTGTGCTGCCCTGTGCTGGGTACAGATGGCCTCTGGCATGTGTGAGGGGATGCCGTGCCCCGCCCCCACCTGCTGCCCCAGGCCTGGGTCTGTAACAGATGTCCTGCCGTGTGCAGTCCTGAGGCTGTGCACCGGGCACCCGGAGGGGCGATGGCAGGGCAGCTGTGGGCGGGCGGGGGTAGCGGTGCCCCTCACAAAGCCAGAGGCCCTCCACTGAGGCTCCTCCGACAGCCCTCAGTGTGGGGCAGCCCAGCGATTCCAGAGGGACACCCCACCTGCACCCAGGTGTGGATTCTGGGTGTGGCCCCCTGGATGCAGGCCACAGAGTGTAGGGTCTGGACGTGCCCTTCGAGGGCAGCACTGAGGCCTGACTAGAGGGGCTGCTGGGGGCATCCAGGGCTGGGCTGGCCCGGTCCTCTGCCTCCCAATAGCCTCTTCTGTAAGTTCTCCCAGAAGCTGCCTTTTTGGGATTCAGGAGGCCCCGGTTCTGGTCCTACCGCCTCTGCTCTGAGGCCAGGGCAAATCACAGGCTCTTGGGACGGAGCACAAGGCTGTGCACAGAGCAAGAGACTGCCGGCGGCCGCCAGCAATGCCCCTCCTCTGTGCCCTTCCCACCACCCTTCTGCCATCTCTGGGCTGGGAGCCCTGGTGAGGGATTGGCCCGTGTTCATGTCATGCCCTGAACGTGGACAGTCTTTGTGGAGGGATCGACAGGTGGACAAGCCCCATGGGGCCGCCCAGCAGTCTGGGCTGAACCCTGAGCTCACAGCGGGCTTTCCCGCCTTCCTCCTTGCCCCACTTGTCCAGAACAAAAGCCGGGGCCCCCCACCCCCAGGGGAGCAATTCCGGAAAGCTGGGGCGGGTCAGGGCTTGGGGGCGGACACCCACATTGCCGCACACTCTTCACCCCTCTGGCTTTCACATTCCTTGTCCAAATCCCAGGCCTCATCACTGCGTCCCACAGAGAAGCATGGGGAACACAGCCCCCAGAGGCAAGGGCCACGAGCTGAGAAAGTCGTGAATCTTAGTGATGCCCCAGAGTCCAGGCCCAGGCCCTCCAGAATTGGGGGGGGCTCTCCCGAGCAGGCACCAGTGTCCTGACCTTCCAGCCGGGAGGGAAGAGCGTGGGCCTCCCCCAAGCTCACACGTGTCTGCCGAGCACAGTCCCCAGGCCCCCCAGCCGCACCTGACTGGGGGCACAGAGCCAGAAGCCCTCACAGGGGTCGTGCTGGCTGCAAAGCCCACCCGCGTCCCCGGGACTCACCTGTCCTCCACCCCCCAGCACCCGGCCCGACGGGGGGGACTGGGCCAGGACCCTGGATGGGGGCGGGGGCCTCTCTGTGCAAGGCCACGGCCCACCCACACCGGCAGGCAATTTGGATGTGAGAATATTTTAATACAAGGACTATGAGAATTCCTCTGAACTCTGGTTTCTTGCTCACATTTCTGTTCCTGGAGCCTTCAACGGACAAGGATTTTCTTTAAAAATAAAGTGAAATCATCCAGTCCTCCTTCCGCCTCCTTTCAGGGAAGTGCTTTAATGTGAGTTGTCCGATTCTGTCGGAAGCGGAGGCAAAACCTGGCCGGTTGTCTCTTTAAATCGGCTCTGCAGTGTGCCGGGCGGCCGGCGGGGCTGGGAAGAACCATTCTGCCCTGCCGCAGGGAGCCGGGCCACAGCCCGCCCAGCGCCATCAGCGCCTCCCCCATCCCCATGGTTACGGCTCCTGCTTCCCGGCCCGGTCCCCGTGCCCGGCTGTCGCCCGCCCTCCGAAGCAGGCGCAGAGGCGGCTGGCGGTCCCCACGCGGAGCTCTGGAAGCCACCCGCGGAGAATTGCATTGAATGTCTGCGGGTCCTGGCTCTGACTCACTCTCTCGGTGCAGTGCCCGTGGCGCCGTGGCCGGGCTGCAGTCTTGCAATCTGTTGATAACTCCACTTGCTAGCTCGGAATGGAAAACTGCTCCCCGGCACAGAGAACTCGCCACAGCCCGTCGGCACCGCGCAGCGCAGCGCCGGGGCTCCCGCTGCCTCTGCCTGAATAGGTGAGAAGTTGGGCTGCGTTTCCCGGGGCTGCGTGGCGGGTGGGCCCGGGCAGGGAGGCAGCGCGGCGGGCAGGGTCGGAGCCCTCCGGCCACGGCGTCCACTCCCCCAGCCGTTGCTCGGGCATCGGCGCCGAGCGGGCTGGGGCGGCTCCTGCTGTTCCGGATGCAGATGCTGTATAACTTTGGGTTCCGCGGAAGGCGCGGAGCCACCACCGAGATGGCGCGTCTGGGGGGCGACGCCGGCCCCTGTGTCTGCCGGCCCGGGGCTGGCCGATCGTGGGGACGGCGAGTCGAGGCTTCTTCAGTTCCCTGACTTAAGCTGACAGACATGTTTCGGGGCCGAGCTGCGTGTGCTGGGCGGCGAGCCGAGGCCGGCTCCCAACGTGGGGAAGGCAGTGCTCCGGGAGGGCTGCCCGAGGTCCCTGCGGCTCCTGAGCCCCCGGCCAGAGCCCGGCAGACACGGCAGGCCCCCCGCGTGCCCCTGGCGACGCAGCCCCCGGCCCGACGCTCCGACCGGCCGGCCGGGTGGGATGGCCACGGCGGGGGGGGGGGGGGGGGGGGGCGCCTGGCTGAGACCCCGGGGACCCTCCGCCCTGCCCTAACCGTGCCCTGTCTTCACAGATGGGGACAACCTCGTGACCCTCACCCGCCCCACCGTCGCCCCGAGGCCCCTGGCCCCGGGCTGGACCCCACAGCCACTGTGTGGGACCTTGACCTTCGGGACGGCCATGGAGGCCGGCGGGGAGGAGGGTGCCACATAATCGGCTCAGCGGCGACCCCGCTCCGTCCGCACTCTGGCTGCAGGAGCTTCGCAGGGCTCATGGTGAGTACGCGCCCCCCGGGCAGCGGGGCCCGGCCACCCCTGTCCGTGGAGTTACCACGTGGCCAGTTAGCAGCATCGGGCCCCGGTGTCCAGGGCTGCCCGCCGGCTGCTCTGCTGTGGGCTTGCTCGGCGTCGATCATACTAATTAGTGGCAGGCGTGCTGCAATGTGGAGCCATTTAATCATGGGAGGAGATACGGCCCTGGGTCCCTCCCCCAGAGCTCGGGTGCAGGACCGGGGAGGCCTTCCCTGGCCCCTGGCCGGGGTCACTGCCCCTCCTGTCCGAGGCCGTCGTGGGCAGCGCTCCCAGGGCAGCTCCGCCAGCCCCTTCCCATCAGAAAGTGGGCTGCATGGCAGGGAGACGTGGGTGGGCTTCAGAAGCACGTAGAGCGGACGGGGGCAGGACGCCTCTGTCACCAGAAAAGGGGGCACGGCTGCTGTGGGCAGGGCCATGAGGGGACTCGTCCCGGAGGCTCGTGCAGCCTGGACGTGGTCGCTGCCGGCTTGCGTTCCGGGAAGGCTGGTGGCCGGGTAAATAATGCATTGTGTGTGTTTGTGAAGGACGGTGGTGGAGGGCCCAGCGCGTGCAGGGAATGCCGATGGCCACAGGACACGTGGCCGGCAGCAGCCGTGGCTCGGACGCCAGCCATGACTCAAATGCACACCGATTGTCTGCTTCAGGGGGGGGGGGTGGGGGGTCTGTCTGAGTCACTTGTTCGTTTCCTTCCTGTTCTGCTCGAGACGCCCAAACAAGGTCGGGCTTGTGGCCAAGACTCAGCATTGTGCATGCCACTGCTCCAAGCCTCGCCGGCCGGGAGGGTGACAGGCAGCCTAGAGGTTGTGCGTCCAGGCTCACCACTCCTGGGGAGGCTGCCGGCCTGGCCGGGGCCCCAGCTTTTTAGGGGACCCAGGGTGCCTTGCCAAACAGGGCTGCCCCCCCTTGGCATTTTTCCAGCTTTTCACCCTCAGGTTAGAGCCTTATTTGCAAATGGAACCTGTCATTTGCAGACAAAGGGTGAGCTCAGAGGTGTTGCAGGAGGCTGGGGGGGCGGGGGGGGGGGGGAACCCTGCAGCAGCTTCCCTGGCCTCTCCGAGCACCGCTGTGTGACCCTCCCCCTGTCCACTCTGCGTCCCGTCTATACTCTGCCTTCAGTCCCCAGTGACTGTGTTCTGGTCCCAGACGCTGGACACTGGCCAGCCCAGGACAGTGAGAACTGGCGGGTTACACTTGCCCGGAGGGTTTAGGATCTCCGCAGTTCGTTGGGCTTTGATTCTTAACAAATAACGTTTACACTGGAGAGTCTCCAGAAGAAATGGAGAGCCCAGCCCAGCGTGGGGGCCGCTCTGCTGCAAATGCTTCCCTGCGTGTGTCCCTGAGACTGTAGTGTGGACACCTGCGTGGCTTCGCCCCAGGGGCCCAGGGCACAAGGAAGACCAGAGGCTGTGGCCAGCAGGGTGGCCCGCCGCTGCCCGCCCGCACTGCTGCACTCACACCGCCAGCCAGACGTGTGCCCGGGCTGGCGGTCCCCTTCCCTGACACCGAGGCCAGCCACCCGCTTTCTGGCTCCTGAGCGGGAAGACGCGCGGTCTTGCGGAAGCGCTTCGGGGGCCACGCTGACGCCTGCGTTACACTGAGGCTCTGTCCTCCCTCCTGGACAGGCGCCCCATCTGCTGTCAGCGTGCCGGCGGGCCCGGAAGGCACAGGCAGCCCGGACGCTCCCCTGTGGGGCCTGCAGGACACAGGCCACCAGCACAGCTGTTAGCAAACGGGGCAGGTGTGGACAGTGGCCCCGTTGGTATTCACGTCCGAGCAGCTGCCAGACGGGCATTGCTTTGCACCCCGTGGCCTTCTGTGATCCGCACACTTTCCTCCCCAAAGCTCGGTGGCATCTTGGAAGGGAGTAAGAGGTTGTCCGAGGTTGTGCGCTTTCTTCCTGTTTCCTTTCACAGCGTAGGTCTCGTGGTTCACCCGAGGAGCGGCGTGGTCGCTGTGAGGGAGGCCACGTTCATTTTGCACAAGCTCTGCCTTCCCGGCCACACCCCCCGTGGCTGACAAGGCGTCGTGGGGACTCCTCTGATCACTGGGACATCAAGGGGACCTCAGAGGACAGGTCCATCCGCTCACTAATGTTGAGCCCGAGAGGCAGAGACCCCCCTTCAGTGGCTTCGCTTTGGTATGACCCAGACCCAGCAGGTGCCAGCGGCTGCCAAGGACCCCACGGAGCTCGCACTCGCCCTGAATTCAGGGCTGACCGCGGTGTCATCAGACTATCCTTTGTCACGTCCAGCAGGGGCTGGAAGCCAGGACAGGGTGAGAAGCCAGGCCTGCCCCCAGCTCTGCTTGGAGCAGAGGAGTCCCAAAGACACAGGACACCCTTTTTCTGCACATCAGCACCCCACATTTGAAAAAGCAACAATGGAACCAAAACCCCTGAAAAGACCACGGACGTAGAGGCCTGAGGGGCAGGAACCGGCGCAGTCCCTGTGCTATATTTCCCACACGGGGAAAGCATGAGAGAAACACACACCAGCTGTACAAATGTGACGTCCAGCGAGGATAATTTGTGCTCCGGAGGAATAAATTACTTACCTTTTGCCTCTGCGTCCCCCCGGGACGCTGCCATGGACGGACCAATAAGATACAGTGATCATTAAAAACTCAGACAAGGGGCGTTGGGGGCTAACAGCGAGATCAGTCTCGGTCGGTACAGAGCAGAGGCAGAGAGGACGGCGAGGAGGGTCTGCGCCTCCTGGGGAGAAGAGCCCCTTCCCTGCGCCCCGCGGCCGGCCCCTGACTTAAGACCTCCCTCCTCCTTCCTTCCTGTCTCTCTTAACATCTAGGTGATTTATTTGCAAAACATACCAAAAGACACACCCAACTAAAATAATAATAAAGCATAAAAGGAGGGTAAGCCTCAGGACCAGGGGAAATGCCCGCAAACCCCAGACCAGGGCTCTGCGCCTCCAGGCTCCACGGAGGACACAGGCCAGCCCGTGGGACGATGGAGCCTCGGTTTCCCAGAAGGAGAGACATGGCCACGCAGCTTGGAAAGGCAGAGCAGTGAGCAGGGACAGCGGGCTGGGGGCCACGGCGGCGGGAGCGGCTGTCTGGACTGAGCCCAGCCTCTCGGGCGTGAGGTCCGTTCTGGTCTGAAGGGCCCCGGAGGGACGTGTCCCGGGGAGTCAGCCCCGCACACCACGAGGATTTTGTCCGTGGGACACTTGCAGCGCGGGCCCTCCGGGAGGAACCTGTGCACGTGTGAACCCTAAAATATAAAATAGTGTCTCCCTTTTGCCTTCCCTGCTTTGACTTTTAAGGGTCATCTCTAAAAATGTAGAAGGGCACCCTTGGTCACTAACTTGCAGGAAGAAAGTAGAAGCCGAAAGGAAGTGAGGCTCTGTTTCTGCTACAACTCACTTGGCACAGCTCTTCTGGGATGGGAACGCATCCCTGAAGCAGGGTGACCTCGGCCGTGCGTGAGCTGGCCCGGGCGCCGCAATCGGGACACGCTGTGTCTCGAACTGACCTCCCGACGCGTTTGCCTGTGGCGGGAGCGGTGGTCTCATTTCCCCTGGCTCAGCATGAAGTGTGTGTGGATAAGACTTGGCGGGTAGGATGCGCTCGAACGTAAGCTCTGTGATGAGGGTCCTGGCCACCGGACGCACTTCTCCAACCCTGGGCACACATGCAGGGCGGGGACGCAGGGCACCAGGCGTCGCTGCAGACTTTGCCTTCCTCTCCCGCCGTCCCTGCCCCCACCTCCAACCAAGAGTCAGGGCTGCGAACACGGCAGGAAGGCGGGGGTCTCTGGGGGAGTGGTGACGGAGCCCCAAGACAGGGCACGAAGGGACTGCAAGTCCCCAGAGGTGTGGGCCCACCCCAGGCCTCAGCCCGAGGCGTGCCGAGCACACTGGTGAGAAAACACGCTTGGGTTGGGCTCCGCCAGCGGCTTGCCCACATTATGTGCACAGGAACCCGGTCCCAGCAGCCAGGGGGCTCCAAGAGAAGTGCCAGTGTTTTTAGACACCAGGTTAAAAGCCATCATCTTTGTGAAAAGAACTAATTATGCACACGAGGGCCCGGGCACATCTCTGGGACGCACTCAGGCCTTACTTGCGAAGAGCCTGCCGGGCCCGCTCCAACACCTGTCAGCAGCGTCCAACTCTCAGAAGAAATGGGCAGTGAGAAGATCATCTGATATCAGGATTTGATCACAGAAACTTGCTTTCCTCGACTTTTGCAGTGATTTTTCCATTGGCTGGAAGCTGGTGCTGGCCGCCTGTGACAAGTGTCAAACCCTTGGGGCTCTCCAGAGCCATAGGGCGCGCCCTTCCCACCATCACGCACGGCAAGCGCTCCAGAACTTGGGATGCCGGGTGTGTGAGCGCTTCCAGTGGACCGGGACACCAACAGGAGCCCAGCAGGCCCGTTCAGCTGTGATGCCCCGGCCCCGCTCCACCTTTCTTATAAAACACTTACTCTTGGGGGGTCTGGGTGGCTGAGTCAGTTGGGTGTCCTACTTCGGCTCAGGCCATGATCTCACGGTTCATGAGTTCGAGCCCCGCGTCTGTGCTGACAGCTCAGAGCCCCGAGCTGCTTCGGATACTGTGTCTCCCTCGCTCTGTGCCCCTCCCCAACTCGTGCTCTGTCTCTCTCTCTCTCAAAAATAAATAAAAACATTAAAAAATTAAAAACAAAAAACACCTGTTCTTTCTTCAGCAACAGGCAATTAAGTCCCACGTCACAGAAACCTGTCCTCACAGGGACAGAAGTTCTGTGTTGCAGGATGGAGGGCCCAGCAGGTGCCCGCCCCAGCCATCGAGGCCTGCCTGACGTGTGTACCTTAGGAGGAAGCCTCCATTAGCCATGGGTTAGTGGCCAGGGTGGGTAGCCCTGCAGGAACCCAGGCTGCAGACCCTCCCCCCGGGGCTGAGCCTCGGTGTTGCGGGGAGGGGGGGGGCCTGGTCAGCTGCATCAGGCAGGACACTCACTTCCCCAAGAGAGCCCTGGAACCCTGTCACCTTGAGGCCGGCCTCCTTGGCTGTCTCCCCTCCTGGGCTCGAAATTTCTTGGGAATTGGGGCCACATGTGCAGCACGGGTCCTGCTGAAACCCCAGTCATCCCGACAGGAGTCCTCGGTGTTCTGTGCACGTCCACACCTGCCCTTCAGGCTTCCTGGCCGAAGGACAGTCAGGACCATAAGGGGATCACCACGGTGTCCAGCCCACGGCCTGCCGAGTGACACAGTGCCCCTCCTTCGGTCACATCGGGTCATCTGCTGGGCCAGGGGTGCTACTTCCGGCTCTGGTAGTCAGCTAGATCCCTCAGCGGCCAGACAGGGAGGAGTCTGGGTCGTGTCCAGGTCACTTGGAACCTTTTCCCTGGTGACAGGATCCCATCTGCTATCGTCATGGCAGCAGAGAGACCTCCTTGGAAAAGTCCCTGGCAGGAGCAGATCAGGGGACAGAGGCCATGGCTAGACACCAGGGTGGCCCTTTGGCTGTCCCCCGGCTGGCCAGGGCCTCATCTCAGCTGGACTGACAAGAAATTATCCCCCAGGAAATGAAGCAGGTTGAGCTCTTGGACATAGAAGCTTCCTGGCCATGGCGAGGCCAAGGGCCCTGCAAGGACGATTTTCTCTCGATTTCCCACGTGACTCAGGCTGGGCGCCTTCCTGGAGGAGCACTGGCCACCTCCCGCTGCGCTGACCACGCATCTAGACATGGCCCAGGGTGGGCACATCCACCACGGGCACGGCACCCTGACCACAGCCTGCCCTCACAGCTGGGCAGCTCAGCACTGTCTCCCCAGGGTTCCCCGGGGCAACCTCCATGGACACAGCCCTCACCTGCCCTCACCTGCCCCCCAAGCCTGGCAAGTACCAAGGCCATGCTGGTAGAGCCCACGGTTCAGAGCATGAGCTAAGGGGTCAAGACCTGGGGAAGGGGGCAGAGGGGACACAACCAGCACCCTGGGCTGGGGAGGGGCCTTAAAGTGCCCGGTGAGTGGGAGGGGGAGGGAGGGGGTAACCAGTGCCCTGGGAAGGAGTGGGGGGTCCATCTCCAGAACCCCTTGGGAGGCCAGGGGATCTGCAACCAGCACCCCAGACAGAGCAGGTTAAAATACAGAATTGTCTTTCTCTCTGTCCTGGAGCCTGGAAGTTCAAGATCAGATGTCACAGGGCTATGAGAAACAGCCCGCCGTGTAGACGGCTGCCTTCCTGCTGTGTCCTCAAATGGCCTTCCTCTGGGCAGGTCGTGTCCTAGTCTCCCTCTTAGAAGGACGTGGGTCCTGTCGAACGAGGCCTCACCCTATGACCTCTTGTGATGGCCGTCACCTCCGTGACAGCCGCCTCCACTAGTCACATGGGGCACGAGGATGTCAGCCTGTGCTTCCGGGGACTTGGCTCAGTCCACAGCAGGGCTTCCCTGTGACGCTGCGAGTTACAACACAGGAAGTGTCTGGAGCGTTGCTCGGGGGGTCAGAGGGCAGAGGGCAAAGATGCACGAGGCCAGGGCTCCTGACTCCCAGCCCGTGGAGCCCGCACAGCAGACGAGGGTCTGTGCACCGGGGGCCCCTCCAGGGCTTTGGAGCTTGGAGCGCAGGCCGCGCAAACCCGCCCACCTGACCATGCGCTTTGCGGCCGTTTTTCCTATTGCTGGAGTTTTGGGAACGTGGTCCCGGCGCGTAAATCTCGTGCCAAGCGGGTGCTCTCCTGAGGGCCTCGGGGCCCTGCCGACCCATCACGGCAACTGCTTTTCCTCCACCGACCTGAGTCAGCTCCAGGGACTCGCTTGACACGAAATTCTCCCGGGGGATCTCGTAAAGCAGAATCTTGATGCGCGTGAGGCGGACATCTGCACGGCTCCATCCAGACCCTCGCGCGGGCAGGTTTGGGGAGACAGTCGCGCTCCGAGGAAGCGGGGCGCCCGTCACAAACCTCCGCTCCACTCAGGAGACGCCTCTGACCGCTTTCAGGGGAGAGGCCAGACCCGGGGGAGCCAGGTGGCTCCGCCAGGTGCACAGTTCCTCGCCACGTTGCCCACTCGTTCTGCTCTGTGCTCTATCCAGGATTTGAAAACCGTGCTCTCCCTGCCCCAGGACCCAGGGGAGTTCCTGCACCCCGTGGTGTATGCCTGCACCGCCGTCATGCTGCTCTGTCTCCTCGCCTCTGTCATCACTTACGTCGTGCACCAAAAGTAAGGCCCCACTCGGCACCAAGACTGCATGCTTCCACCTTCAAATGCAAAGCCTAAAACGAGACCCTCCCCACCCCACGTAGTGAGAAGTCCCTGGAAGGTACTTCACCGACCACCTGCCTACATGGCAGGCGTGGCCAAATCCTCCGCCGAGTTTTCAGGGACAGCCATGCCCTTCCACTCCAGGCCTCCACCAGGGCCACCTATGTTCGTATCAAAAGGGGTGAAATAGGTACTTCCTCCAATGGCCCAGGGTCAGTTCAGGTGCTCCAAGAGCCCACAGCCTTGGGAAGTTAGCATAGCTTGCGGAACCCTCACACACCTTTGCGTTGTGCCTTTTAATCTGGGGCGGGGCAGGGGGGCGTCTAGTTGTCTTTCTTCTGAGCTGGTTTCCTGGCCACCTCTGCCTGTGAGGGGAAATGACCTGGGGGTGTCTGCATCTCTTGAAGATGCACTGTGAAATGTGAGGAGGGGTCTCTGCCATGGTCAGGATCAAGCCCATAATCAAAGTCATGAGCCAAGCCTAGACTGTGGGCATAACCAGTGATGAGAAGAGGCTTGGGTGTGTCCAAGGCCACAGTCATGGGGAGAGTGTTGGGCATATCCAAAGCCATGATCATGGGGAGAGGGTTGGGCATGTCCGAGGCCATGATCATGGGGAGAGGGTTGGGCATGTCCGAGGCCATGATCATGGGGAGAGGGTTGGGCATGTCCGAGGCCATGATCATGGGGAGAGGTTTGGGCATGTCCAAAGCCGTGATCATGGGGAGAGGGTTGGGCATGTCCGAGGCCATGATCATGGGGAGGGGGTTGGGCATGTCCGAGGCCATGATCATGGGGAGGGGGTTGGGCATGTCCGAGGCCATGATCATGGGGAGAGGGTTGGGCATGTCCGAGGCCATGATCATGGAGAGAGGGTTGGGCATGTCCAAGGCCATGGAGAAACTGTGGCCACCATTACAGCTGTAAGAATAGGATGAGTAATCTCTGCCATGGCTGTAGCTGGGGTGAGGCCAAGTCATGGAGGTGGTCACAGCCATAGGCAAGGTCCTAGGCCACAGACTACAGGGGTCTTGCTTCCAGTCAGTCACAGTCATGCCCTCTTCTTGAGGTACCAGACATCTGCTCAGAGAGGGAAGAAGAACTCCATCCTGGGAGTCAGGAGGTGTGGCCAGGTGTGTCCCACCCTCTAGCTCTGTGACCAGACAAGGCATAGAGTCTCAGGTTTCAGTATTAGCATCTGTCCAATGACCAGGTTCGAGATTTCTCAAAACCCTCCAGTCTAGCATTCCAAGTCGATTTAACACAAAAACGTCCAATAACCACACACTGAGGGTGCCACACACACCCTGTGTGTTCCCATCCATCTGGTCCTTTGGGTGGGCTCCCCCGGCCTCTTTCGGTGACACCTTGGGGGTCTTCAGCTCGGTCCCCACGTGGACGGAGCATGGCAACTGGGGAAGAGGGCTGATCTGTGCACCTCACTCTGCGTGCTGGGTCCTGATGGGACATCTCCGTCTCCCACAGTGCCATCCGGATCAGCCGGAAAGGCCGGCACACGCTCCTCAACTTCTGCTTTCACGCGGCTCTGACCTTCACAGTGTTTGCCGGCGGCGTGAACCGCACCAAATACCCAATCCTGTGCCAGGCGGTGAGTGCCATCCACACCCTCATTTTGCTACAAAACTTAAAGTGTTTATCACCACTCCTACCAAAAGGGAAATGTATGATAATTGTCTTGTTTATGAAAAAACACTCGAGTATTTGTTCAGATGTGTCTCCTGGAGGGGGTAGTTCAGCATGCAGGTCACCTGTATTACAGCCTTTTTGCCACGTGAGGCTGACTATTCTGCTCAGCACTGGATCGTGTCAGGTACTTTGCTTTTCGCTTGACCAGCTGGCTCCGAGGCGTCTGGTCACATGCGAACTGGACGCTTCCTGTCCGGCAAACGGTGCTGGTCCCAGGAATAGGGTCGGGAGCTTCCCGCCTCCCAGAGACTGGCCCAGAGACAGGAGCACAGAGTAGGGGCCAACTGCCACCTCCCGCCACCGCCGTCCAGGTATGCTCTGGCACCAGAGCAGGTGGCTGGGGAGTCCAGCCGCAGAGGCCCCGCCCCCCACATGGAGCTCACTCCGAGAGGCTCTGCTCCCGTCTCAGGTAGAATAGGGGCTTCTGAACATCACAGCATTGAGAACAAGTCACCAAAGGGCCTTCTTTCCACTCCATGGCCTCACCTGACTTTTCCTTCAGAGGGGGGAAGCGCCCTTTGGTTCTGACAGAGCTCGGAGGGGGCCTTCCCACCAGCAGCACCTGCTTCCTCCTGCTGCTCCGTGCGGCCCTGGCCCAGGACAGGCGGCCCCACACCCAAGTCTCTCTGTAGGCTCCGCCCTCCAGAGCCTCGCTCAGACCCCTTGCTCCTGGCTCCAGCTCAGCCCAGGTGGATAGTCACCTCTATGTGGACAGTGACCTCCAGAATGAACAGCGATCTCCAGGTAGAGTTTCCTGTGATGTGGACAGTGGTCTCCAGGTGAACAGTGGCCTCCACGGGCAGGGCAACCTCTACGTGAACAATGACCTCCAAGTGGACATTAACCTCCAGGTGGATGGTGACCTGCAGGTGGACAATGACCTTTAGGCAGACAGTCTCCTCCAGGTGGCCAGTCTCCTCCAAGTGGACAGTGACCTCCAAGTGGACAATGACCTCCAGGTGGAGAGTGACCTCCAGGTGAACAGTGACCTCCAAGTGGACAGTGACCTCCAGGTGGACAGTGACCTCCAGGTGGCCAGTCTCCTCCAAGTGGAGAGTGACCTCCAGGTGGACAGTGACCTCCAGGTGGCCAGTCTCCTCCAAGGGGACAGTGACCTCCAAGTGGACAGTGACCTCCAAGTGGACAGTGACCTCCAGGTGAACAGTCTCCTCCAGGTGGACAGTTTCCTCCAGGTGGGCAGTGACCTCCAGGTGGGCAGTGACCTCCAGGTGGCCAGTCTCCTCCAAGGGGACAATGACCTCCAAGTGGACAGTGACCTCCAAGTGGACAGTGACCTCCAGGTGGCCAGTCTCCTCCAAGTGGACAGTGACCTCCAAGTGGACAATGACCTCCAGGTGGAGAGTGACCTCCAGGTGAACAGTGACCTCCAAGTGGACAGTGACCTCCAGGTGGACAGTGACCTCCAGGTGGCCAGTCTCCTCCAAGTGGACAGTCTCCTCCAGGTGGACCGTGACCTCCAGGTGGCCAGTCTCCTCCAAGTGGACATTGACCTCCAGGTGGACAGTGACCTCCAGGTGGCCAGTCTCCTCCAAGTGGACAGTGACCTCCAAGTGGACAATGACCTCCAGGTGGAGAGTGACCTCCAGGCGAACAGTGACCTCCAAGTGGACAGTGACCTCCAAGTGGACAGTGACCTCCAGGTGGAGAGTGACCTCCAGGTGGACAGTGACCTCCAGGTGAACAGTGACCTCCAAGTGGACAGTGACCTCCAGGTGAACAGTCTCCTCCAAGTGGACAGTGACCTCCAGGTGGCCAGTCTCCTCCAAGTGGACAGTGACCTCCAGGTGAACAGTCTCCTCCAGGTGGACAGTGACCTCCAGGTGGACAGTCTCCTCCAAGTGGACAGTGACCTCCAAGTGGACAATGACCTCCAGGTGGAGAGTGACCTCCAGGTGAACAGTGACCTCCAAGTGGACAGTGACCTCCAGGTGGACAGTGACCTCCAGGTGGCCAGTCTCCTCCAAGTGGACAGTCTCCTCCAGGTGGACCGTGACCTCCAGGTGGCCAGTCCCCTCCAAGTGGACAGTGACCTCCAGGTGGAGAGTGACCTCCAGGTGGCCAGTCTCCTCCAAGTGGACAGTGACCTCCAAGTGGACAATGACCTCCAGGTGGAGAGTGACCTCCAGGTGAACAGTGACCTCCAAGTGGACAGTGACCTCCAGGTGGACAGTGACCTCCAGGTGGACAGTGACCTCCAAGTGGACAATGACCTCCAGGTGAACAGTGACCTCCAGGTGGAGAGTGACCTCCAGGTGAACAGTCTCCTCCAAGTGGACAGTGACCTCCAGGTGGACAGTGACTTCCAGGTGGACAGTCTCCTCCAAGTGGACAGTGACCTCCAGGTGGACAGTGACCTCCAGGTGGCCAGTCTCCTCCAAGTGGACAGTGACCTCCAGGTGAACAGTCTCCTCCAGGTGGACAGTGACCTCCAAGTGGACAGTGACCTCCAGGTGAACAGTCTCCTCCAGGTGGACAGTGACCTCCAGGTGGACAGTCTCCTCCAAGTGGACAGTGACCTCCAAGTGGACAATGACCTCCAGGTGGAGAGTGACCTCCAGGTGAACAGTGACCTCCAAGTGGACAGTGACCTCCAGGTGGACAGTGACCTCCAGGTGGAGAGTGACCTCCAGGTGAACAGTGACCTCCAAGTGGACAGTGACCTCCAGGTGAACAGTCTCCTCCAAGTGGACAGTGACCTCCAGGTGGACAGTGACTTCCAGGTGGACAGTCTCCTCCAAGTGGACAGTGACCTCCAGGTGAACAGTCTCCTCCAGGTGGACAGTGACCTCCAGGTGGCCAGTCTCCTCCAAGTGGACAGTGACCTCCAGGTGGACTGTGACCTCCAGGTGGACAGTGACCTTCAAGTGGACAGTGACCTCCAGGTGGACAGTCTGCTGCAGGTGGATAGTGACCTCCAGGCGGCCCGTCTCCTCCAAGTGGACATTGACCTCCAGGTGGGCAGTGACCTCCAGGTGGACAATGACCACCAGGTGAACAGTCTCCTCCAGGTGAACAGTCTCCTCTAAGTGGACAGTGACCTCCAAGTGGACAGTGACCTCCAGTGCCCAGGCAGGAGCCAGATGGGGGCTGCCCCATGGACTGAAGAGCCATCTTACCAAGGACTCCCCTCTTCCGGTTCTGTCATTGGTGGTGTGTGTCTGCCGGGGCCACGTGGTGGGAGGGTCTCAGCCTGGCATCCACGGCGCTCATGTCCCTCCCCTTACAGCCTCTGTTGCTGTGAATCCTACAACCATTTACTGATGCTGTGGAAGCTGCTGAGGCCTAATTATCTGACACTCAGGTGCACCGGTGGCGACCTCGATGGCAGTCTGTGCACACAAAATGACCTGTCCCCTGCACAGATGGCAGGCGACTCTCCCTGGGGCGGGAGGGTGAGAGGCTGTTCAAGCAGGGGCGGCACGGGGAAGAATCGGGCTGAGCTCCGGCTCCAGGCACTGGCCACCAGACGGCACCTCGTCCCAGGGCCCAGGCAGCCTGACATCCGGCTCGGTTCCCTGCGAATCCCCGTCCAGGCCGTGCACCCCACCGGGAACCGGATTCTGCCATCCACGCTGGGGCCCCAGCAGCAAAGCCGCCAGCAGGTAACTAAAAACCGCACTGAGGGGCAGACACGCTTCCTTAAGCCTTTGGATAGGCACGGCGACAACCGCAGCACATACCCCGGGAAACCCAATCTGTGTCCTGCCTGGAGGTGCCTGCCGAAGAGCGGAGCCCGCCGAGGGCGGTGAAATGTCGCGCTCGGCCAGCGAGGGCTCTTGTGCCGGGTCCCTGGCGGCGAGGCGCCGGCTTCAGCACCCCCTCCCCCCAGGCTCCTCGGCGCCGCTGGGGAGCCCACCCCCTCCCGAAACCCGGGAACTGTGTCCATGCTCCAGCCTGGATGGGGGTTCCTGGAGGCCAGGGGCCTCGTTAGCCAGGTGGACACCCTAGGAGCGTGGCAGGTCGGGGAGCGCTCCGGGCCTGGACGGGTCCGGAGAGGCAAGGTCTGCAGAGGTGATGACGGTAGTGTGAGAAACAGTTGATTCTCCTGTGGTGGCCATCCTCAGGAACCCCGTCGGGGAAAGCCAGCCTATGAGCTCCGGAGTAGATCCCACCCTGACCTCCGGACTACGTGTCCCCGGGAGCGGGCCCGTGATACCTTCGGTCATTCATTCGCGAATTTCGAGCGGGGCCGTGCTAACTCTGGCTGCACTGCCCAGCTTTTCGGCAGGGGAAGAGGGACAGAGAGCACCACGTGCACGAGAGAGAACAGTGACCTCTGTTCTCTGGACAGAGCTGGGGCCCAGGTGAGGGGACGGGGCTGCAACCCCAGCAAGCCCTCCAGGTGGCATTCTTGAAGTGACTCCCCCGACATTTCTCGAAGTCGGGCCTGTGCCTGGCGGACGAAGACAGAAGCGTCGCTACTGTTTTGGAGGGTAACCCAGCATAGACACCCTGTCCTCTGCCCACTGGAGAGGAGGCAGGCCTGACGAGGCACAGCTGGGAGACCACAGCGTCAGAAGCCGGGACAGTTAGCTTTAATGTGGCGATTTGACTGATCACGGGGCCGACGTCATTCTGGGCGCGTCCGTGCGGTGTGGATGCGGTCAGCGCTGGAACCGGTGGGCTGGCTCAGGCAGGTGCCCTCCCCATCATGGGGCTCATCCTCTCCACCAGGGGCCTGGGGACAATGACAGAGGAAGGGGGGACTCTCTCTGTGCCTGTCCAGGCTGGGACATCGGTCTTGGCGGGAGCCACACAGTCGGGTCTCCTGGGCCTCCAGCCTGCCCACCACGAGCCACGGGTCTCAGACTTCTTAGCCTCCACATCTCCACAAGCCAATTCACGGTAAATGTGGTTTTCCTCCAGGGGGCAGCCAAGCCTGCCCCCACGCTGGCAGGGGACAAGCTGGCGACCACCCTGGCACCTGAACACGGGACGCCCCCGCCAGCCTTCCCTATCCAGGTGTGGCTCACACTTGTGCTCTGTGGCCTGAAACTTGGTCGGCTGGAGAACAGACGGTTGCTATGGCAACAAGAAGATGACCGGGCACCTCATTAAAGTCCTAAGTGACATCGTGAACACAAACGGCCGGCCGCCAGTGGCCCCACATGATGATGTGCGTCAGCGCCGGGTTGGGGCTGAGAGTGGGGCAGCCCGCCGGTCCTGGCGGCAGCCGGGTGTGCGAGCCGAGGTGGGGGGTCCTATGACCTCTCCACGCGTCCGGCCCAAAGTGGCATCTGGGAGGCGGAGGCTGCAACCCCCAGGCGGGCGAGGCTCAGAGCAGCCCATCGGGAGCGTAGCCGGCTCTTCCCACCCCCTGCTGACCCTGGGGCTTCTCTGTGGACTCGGCGTCTGTTTCCAGTCACCTGCGGTGACGGCCACGCTGCTGTCCCCTCAACAGCCTGCGATCCTTCAGTTGAGAGCCGGACGGACACGCCCCTTCCTTCCTCCTGGTTCAGGTGCAGAGTGCCTGCCCCCCGGTTCCCAGGCTGGGGTGAGGTCCGGCACACGGGCACCCACAGGAGGCCCAGGCCAGGCTGTGGAAAAGGCCGCGGAAAAGGCTGCAGAAAAGGCGGCACTCACCAGGCGTGTGCAGGGAGGCCCCCGAAACCACAAACAGCTCCGGGGCGCCCACCCCACCCATGCCGTTCCCCTTGGTTATTTGAGGTTTTCTAATAAGTGAAACTTGAATTCCGGATTCAAGAAATCATTATAATGCAATGTTAGCTTTATTCAGAGAATCACCTTTCCGATCACAGCTGTGATTTACTTGTCATCGTGAAATGTCAGGTTCTTGCTTCGTAGGTAACCTCGTTTTCTAGAAGCAGGTGGAGACAGAGGAGCATGATTAGCTAACACAGTAAGTGCTGGGGGAGGGGTAAAAGCTCGGCCAGCAGCTCCCACAGCAACCAGCAGCTGCGCCTGTGGGAGCAGACGTCAGCGGCTGATCCTAGAGGTGCTTTATGTCACACGCAACCCGACACCAGCCTCGTGGGGAGACCCCTGCTGCAGGGCCGCCCGCCCCTCAACTGGTGGCACCCGTGTGGGGCCCAGCCCGGAGGACGTCCTCCCCGGAGCCTTCGGGTCCCCGCGTCTGGGCCAGGCTGACCGTGGGCACGTTGGCGGGCACTGTGCACGCACGGAGGGGCACCTATGGGGCCAGCCTCTCGCGGACCTCCCCGGAGGTACCGTGTGTGCGGGCCCGGGGGCCCCCGGCCCCATGTCTCCTCAGGACACAAACCTAACCAGCTCCAGAGTCCTGGAGGCCCGGGCAACTCCCTGTGAAGGGGTCATCGGCGCTGAGTGAGACCCCCACGTGCCCTCCTGCGGGGCTCATCCCCTGTCACTATCAAGCTGAATCCTGAGGACGCGAAGGGAGCAGGAGGGCTCAGACCCAGGCCTCGGGGGGCACACGGTCTCCGGGGCAGCACGCTGGGGGGCGGCCCTCGGAGGCGCTGCTGACCGGCCTCTCCCCGCAGGTGGGCATCCTGCTGCACTACTCCACGCTGGCCACCATGCTGTGGATCGGGGTGACCGCCAGGAACATCTACAAGCAAGTGACCAAGAAGGCCCCGCCCTGCCCCAGGCAGCCCCTGCTCAGGTACCGAGCACACGTGCCCGGCCACCTGGTCTATCTTCCGGGGGTCTCGGCACACCGGCTCACGGGGAAACGGGGTCCGGGGACAACCCGGTCTGCACAGGTGGCCAGGGCCGGGGTGGGTGCTGGGGGCGGGGTGGGGTGCCCGGGAGGGATGTCGGGGTGCTGGGGTAGAGCTGGAGCCAGATCGGCGGCTCTGGGGGCCGATGTGTCCCCCTGGCGGCTGGGCGCGCCTCTGCGCCAGAGAGATCCGCGCCCCTGAGGCCACAGTGGAGACGGCCCTGGGTGATGGGTCAGTGCTCCGGCCTCGGCGACAGTTCACTCACGAGCCTCAGTGAGCCAGGGTACCTGCTCGTTAGCTGGGAGAGACCCAGGTGGCTCGGTCGCCGACCCCAAGGTGACCCCGTGGCCTGGGCCTTTCAAGGCTGGTGGCAGATGGGTCTGGAGAGGGGCCCCTGCTCCAGCCAGTGGACTGTTACTTGGACAAGCTGGGAAGGTTCAGGGTGGACCGGCGGTCCCTGTGAGGGGCAGCGGATGTCCCTGGGAGGTTGTGGCCTGGTCCCAGGGCCATGGACACCCAGCCCCTCGGGCTGAGCTCTGTCCGGGTCCAAATTTGAAGGGCCACCTGGGAGTACCTCTGTGCGCCTAAAAACCGTCAGAAGAACTCATTTTGAGGCAGATAAAACAATGCCTCATCGTTTAATAAGCAAGGTGACCTCCCCCAGAGGTTTTCCGACACCGTCTGATTTTCGGAAGCTAGCAGACCCCTGACCACGCAGCTGGTGCTTCTGCTGCGGGCAGGGGCCAGAAGGCAAGACTTCAGGGCCTCGTTTCTCCTGCCGGGGAGGCCCCAGGTCCCCAGGGTTTAAAAATCACTCTCAAAATGAATTTCCTGGCCTATAATTGATGGAAACGCTGCCTGGCTTTTTGAAGAAGGAGATGGGGGCCACGGAGCATTCTGGCACTTGTCTCTCTGACAGCCTCAGAACGCGTGTGACTGAGCCAGACTCCCAGGGGCTTCCAGGAGCAACAGGTCTGTGGCTCATGGGCCTGTGCTCCATGGGCCGTGGGCTCCAGGGGCCTGGGGTCTTGTGGCACTATGGGCTGGGTGGGCCTGTTCTCTGTGGGCTGTGGACTCAGGGAACTGGGGTCGTGGGGGTCTGTGGGCTCGGGGGGCCTGAGGCTGGAGACACACGGGTTCCATGGGCCATGAGCTCGAGGGTCTCAGAGCACCCGGGTCTAGAGGGGTCTGGGCTCAGTGGCTATGCACTGAACCGGCCATGTCACAGAGACAGATAACTCTGAGATACTTACTCCTTTTGTTGTTGCCTAGAAACCGCCAGCACCTCTCCCCCACGTCCCCTTCTTTGGTGCAAAAAGCTGGACACTGGGGGGCAGGGGGACAGGGCGATGTGATCCCACCAGCTCCCTAGGGGACTGACCTCTGTCAGGTTCAGACTCAGGAGGGTGGAGACATTGACTCTGGGCTCTGCAGAGGGCCCGCCCTCCCCCGCTGCCTATTCGGGCCACGCCTGGCCTGGGGCTTGTGGTGGGGACCCCAGAAGCTGGGGGCCAAAGTCTTTTCCTCCCAGAGGCCCCTCGACTTGCCATCCACGCTCACCCTGCAGGCCCAACACCAGCCGGGGCCATTCTTACCAGCGATGGCTCTTCCTGCTGGCCCCCAGGAGGCATCCTTTTATCTGGCCCCTGACCCCACGCCCAGCGCTGCAAAGTAGCCTGTGTGTGCCCACGTCAGCACAAATGTAGTTCTGGAGTCTTCTGGGGAGGGAAGGGCCCCCGGGCCACACCGTATGCTGAATGCTGAGCAGAGCATCGCATCACGTCCTGCTGACCCTTGGCGAGGCCCGGGCAGCGCGGGCAGCGACCAGAGCTGGTGCTGCGGTCTGCAGACGGGGGCCCCTGTGTCCTCCCTCTGAAGTTTTCCGATGAGAAGTAAAAAGAAAATAGTTGTGGGTTCAAACCTTCTGTGTGAACTCAGAGCACACAGCTTTTTGAGAAACAAGGGGCCGATTGTCTAATTTCTTATGTTGGCCCCGTGGCCAGTCGGCCACGGGGATGCCACCAAGGGGTCTGCCGCAGGGGAGTCCGTCCGTGGGGCCTGAGAGCCCGCACTGGGGTCTGCCCGCTTGCTCCACAGGCCCCTCTGCTCAGCCTTGGGGAAAAGCAAGCCCATTTGGAGATCTCAAGGAAACCACAGCCACATAAAATTTTACAGGACTCCGGAGTGGAAGACATCTCAGGCCAGATTCTCCTTCCTGCCTGAGCCCCGGGGGTGATCCCCACTCAGCAGAGGGGACAGTCCCCACTGAGGCCCCCGCTCCGGGGGTCAGGCTCACCGCCCTCCCGTTAGGGCCGGTTCCAGGGGCAGAGAGCACAGATGGATCTCGTGTTTCAAGATTGGTCTGGCTGTTCAGGGTCCCCCGCACACGAATATTTGGATCAGTTCCGCACACACGGCCACTGGAGTTTTGATGGAAGCTGCCTGGCATGGAAAGAGCATGGCACGTGAACATTCATAGCATCCACGCAGTAACACAGGACATCTGTCCCTTTACTGGGGTCCGCGTGATTTCTGTTGGCAACATCTCTGGCTCTCAGCGCACGCGTCTCGGGCCGCCTGCGGAGGACTTTTCCCTAAGCATTGTCTTCGTGCTGTTGTGAATGGGATTGTCTCCTTAATGTTCTCTTGGGGTTGATTCTAGCTCACGAGTAGAAACACAGCCGGACATCGTGCGGTCTTCCGTCCTGGGGGTTTGCTGAATGTGTCCAGGAGCTTTCCCGTGGATCCCGTCGCGTCATGTCTGTACGACTGCGACCCGGGCGCTCCGGGACTGCTTCCTGCTTCCTGTCCAGTTCTGGTGGCCTTTACTTCTTTTCTGGCCTAATTGCTCGGGCCAGGACTGCCACACAATTCTAGTCCTCTCTCTCTCTTAGTCTGTCTGTTAGACATTTCTGCCGATGAGTCCGGACATGCTGCAGGGTTTTTCACTCATTTTAAGTATCGTCTGATTTTCCGGATTGTTTTTTCTTTTTCTTTTCCTTTTCTTTTTTTGGCCATAAAAGTGTGCTCTTTAATTTCCATATATGGTTAGGTTTTGGGGTGGGGGGTCCCCTCGACACCTGTGCACTTCAGTGGCAGGCTGAGGGAAGGAAATTCCAGCTCGACCAAGGTGGCTGGCGGCCTCAGGGGGAGGTCCCCATCACAGTGACAGGAGCACACAGCCCCTCGTTCCTACCCTCATCCCTGCCCCGGGGCGCAGGTGCGGCGGGGCAGCCTCGAGGGGTAGGTTACACTGCTCGGCCTGCTGGCTGAACCCCCGAGGCCAGGTTGGCCGTGTGGGCTTTCTCCGCGTGGGGCTGGGGGGCACTGTGGGGCTGCGGCCCAGTGGGTACTTCCATCTCTGGGGAGCACCTTGGCTGAGGCCGTGGCCGGCCCCAGGCATCACCCACCAGAGCGCTGGCCCTTCTGGTATGTCCCCACAGGTGTGGCTGTCCACTAAGTGTGAGTCCCATCCCCGTCCCTCAGTGCTGCCTCCGTGCCTCTTGCCAAATGTCACTGCCTGGAACCAAGGGGTAAATCTTCTCACTAGAAGTATTGTCCCATGGCCTCGGAGGTGCACCTCGGGGATAGGACAGACTCAGAGCCTCAGCTTGGGTGCAAGGTCCCAGCCCCAGGGTCTGGCTTTCCCACGCAGGAGGGCAAGACCAGTGCTAGGCAGTGCGTGTTGAGAAGCGATGGCCTTGAGGAGAGGGGATGCGAGGGACAACAGGAGGTGAGAGGGGTCAGCCCCAAGAGGCCAGCTACTCTGTGGGGTCAGGGCTGGGTGTCAGACAGATTCCAGGAGCCCACCTGACGTCTCCATGTGTCCCCCCGGAACTAACCCCACCCCACGTCCCCTGTGTGTCCTCAAGAGCTAACCCCCACCTGATGTCCCCCGTGTGTCCCCAGGAACTAACCCCCACCTAATGTCCCCCGTGTGTCCCCAGAAACTAGCCCCCACCCCATGTCCCCCGTGTGTCCCCCGTCCCACCATTCGTGTCAGAGAGCTATCACTGCCCCTGATGGTCCTTGTCCCCCGACCCAGATCAGGTGGTCCCCAGTCCCTGACTCTGCCCCAGTCTGTCTCCAGCCCGCCCCCCAGCCCAGTCTACGGACCCGGCTGCCGCAGGCAGACTGCGCTGCATGTGTCCCAGACATGCCCGCCGGCCCCTGCTCACGTCCGAGCACGTGGTAAGAGAAGGCAGACGGGCCCAGAAACACTGAGACAAGAACAATGCTGCGTGTTCTCTGCGCCAGCCTTCTCCACAGAGAACAGGACTCATGAACGGCTCCCAAGTCCGCGAGGTCGCACCGTGCTGAGGGCTCCAGGCCAAACCACCGCGGGCCGTTCGTCACTGCCTTGGATCCCTTTAACTGCAACTCAGATGTCTTCTCTTCCCGCGTCTGCGCTTTTCCAGCCGGCCTCACGACCTCACCACCATGGTCGCCAGTACAGACAATTTAAGGACCACAGCCCCCCACTTCCCGCACAGCGGCTCTGCGGGAGCAGCGTCAGCCCTGAGCACGCTGGAGCGTGGCGGGGAGAGCAGTGCGCGCCCTGGGCAGCAGTGCTGTGCTGGCCGCAGCCGTGGCGCCCCCAACGGCGCTACTCAGGGCCCTTCAGCAAGGTCTCTCAGGAGACAGACCTTCTCAAGGCTTCCACACCTTCTGTTAGGTCTCCATCCGTGCTGGCTGCCTTGACACAATGCCACCGACTGGAGGCTTATAAACAGCAGAAATGTGTCTCACAGTCTGGAGGCTGGACGCCTGGGGTCGGGGGCCAGCACGCTCGGTTCCAGTGGGAGCAGACTTCCTGCTTCACAGGCAGAAGGGGCAGGGGGCTGTCTGGGGTCTGACCTTGTCCATGAGGGCTCCGCTCTCACAGCGCACCCACCTCCCAGGCCATCACCTGGGGGTGGGGCTTTGCTGTGTGGGCCTGGGGACGCACCCGTTCAGCCCCTCGCAGCTGGCCGGGGGAGGTGTCTCCTAATGAAGCCGGCCTCCCTGCTGTGACTTTCGAGATCCTCAGGGCCAGTTCCCAATTTAGCTGCCTGTGATTATGCCCTAATTCTGCAGCCTCTCCTGGCCTTTCTGAAACAGTGCACCAAGGTCGGTCACTATTATTTAAAGCCTGCCGGTAGTGTTTCTACCTGAAGAAAGCTGCACTAAAACCCAGGCCCTCACGCTCTAGACGCCGCGAGCCCTGTGGTGAAAGGCGCTAGCTGGCCCGTTCACCCAACATGCAGCTGGTGCCGAACGGGACCGCCCGGCCCGGTGGGGGGATGGTCCCGGGGCTGCCTCTGCAGGAGCCCCTTCCGCGACGGCAGTGTGTATGCTGAGAGACGGCACAGATCGGCACTTGCTCTCGGCTTCTCCGCCCCTTTGGCGCGGCCGCGGGAGCCCCCAGGAAGCCCATGCAGGGCCCAGGTGGGAGGCTGTCCTGCACGGGGGCAGGCGCTCCAAGGCCATCGGCGAACCGAGCCGGACCCACCCCGGCTGATGCCCGTGGCCTCCGGTGACCCCACGATGCCACACCGGGGGGCAGAGGTCCTGCTTCACGGGCCGAGCTTCGGAAGTCAGGACCGCTTCTCAGGCAGAAGTGGCCACGCGCCCCCGGGGCTGGCACCACCAGGGCGAGTCCCGGCAGGCGGCACTGTGGTGTTTCTACGCAGAATCTTGGAGCGTCCCGGCCTCACGCTACATGGCAGGGCGCATTTCTGGATGGGACCCAGGCAGAGTCGTGTGCACACACGTCGCGCCCTGTGCTCGGCACAGACATCGCTCTGGGTCTCTGCGTGAGCCCCGGGGTCTCGTCAACAGCCCCCCTCCAGGCACCAAACCCATGTGGCTGTCGCCGCCACTCGCCCTCGGCCGGCGCAAGCCGTGGGTGACTGTGCCGCGCATCTCCAAGCGCACGGTGGCTTTACCAGCAGCACGCTCAGACAAGTGTGTAAGTGCTCTGTGGTCTCCTCCGAAACCATCGATCTGGTGGCACGGAGCGCTAACCGGACCCGGAGATGGGCGTCTCTCAGATGGATCCCGGGTCGGGGCGGCGCCTGGGGCCGCGTCCCGCAGCCCTCACACCTGCCCACGGCATACGCGTGGTCCTCGAGCTCACCTGGGCTGCGTCTCCTCGTGCCCGAGCGTGGCCTGGACGAACTCTCCCGGCACATCGAGGGTGCTCTCCTCCCTGAGTGCCGCAGGGCGGCCCCAGGGCCAGGCAGTCCTGGGGGACGCTCTTCGGGAGAGGAGGTGCCTCTCGTGGGGGTGGTTTAGTCGGGTCCAGAAGGCCCAAGTGGTCAGCCCCCGGAGGGGTCCTGGGCCTCTTTCTGTGACTGAGCGAGGCCGCACCAGCCTGCGGGCCGGGGACCACGCTCCCGTGCCCCTCCCGCCCCTTCGCCTCCCTGGCCTGCGTGAACGTCCCCTCGGGCAGGGTCCACCTGGTGGTCGGCGGCAGGCTATGGGACGCACTCCAGAAGAGAGAGAAGCGTCCAAGGGCTCGGAGTCTGCAGAAGCCGGGCCCCAACTCTGGACTCAGCCGGATGCCTGGGCCCTTTGGGCTCCGTCCCAGCAGGGCCTGTGGGATGTACTCAGCGTTCAGCCTCCTCCATGAAGACTTGTTGCACGTCCAGGGAGGAAACGCACTAAAAGCCGCCAAGGAAAGGCACTGAGGGGCGTGCAGGGAAGACGCCTGGAAGAGAGGCCACGAGGGTGTAACGGCCGCCAAGCCGAGCACCAAAGGGCTCCTCGTGTCCGGGGGCGTCCGAGCGGGCTCCCAGGGCCTCGGGCTCCCCGCCTGGGCCTCCTTCCCAAGGCTGCAGCCCACCCCCAGCCCATCCATCCCCCAACCCGTTCCCATAGCTGCCTGTCTCCTCCTTCAGAACCCAGGAGGGCCTGGCAGCCAGGACCCCACCAAGAATCCCAAATATTCTCCTGTCCCTGCAACTCACCTGCAGGCTGGTGACTGTCACGCCCAATGGCAGTGCCTCTGGCTGTGCTGGGGCGGGTGGGGGGAGAAGCTCTCCAGTACGGCTGGCCAGTGGACAGAACTGTCCAGGAGGGCGACGTGGGCTCACTGCCCCCGTCCGGCTGTTGGGACCCCGTCACGTGTCCCCTGCTGGCTCTGAACTCGGGGGCTGGGGGCTGCGGGGAAACTGTCTGCTGTGCCTGGTCTCTCCTGTGGCCCCCGAGATGCCGTCCGGCATCGCTCACAGGTGGAGGCAGGTGCCCGGGTTCTAAGGTCAGGTTTTCCCGCAGCTCCGGAGGCTGCGAGGCTCGCTGGACGCACACGCGCACGGAGGGAGCCCTCAAACGGCCCGTTTATAGCATCAAGGCCGGCTCAGCAGGGCTGGTGGCGGGAAAGTTCACGTCTGGCAAAGCATCGCTGACAATAGATGCTGGTGTGTGGCGGGATGTGTGGCACCGGAGACACATCCTCCTGGGCCCTCACAAAGAGGGACACCGCCACGGAGGCCCTGCTCCGCAGCGTCCACGGCTGCCCGTCCTCTGAGAGGCAGACAGACACCTGTGGACAGCGACCCTGTGGACCCTGTGGACCCCTGGACCCCCAGCACAGGCACCACCCCGGGGAGCCGGCCGCAGATCAACGCGGCCCCCGTGCCCCCTGCCCCCTGCCCCAGGTGGCTGGGCCCGGGGCCACCACTGACAAGCGCTGCTTTGGTGGCAGAGAGGGAGTGAGCCACGGATGGGATGGCGGAAGGGGTCGGACTGTGCCGCAGCCACACCTGCTGACCTCGGCCGACCCTGACACAGGCTTCCGGATCATTCTCTGGTCTCTACCTCCAGAACTCCCGGGTTTGCCCTTTCATTAAAAGCCGGTGCCCGCTGCCTGGACTTCTGCCGTGTCCCGGGAGCTGGTTTGTTCCTGCTTCAGCCCTGGTTCCCGTCGGCCGCAGGCGAGTCAGGTGCCCACGTGGGAGCCACGCTCGCTCTGCCCGGGCCACGGCTCCGGGAGACACCTGCTCCTTTCTGGAGTGTTTGTCTTGTTTTAGTAGAACATTTACACCAAAAAATGCCAAAAACGTGCGTGCGAGCTTACGAAACTTGTCACGTGCCTTCAGGGGAAGAAACGGAAGCTTCCCCTGCCAGACGCCTCCAGGGTTGCGCCCACTTGCGGCCCACACCCCCGTCCTGGCTATTGACCTCTGTCTCTTTCTATGGCTTCCCCGGCCAAGTGTGAGTCCTCAAACTCCAGTTTTGTCTGCAGGGACTCTGAGCTGTGTATATACAGGGACCCGCTCGCTTTATGTTGTTTCTACCTTGTTCTTCCACTGCACCGTCCACGTGACGTCCACGTTGCCGTCTCGCCGACTGAGCTGGGCTCGGGCCCAGGGCTCAGCTCAGCCGCCCCTTCCTGCAGCGCGGACGCCCCCGCTGGCCCTGAGATCTCGCCCGCACAGGCTCCCCCGCTGCCCGCCTGCCCTCGACTCACTCTGTCCCCTGCCCCAGCTGTGACCTGCTCCCTGTGGGCGCTGGGCTTTCTCTCCGTGCACTGCCTGTTCTAGCCCCTTTCTCATTTTCCGTCGGGCCGTCTGTCTTTTCTCGGTGAATTAGAGGAGTTCCTCGTACGCGCCTCCCATGAGCCTGTGGCCGCGTGTGTCACAAATGGCTTTTCCCGCTCACGGCAGCTAGAAGCGTGTTTGCGCTTCAACGAGCCTGATCCTCCCCAACCCACCTTCGCATCCAGCTCTGTAATTCGCCCTCCCGACCCACGTGGTGCGGTGGTGACATCAGAGCAGAGTGTGGCTGGGAACCTACATGGCAAGGTGGTGACGTCAGAGCTGTGTGTGTGGCAGTGGTGACATTGGAGAGGTGTGTGTGGCTGGGGACCGTACTCTCATTCTGCTCCCGATGTGACTTAAAACAGCACACTATTTCATTACCGTCCTGGTGGTCAGAACCGGTGTCCTGGGCTGCGTCCAGGTGAGGGCAGGTGGCTCCTCTGAGGCTCCAGGGGACACACGTGGTCTTGCCTCTTCTGGAGGTGCCACGCTCGTCGGGGCCTTCCTCTGACTCACAGCCAGCCATGCAGCGTCCTCCCTCCTGTCTGACCTCGACCTCCCTTTACGAGGACCTCTGTGATGATCTCAGGCCACCCGGGTCACCCGGACCATCCCTGTCCCTGTATCTGTCCCTAACCCTAACCCTAATCCCTTTACAGTGCAGGCGGCACAACCCCGTTCTGGGAGCCAACGTTAGCCCGCGGCAGGGACAGACTTCACATACCTGGACGTGCACATCGTGTGCCCCACTCCACTGACCCCGCGTGACGCTTCACCCTGGGCCGAGTGTCCTTGGTTCGGGCCACCACTGGGCTCCCCGATCTGCCCTTCAGTGGGACACTGTCCCCGTGCTTCTGGGGGAGCCCAGGCCAGTCGGGCAAGGGCCCCCCTCCACCCTCCTCCCCAGGTGCCTGCATCCCTGGGCCCTGTGCGTGTCCGAGGGCCTCTCAGGGTCCAGCGTGGTGCCTCGGGGTGGCAGCTGGGGTCCCACGGAGGGTCAGCTTCACCCTTCTTTCTAAAAACGTCCCCCTAGAGGAAGAGACAGGTCTGGTCCCTGGGAGCCACATGAACTCCCAGAATCCCAGCTGACTTGCCCTGTGTGGTCCATGTGGGGACACAGAGAGCAGAGACGTGGCTGGTCTTAAACGTGCCAGTGTCTCCTGGGGTCACATCAGGGGACGTCCTACAGTGAACAGGGGTTTCAGTGCCACCAGAGCTGGCCGGTCAGCGACAATGCCGGACGGGACGCCCAAGACTGGGCTTCACGCCTTATGGGGCGGGTGTGGCTGGAGGGCACTGGTGACCAGGCCCAAAGGGTCCCCGGCCACCGGGCGAGCTGAGGCTGGTACAGGGCAGCCCACCTCGGGGACGGCCAGGGCCCCGCACGTGTCCCGCGTGCCCACGCCGCCGGCTGCCCACAGCCGCAGTGAGAACGGCCATCCCAGGCGGGGCACCCGAGGGGCCACCGGCACCCTCTGCCCACACAGCCGGTCCGGCACCAGGAGCCCAGCTCCCCAGCGGTCCTGTGGGCTGGCGACTTGGGGCTGGAGCCGCTCGGGCAGAGGCAGGGAGAGCCCCAGCCGAGGACGAGGCGCCCGCCGGCCTGAGGGGCCCGGCCGGAGGCAGTGGGGGCTGTATCACCCTGCAGGATGTGTGAGCCAGGAGGGCTTGGAGGACGCAGTCCCCCTGAGCCAGGGGCCCCCTGGGAATGGTCTGTGGCCACTGGAGCTGGACAGGAGTCGAGGGGGCCACACTGGCCTGGGGGGACCACAGGGGGCTGTCCGAGGCAAGCCACCCACGTGGGTGCAGCTTAGCAATGCGGCCCCTTTGTCTTCCCAGGACACAGAGCGACCCGCTGGGGGCTGCTACTGCCGCTGGAGCAGGGCGAGCGCCACGCTGCTCCCGTCTCGGCGCCCCCACGTCACCTCACGCACTTCCTCGTGCATCAAAGGGGACCTCCTGGCCGGAACCCCAGGGTCTGTGTCTCCGTGGAGGGTGGAGGCACGGCTCGGGGGACGGTGACTTTCTGCAGGTTCCAAGGGGCCCTCGAGCCTGGTCAGCCCTGGGAGCAGAGCTGCCGCAGCCAGGCGTGGCAGGCGGGGTCACGTGACGTCACGCGTCCCAGCCGGCCGTGGACGCAGCCCAGGCCGGCGCCTTTCTCCGTGCTATATATGGGCTCTGGACCCCAGGCCAGGTCCCCAGGCACACGCTCACCGGCGGCATTTTCCTCCAGCCATCGAAAGCAGTCGGGGACATTTCCCTCGCAGCTCTGCCGAGCTTGGCTCACTGCCCCGCCTTTTGTGCCGTGCCGGACCTCACGGGGTATCTCCGCCTCCCCCCGCGTCGCTCGGGCCCCCGGGCCGGCTGCTTGCAGGCCCGGGAGAGGCACTCGGAGCCCCCGCCTTACGTGCCGCTCGGCAGACCCAGGAGACTCCGTCCGGGCCGAGCTTGCTGAGATTTTTCGTGATGAACGTGTATTAACTTCTGTCAGGTGCTGCTACTGCATCGACGAGCCAATCGTATGTCCCTACTGTGCTCCACGACCAACCACGTCGATTTCATGAAGCGCACGCTTTGCATTTCTGCGATAAACTTACTTGGGATATTTTATCCTGGGCATAAAGTCCTCGATTCCATTTGCTGATACACTGTTAGAGGGGCTTGTGTCTGTTCAGGGGGACACTGAGGGCAATTCACTCTTCTCTCATGCATCTGTCTGGTTTTCCTACCGGCTTCTGCTGCCCTGTAAACTGAGTCAGGAGGTGACCCTCCTTTATTTTCTGGAAAAGCCTGTCGAAGATGGATCGGTGTCATCTCTTCCTTAGACACGTGACCATACGCACTGCTGACGCTCGGGGGGCCTGGAATCTCCTCTGCTAGACGTTTGTGAACGTTGGAGCCAACCGGTTTACCCGATACAGAGTATTCTGATTTCCTAATTCTTGTTTCGATCTGGCTGATTTATATTTTTTTCGAGGAATTTGGCCACTTCATCTAAGCTGCTGAAGTAATGGCCACGGCTGTTTACAAATCGCCGTCCCCGCCCCACGGGAGTCTGGTTCTCTGTGGCCCCGCTTCCTGTCAGCCCGGGCAGGCGGGCACAGGGTTGTCGACTGTCTGCGGAAATCGACGCTTGGCTTGCTGTTTTTCACCATTGCTTGCTGTCTGCTCTCCTCCATGTCGTCTCCTTCATTCTGGTGACTCAGTTTACCCTGCCCTCTTCCTTTTCTGCCTCGTCGAGTGGAGTCCTGGGTAGTGAATGTCAGGCCTCCCTGTTTTTCCCACAGAAGCATTCGCTACTATGAATGTTCCTCTGAGCCCTGCATCCCAAAAATATACTGTTTCCTTTCTCATCGTGTTTAAGACGTTTTCCAGATTCCCTCATGATGTCTTTTTAGACCCATGAGTTATTTAGAAGTGTGTGGTTTCACCTCCAGGTGTCTGTGGTTTCCCTAGTTTCCTCACTGCCATTAATTGTTAATAGGACTTCATGGAAGTCAGGCCACATGCTCTGCATGATCACAACCCTCTTAACCTGATCGAGGTTTGTTTCGCGGTGCACACGTCATCCGCCACGGCGAGCAGACCGCGGGTACGGGGCACGAACGAGCGTCATCGGTCACCGGGTGTGATGGTCCAGGAAGAGCATTTGTGGGGAAGTGATTCATATCATTGTTCAAATCTTCTATTTCTCTACCGACTTCTCGCCTAGCTGCCCCAGCAACTGCTAAGAGAGGGGAGTTTAAATCGCCAACCGTGATTTTGGAGTTGTCTGTCTTTCCCTTTACTTGTGTCCCTTTTGGCCTCCCATATTTTGAATCTTTTCTTGGGCCGCACACGTGTCGTTCGTAGTGTCTTCCCGTGAGCCACGCTGACATCGCCATAACACGGGCCTCTTCAACTCTTCCCCTTGAAGCCCTTCTTCCCCGGTATCAGGGTGGCTGCCACAGCCTTCCTGGGCCCCCGTCTCCATCAACGTCCAGAGGCTCTGCAACTCCGCACGGAAGGTGCTCCCGCCACGGACAGGGCGGTCTCAGCATGCCGTGGCGCACCTGCCCGGCCCACCTCTGCGTGAGCTGGGGCATTCCGTCCCGGAACGCTGGGCGGAGTCAGGTCTCCATTCCACCACCTATCTTCTGCTTTTCCTTCTTTTTTTTTTCCTTCTCTTCCTCTTTTCCTGTCCTATTTTCTTCTTTCGGATTATTTTTTTTAATGTTTTACATTTCATTTTAATTTATCTATTAACTTTTCCCTATCAATGTTTCGGATTGCCGCGGGGATTGATGTGCACCAGCTCTCCGCACTGCCTTTGGTCTGACAGGTGTACGCGTCCATGTGAAAGGTATACAGAGATCCCGCCCGTGAGGCTGTGCCCCCCGCCATCTCGGTGCTAAAGACACGGCATCTGCTACTCGACATGGATTATCAATTCCCCTAGGCAGTATTAGAATCTTTCTTTAAGCAATCATAGATTTTTTTAATCAAGAAGAAGGAAGATCTTTTCTATTTGCCCCAACATTTAGCATTTCTGGTGTCCTCCATTCTTTTGAGTTTCCATCTGGTGTAATAGCCCTTTAGCCTGAAGGACGTCACTCAGCATTTCTTGAAGGTCAGCTGGCAACAAATTCACTCAGTTTTATTTTTGTCAGAAAATGTCCGTATTTGTCCTCGTTCTGAAGGACGTGTTCTCTGCATAGAGAACTCCGGGAGGCACAGAGTCCCCAGGTCACCCTGCTCCCACCCACAGTCCTGGGACCTAGGTCATTCCCCTCATCCAGGAGGGTGGCGCCCGCTCCCTGTGGTCACCATGAGCTGATGCCTTTGTCACCGTGGCCCCTATGGTGCACTCGGTGGCCAGGCGCTCGTGGACCGTGTGCTTGGCCGCTCCTCACGTTCCCAGGAGCCAGCTCACTGCACCGGGCACTAGACGGCCCTCAGACAGAGCCACTGGCTGAGGCCCCGCTGGCAAAAAGGGCAGGCCAGGCCCAGAATGAGGGTCAACTTCCATCCAGATGGGTCCCTGACCTGAGGGGAGTGGGGGTCACAGGTCAGAACTCCCCCCCAAGGAACTGAGAAGCCAGGCTGCCAGGCAGTGCACAAAGATGTGAGTGGGGGAGGGACAGGGGAAGGGGAAGGGACAGGAGGAGGGGAGATGCTGGGAGGGGAGGAGGAGGAGGGAGGAAGGAGAGGAGGAAGGGGGAGGAGAGAAAGAGGGAGATGAAAGAGGGAGGAGGAGGAGCGAGGCCGGCTCTGGTGGGGGTTCCCCTGTTGGGTGGGTGTTTGTCAAGGACATGGGGCCCCTCCTTTTCGGGAGGAGAGCTAGGACAACAAGGTCGTCCTTGGGGGGCTCAGGCGGTTTCTCTCCTCTTGTAGGTTCTACCTCATCAGCGGAGGGGTGCCCTTCATCATCTGCGGGGTCACGGCCGCCACGAACATCAGGAACTATGGGACAGAGGATGAGGACGGGCCCTAGTGAGTATCTCCCCGTCAGTGGAGGACGCCCCAACCCCCCCGCACCCCCCGAAGCCCGGAGCACCGCGCTGTGGGGGGTGCCCAGCAGGACCACCACCCGCCCCCCACATGTCCCCCCCGCCCGCCAGCAGACCCCTCCCGGACACTGAGGGCCACATCTCCGGGGCCAGCTCAGAGCGTGGACAGGTCAGGCGCAGCACCCGGCACTCGGGCCCTTCCGGTCGTGCCCCCAGAAGGTCGGCCCTGCTCCCTTGGGGCTCCGGCAGTGGGTCCGAGGCCTTCCGGGGCAGGGAGAGAAGGCGTCACCGAAGAGAGGTGGGCGCGGGCCCCCCACAACCCCGACTGCAGGCGGTCTGGGTGCCAGCAGGGTGGCGGGCACGGCCGAGTCTGCGTCCCTGCCGTGCGAGAGGCCTCACGCGCTGCAGAGAAAGCCTCCCCGTGAGCTCTGGGAGGCAGGGACCGCGGGGCCGCCGGGCACTTGGCCCCAACGCCACGGCTCACTGAGCCCTCTCCTCCCGCAGCTGCTGGATGGCCTGGGAGCCCAGCCTGGGCGCGTTCTACGGGCCGGCGGCCTTCATCGCGCTGGTCACCTGCGTGTACTTCCTGGGCACCTACGTCCAGCTGCGGCGCCACCCAGAGCGCAGGTACGAACTCAGGCCGCGGGCGGAGGAGCAGCGGCGACTGGCAATGCGCGAGGCCGGCCACAGCCCCGGGGCTCCGCCCGGCACGCCGCCCGCCTGCGACGCCCTGGCCGCCTCGCTGCTGCAGAACGAGCACTCACTCAAGGCCCAGCTGCGGGCCGCCGCCTTCACGCTGTTCCTGTTCACGGCCACCTGGACCTTCGGGGCGCTGGCCGTGTCCCAGGGCCACTTCCTGGACATGATCTTCAGCTGCCTGTACGGCGCCTTCTGCGTGACGCTGGGGCTCTTCGTGCTCATCCACCACTGTGCCAAGAGAGACGACGTGTGGCAGTGCTGGTGGGCCTGCCGCCCCTCCCGCGGCATCGCCACGCTCGGCGCCCGCCCCACGCTCGACACCAACGGGGACGCGCTGGGACCCGTGGCCTGCCGGCGGGACTCGCCGCGTCCGGGCCAACCGCGGGGCTTTGGCCCCCCCCCCGCCGGCCACTGCAAAATGACCAACCTGCAGGCGGCCCGGGGCCACGTCAGCTGCCTGTCACCGGCCACGCCGTGCTGCGCCAAGATGCACGGTGAGCGGCCGGCGGAGGACGCGGCCCACGTCCACGTGCACGAGGAGGACCCCTTCGGGCACGACCCGCACCTGCACGGCTGCCTCCAGGGCAGAACTAAGCCCCCCTACTTCGGCCGCCACCCGGGGGCCGCAACGCAGGAGTGCGCCTACCACGTCCCGTCCAGCCCGGACGGCAGCCCCCTCAGCTCGCGCACGGACAGCGCCCCCAGCTCGCTGGAGGGCCCGGTGGGGGCACACGCGCTGGCCTGCTGCGCCCAGGGCGACCCCTTCCCCCTGGTCAGCCAGCCCGAGGGCAGCGACACGGCGCTCTACGGCTGCCCGCGGAGGCCAGCCAGGGCGGTGGCCCACGGCCCGGCCCACTTCGAGATGCTCCGGAGGACGCGGTCCCTGCCCTTCGGCGGGCCCGGCCAGAACGGGCTGCTCCAGGGAGACATGTGCGAAGTCCTGTCCTTCAGCGCGGACGGCACGGGCAACATCCGGACGGGGCCGTGGAAGAACGAGACCACCGTGTAGCGGCCCCTGGCGGACCAGCAGGGTCCCGCCACGTGAGGCCGGCGGGGCGTCGCCCCCCACCGCCCCCTTCTCTGCGAAGGACCCACGCGGGAAGACGCCGTGGGCCACCTTCGCGTCCACCGGCCCTGAGGTCAGACGGGCCGTCCGTGTCTCAGTCACTGGCTTTCCGACCCCCGTGCCCAGTGTCCGGGCCGGCCCGGGGAACAGAGCAGGGGTTCCGTCAGGGGAATCACCCCCGGCGCCTGGCGTGTGCCCCATCTGCCCCACCGGCCTGGCCACGGCAGAAGACGTGCCACCCACGTCTTCCAGTGGCCGGTGTGTGTTTCGTCGAGCTTTGTTCCAAGGCGCAGGTGGGCCTGCTACTGCCCGGTACGGGGTGCTCTGGACCTGGGCCGTCGCCACCAGCCTCTCCGCCAGCCGCCGTCTGAGGCAGAAGGCCACGTCGGCGCCTCTGCTCAGCACCTGTCCTACCTGCGGCCCCCACAGGCTCGAGAGCGTCACGGACGCCGGGGCTTGTCACCACAATCCGGGAGCGTGTGGGAACCGGGGCGGGGGGGGGGGGGGTGCCACTGTTCTCCAGGGCGCCAGCTGGGGCCTTCGAGGGGCCCCGCGCCTTCCGAAACGCCCCAGTGTCCTTCAGCAGACTCGACCGTCAAAGCCAGCCACTGTTGGGACCGTACCCCGCCCCAACGAGGGCATTTGGGGCCATAACGTTCCCTGCCCCGAAAAGAAGGGGCTGGCATTTCCATGAGCACCTGGGCACAAGCCCGGACTCAGTTTTGGTGAGCCTTGTGTGCAGTAAGGGGCCCGTCCCCCGGGCAAGGGAACATTCTGAGGAACACGTGTGTGAGATTGTGCACGGCCTTTCTGCGGCACACATACGCGCACGTGTGCACACGCACGTACACGCATACCACACACCGTGCACACAGAGTTCACGTTGCCCAGACATCCGAGCACCGGGTCCCACTGCATAGCCGTCATCACCGTGCCTCCTCCGTGTGCCCCGCTGTCTGGGCAGGGGTGCTTCACCAGGAGCAGGCCCTCCTAACGCACGCCGGGAGGCGAGGGGGTGTGTCGGGGGTCCCTAGGGCCAGCAACGCTCAGTATCTGAGCACAAGGAGCCTTGCTTCCCAGGATTCTTGCAAACCTGACAGTGTCCTGGACCAGCCACAAACCCCGCGTGTCCTCACAGGTCAACCAGATGGGCAACCAGATGACCGCCGGGCAGTTTCTGTCTCTGTCCAGCCTGCTCGCCTGCTTCCGTAGCCGATAGGAGCCAGAGGCCCGACGCTGTGCTGTGTACACGCTGTAGATGCAGAACCTCACACGAAATACAGTATTTTGCACTGTTTGCCTTTGTGAGGCTGGTTAATAGCACCCGCGTCCGTCTCTCATCCGCGAGGGGGCGGGCCCGCCTCAGTGCGTGGCTCCCGCGTCTGCGCCGGGACCCAGCCGGGGCCGGGGAGCCCAGACAGGCTGTTCTCCCTGGACACCCCGGCCCTCTGGAGGCACCCACCGTGGTCCTTTCTGCCCCCAGCAGCCCCAGCAGCTCCGCATTCAAACCAAAGAAATTCAACACTAAACATTAAACCTCGTGTGTTTCAGTATTGATTCGGCCTCCTGAGTCCACTTGGGACAGTGTTGTGACATATCCCATCCGCACGTAATGTTCTCAGAGCATAAATCCACAGCTCACCGCAGCACAGACACCCCACACGGAACACACTTCCAGAAGGATGCGGGACGGGAGGTCGGAACCAGATCCAACATCTCTGGTCTCGTGGTATGTCACCTCCGTCCTTTGTGTGTGAGTGTGTATATGCATACGTGTGTGGGTTGTGAGAGTCGGGTGCGTGTTGTCTGTGTGTGCATTTGAGCGTGTGTGTGTGCACGTGTACACGTGTGCAGGTTGTGAGAGTCGGGCGTGTGCTGTCTGTCTGTGCATTTGTGCATGTGCACGCGTCCACACGTACACGTGTGTGGGTTGTGAGAGTTGGGTGTGTGTTGTCTGAGCATGCACGCGTGCACTTATGCACGTGCGTGTGTGTGAGACGTGTGCCTGCCCTTCCCAGAGAGCATGTGAGACACACAGCGACGCCACGTGGGGGTGCATCTCACTCCCCCGGGGTAGAGGGACGCCAGGCTCTCCCCATCAGCGAAGCCTCTGGAAGCCGGACACATCTGGACCGCATCCCTGCCGCGGTTCGAGCCGAGGCAGCTGGCGGCCAGGGCCAGGCTGGGCATCTGCCGCTTCTCTCCGGGACCTGGGAGACCCTGCGGGACCCTGGGAGGCCCGGTTCGAGGCTCGGCCCTCCTCCGGGCATAGCTGGTGCTCCGGGTCTGGAGAGCACAGGCACAATGGCAGTTAGATGAAGGGCAACCCCCCCCCCCCCCAGCCCTCTGACTCTCCCGAGAGGCCTGCTGAGCCACCTCTGGACGCCGGTCCCCTGGGGAGCCCCTGCCGGGTCTGTGGGGCGGGGGCTGGGTCAGGCCTCCAGGCTCAGCAGCCCTGCCCCTCACCCCATCGCCCCACGCCCTGTCTGCCTGGCTGGGACTCTACAGGATGGTCAAGGGTAGTAGCCCTGAGCCTCAGGGACCCACCTTAGGACAAGGATCAGCTCGAGGGTGTGAGCTCAGACACCCAGGAGCAGTTTCTTGGGTGGGGGCCTCCCGAGAGGGGCCGGCTCTGTGCTGGGCTGGGGCGGCCACCTGCCCCCCGCACTCAGGGCCCCAGGCAGGCATGTAGGGGGCCGCACACAGAGGTGGTGGCTCCACCCGGCCGTGTCCGCCCCACGTGCTGCCCGAGCCACGCCTGCCATCCTGCCACTCACCCTGTGACCCGCAGGGGTTCCGGGGTGGGAGGGGGACAACGCGGGCCACGGCAACCAGACCCGCCCCTTCTGAGGACGGCACCGCCTCCCGGGGCAGCTGGGCCCGCCCACCCACACGTGACCCTCTCACCTCCTTACCAGGCTGTGTCGACCACCCAGAGGCTGCGGCAAAAGGTTTCATTACACGACTTATTATCCAACAGGCACTTGGGGTTAAAATTTTGCCCACTGGATCCAAGATCAAAGAACGTTCTGCCACCCACAGGTCAGGGAGGAAGGACATCCAGGTCTGATGTGCAGGGGTGGGCATGCCCGGACGGTGGGGCAGGGGACAGGACCAGCATGCCCGAGGACACGGGGCACAGTGTCACAGGCACACGCACACAAGCACATGTGCGCCCACTCGCTTGTACACGTGCACACACGCTTACACACGCTTACACATGTGCACATGCACAGGCTGAAGGCTTGATCCCAGCCCATCTTCCCCCAAAAGCTGGTCCCACCGAGACCCCACCTCCCATCCCACGGGGCCAGCGGCCTTCCCTCCGGGGTCACTGGAGAAGGGAGCCCAGTTCCCTGCAGGGGTCCCCCAGGCACAGCCAGGCTCCTGCCCCCCATTCTTGCCCCAGGGGCTGGCCTGGGGCACCACCGCCCCACCTCGGAGCGCTATGGAGGCCGGATGGGGAGTGTGCCAGCCCCTCATGCCGCAGAGGGGTGTGGTTAGAGCCAGGAAGAATTTCCCTCCAGAAGCCCTGGCTGCTGGAGAGCTGGTGTGAGTCCCGGTGGACCCCACTCAGCCGGGCTGGTCCCGGGACACAGAGCAGAGCAGACAGTCTAAGGGCTGACACCCCACGAGCTCCCACAGGTGGCATAAGCAGGTGGGGCGCGTCCACGTCGCCCCTTCAGGCTGTGCAGAACGCAGCCATGTGCTGTGAGGTGGGCAATCAAGAGGAAGGAACAGACCAGGAGCAAAGCCCTGGGGTCCCCTGTGTGTGCAGGCACCTGCGGGAGAGTGGTCCGAACGACACCGATGCCTCACAATTTCTACATGGGTCGCCCCCAAACCAAACATGTCCCCACGTCAGTGGGCAGAAACGACCTCAGGCCGTTCCAAGATCCCCAGGTCTCGGGAGCAGCTCGGAACGTCGCAGAGCAACAACCTTCGAGCCTTGGCCAGATTTGAGCCCACGGAGCAGAGTGCACTTCCATGTGCCCCGCGCACACCTGGAGCCACCTCCTGGTGCCATCGTGGCTGCAGAGGGATTTGAGCCAGCACCGCAGACAGAACAGAAGTCGTGTGGATTCTGCAAACACTGGAACCACCACCGACACCTGGGTCGGAAGCACGACCTATGGCACCCCACAAGAGGATTCCGCACCCACAGGAGCACGGCGGCTGTGGGGGGCCGCCCCGGCAAGCCTGAGGGAGCGGGAAGGGGCCTGGCTCAGGGCTACTGCGGCGGGCGGTGGGGCCGGGTGAGGGTCTCCACACTCAGACAGGAGCTCGTGGGGCTTGAATCTCCCCCGGCACCCAAGTGGGAGCCCTTGCACAGGTGTGGGTCAGACCCCATCACACGGCACCGCCATGGCAGCCGCTCGGGGACGTCACGGACAGTGCTGAGGGCCACGCCAGCTTCAGGGGCACGCCGTTGGTGTGGGCTGCTAAGAAGGAGTCCGGGACAAGCGCTCGTGTGGCCCAGGGGGAGAGGCCAGGCTCTGACATGGGGGGACGGCCAGGGGAGGACTCTGGGCCCCAGTGGGTAGGTCTGAGCCCCACACCAGGGGTCTGGAGCAGCGGGAGGACGGTCAGTCTCTGTCCCCAGGCAGCTATGTCCTGGGGCTGGAGGGCAACCCCGCGGGGCCGGGGACCGGGCAGCGCTGGGAGCAGAGCAGCACCTCCCCCCGCCCAGGTCGCGGTCTGGCCCCCCCACACCCCACCCACCCCTCCAGCACTGGCTTCTCCATTTGGCCTCAAGCAGGATGATGTGCAGAGGACAGAGCCAAACCCCATGGGGCTGGTGGGACGGAACGCGCTCTCTGCACAGAACACCTGGGCTTCAGAAGCAGGTGCAGAGGCCAAGTGGCCAACTTCAATTTAGTCCAAATCTAACCAGATTGAAAATTACTCTAAGAAGATGGATAAAAAATGAGTTTTAGGATGCCTGAGTGACTCAGACAGTTAAGCGTCTGACTTCGGCTCAGGTGACGATCTCACGGTTCATGGGATCGAACCCCACGTCAGGCTCTGTGCTGACAGCAGGGAGCCTGCTTGAGATTCTCTCTCTCTCTCTCTCTCTCTGTTTCTCCCCCACTCATGCTGTCTCTGTCTCTCAAAATAAATAAATAAAATTTTGTAAATACTTAAAAAAAACAAGTTTCTGCATGAGTAACTTGGTGACCTTGATAATTTACCACAGGAGCCTGAACACACTCGGGGACTCTCTTGTGCTTGGAGGAGGCCTGCTGAGCCCAGAGCCACCCACTTGCTTGTTCCGCACGTCCCTGGACCTGGTGAGCCCGGTGAGGACAGTGCCCCGCATCCCACGATGTCCTCTCGGGAGGCCCTCGCCCTCTGCTCTGACCTCCTGCTCCTAGTGTGCAGGTGTCCTTCCTGGCTGTCCAGTGGCACATCTCTCCCCACGCTATGTCTCCCTTGAGCCCATCCACTGCTCCCAGAGGACCCCCTGCCCCACTGGGCCAGTGGGACGGCTGTGCCCACTGCCGTGCTGGCCTCCTGATGTATCCACGCGCATTTTAAATACACACAGCCCAGGGTTTGTCAATTCTACTGCAGGGGAGGGCGAGGGTGGGTGTGGGAGAGGGTGGGGGGCAGGGGCCACACTTGGGCCTTGCTGTGTTACGATCTCAGCCTCTGGTGGGAGTACTGGACCAAAGACGGACAGGGGAAGCTCGCTGTGGGCGGGAGTGGGGAGGTACCTGGGGCCACCCTGGGAAGATGTGCTGGGCCCCTGGCAGAAGGGGTCACCAGTGAAAGTGAATGAAGAAAAGTTTGTGGCCGTGTTATGTTTCCTGGGCCTCAGATGTGCGGGGGCGCCCTGCTGCTGGACCCTGGCGGGGGGGGGGGGGGGACACAACAGCCCTCCTGCCTCCCGAATGCTGGGGCCCCTGGGCCTTCCAGCCTTTTCCATCTGGTTCCACACGCCGTATTTGCTAATGGGCCATCCACCTTACGCACCTTGGCAGCTGGCACACAGGTCAGAGCCGTCATTAAGGGGATCAGGAGAGAGGAGGCGGGCAGACCAGAGAAACTGGGACCCTGGGCATTAGGCAGCTCCCTGTGCCTCCTGCCTGGGGGAGCTGGGCCTGAACCACTTAGCTCAGGCTCTGATGAAGGAGGGAAGGGAGGGGAGGGGAGGAGGGGGCCAGCTCAGGCCAGGCTGCAGCTGGGGGCTCTCACGGGAAGAAGCGGGCCCTGGAGTCAGCCCAAAGCCCTCCAGGAAGGAGGAATGAAACATTCCAGACCAAGGGAGGAGTCCAGACCTGGGGGGTGGGGGAGGGCAGGGTGGGCCTGGTGCGGGGCTGGGTGCTCCGCCCTTCCTCTTCACTCTTCCAGCCTCCCTACTGTGTTCAGACAGGGATTAGGCTCAGGTCCCGCTGCTGGCCAAAGACAGAGCCAGGACCTGTGAGCCGGGGCCTGCCAGAGCCCAAACGCAGCACAGAACCCGGTGGCCCCCTGGCCCCTCCGCCGCTAAAGCATGGCCTGGGGGGGTCCGTCGGGACCACTACGGACCCTGCACACCCCAGGTGCCAGCCCAGGCTGAATGGTGGCCACGGCTAGGCATCTGAGAGCCCCAGGGCCTGGTCCACTCCCATAAGGTCCAGCTCCCCGGCAGCGAGCTCAGGCCAGGATCCGGACAGGAGGCAGACCCTCACTGGGCCAGGTACAGAGGCAGGAGCCCCTGGCCGCACTCCACTTCTATCCTGGGGACCAGGGTCCACGTGGGACCCCACAAGCTGTGCAACAAGAAGCCTCTGCAGACACACAGCAGGACAGTCCGAGGTCGCAAGGTGTGGGGTCACGAGCCCAGGGTGGCCAGGGTGACCCAAAGTCCCGTCCCGGATGAGGGTCCCTAGCAGGAGACCCCAGTGCCACCAGCCCTGGGCCCTGTAGACCCTGCTGGACCTCCCGGGGAGGGCCAAGCCGCTCGTCCTCCCACAGAAGGGTATGTCCCGCACAATGCAAGTGGGCTACACAGTAGGTGCCCAAGAAATGCTTGCGGAGTTGAAGTAAGTGGACACCAAACACAGGGCTGTGGCCAATGGCTGCAAAGAGCACCAGGGGAGCGGAGTCCCCTTGGGGCAAGGTCTTGACCAGGTCCTGGACCAGGGGCTGCCCCGTAGATAGCTGTGGAGCACATGCCCCTCCCTGGCAACAGTGGGGGCTCCTGACAAAGCGAAATCATTGAATGACATTTACATTCAGGGTGGACTGCGGAGGGGCCTTGCGGTGGGGGCAAGAGGTGAGGCTCCCCCCCAGGACGGCATGGGCAGACGGGAATCTAAGGAGCGGGGCAGGTCTGACGGAGGTTCTCTCCTCGGCCAAACCTTCCCTGGGCCCATCCGGTTTCAGCAAGAACACCGCCCTCCAAACCTGGTCACCCTGGGCCGCCCTCAGCAGGAATCCTGGGAGGTCGGTGTGGCCAGAGCCCCCAGACCTAAGGTCTCCTCCCAGTGATTTCCCACCGCCAACCTTCCTCGGCCGTGACCCCCTGTGTCGGTGGTGCATTTGGAATAGAGCCCAGCCTTCCCCACTCAGTCGTCCTGAATACAGGTGCCCACACTGCCGTGGCCTCTGTCCTGCTCTGCTCTCTCTGCCAGGGTTGGTGACGGACGGCCACTGAAAGGAAGAGTCAGGGGGAGCGGTTTCTGGCTGAAGTGACCGAACAGGGTCCCTGCGAGAGGCTGCCGGGTGATTGCACATCACGGCAAAGGGGGAGGGGCCCGGCCCGCGGCCAGCGTTCTGGCCAAACTAGCTGCCAGGATTCTCACTAAGACGCGATGGTTTGGGGGCGCCCGGGGGCGCCGTAAGTTGAGCATTGGACTCCTGATTTTGGCTCAGGTCATGATCCCAGGGTCGTGGGATCACGCCCCAAGTCGGGCTCCTCACTGAGAGCGGAGCCTGCTTGGGATTCTCTCTCTTTCTCTGTCTACCCCTCCCCCACTAGCACTTTCTCTCTCTCTAAAAAAAGATACACATATATATGAAAAATCTAAGTTGATGCACAACAGCCTTTTTGAGCCGCCTCCAAATCTTAAAAAAAGACAGGACAGAGTTGCTGCTGCCCTCCCCCGGCTCAGGTTCCGTGCGGCACCCGGGCGCTGCTGGGGGTGCTGGCCTGGAGCGCCCCCCAGGGCAGCGCCACCTCCCCCCACCCCTGAGCATGACCCACCTGGGTCCAAGGAACAAGGTCAGCAAAAAGTGAGCGAACCAGGTAAGAACAAGAAACCACCTGCAGACACGGCCACACCCAGCTCGTCTCTTAAGCTGCACACAGGCCCCCAGGACCCCCGCACTGGAAACTAGAACACAGAGAAGGCAGAAGCTTGAGGAGAGGCCACGGGTCTCCCCCGTCCCCGTCCCATCGCTGGGACCCGAGGCCCAGGAGGCTGAGGGCCCCAGCAGGGTGCGCCACACTCAAGAGTTTACAAAGTGCTGGTGGCTGTCCCTGCCACACCCCACGTCTCACGGCCTGAGTGGGGCTGCGGCGAGGGAGGCACTGGGGGGAGGTGGCCCACCAAGAGTCTGCGGCCCCTCCAGCCTTCCCTGGGTCCCTGGGACCCTGTCAGCATGCAGGAGACACACTGAAGTCACAGCAGGCGTCGGCCCGACCACACGGACCCACTCTCCCCCCGCCCCCATGACCTCCACAGCAACCAACTCAGTGTCAGCAGTCAGCCAGTGACAGCCGCCTCTCTGCCCGTGTCTTTCCCCCACCCAACTCAGGAGCAGTGAGTGGGGAAAGCCGAGGACCCCGTCCCAGCCTCCAGCAGGGCGCCTGAGCCCCCTTTCCTCTGGGGACTCTCCCACTCCCTGCCTGCCTTGGGGTCTCTGCCCAAGACGAGAGTCGCGGGACCCCCACACGGTGCGCTTGACGTATCAGCCCCTGCTGTTCTCATCTGGGGGAGCACGTGCCCTTTGCCAAGTATACTCGGAAGCCCCGGGCCACGTGCCTTTCACGCACCACTCGTCAAATGCTGACGTCAGCCCCGTGAACAGGCTCCGAGAGGTCAAGTGACCTGCCCGGGACCACACGGTCAGGACGCGGCAGCCTGGCTCTTGCCAGAACATCCGTGAGCCACATGCCCTGCCGGCAACGCCCTCCGGCCGCGTCGAGGAAGCAGCTCCGAGGCCAGCACTCACCGCGGGCCCAGCCAGCCTCCGCCTCTGCCCCGTACCTGCGGGAAGGAGGGACGGATCTTCACCTGCTGCGCAGGCCTCTCTCCACTGTCTGCGTCCGTTCCCACACGACGCCCCTCCTCACAGCGCGCTCTGTCGGGGCCCCAGCGACCACCAGGGCCGACAACACGGGGGTGGGCAGAGCAATGTGGAGGGACAGCATCCCGGGCCAGGGGAGTGGCCTCAGTCATGTCCTGAAGGCAAAGCCTCTTGCACGACAGGCACACTGAGCTCAAGAAGCTAAAGACAGCAGGGTGAGTTCCCTCACTTCCCGCAGATGCACCAGAAACCGAGGCAAGTGACTACGAACGCCTGGGAAGACGGCATTCTGGAATGTTCACAAACACGTGGAATTCGTTCCAGAGCTGCGTGGAACCATCCTGAACAGAGAACGTCAGCCCGAGGCCCCGGGAGGCCACGAAGGGATCTCTCCCTGGAAGAGACGAATCGGGAAACGGAGGTGGTGCCTGCCTCACGGCCAACAGCCCTCAGATGAAGGTGGGGGAACCCACCGGTGTTTCGGGGCAAATGGTAAGACGGAAGTCCCGGCACAGAAGGAAAAGCCCGTTCACAAACCTGCCCGTGAGAGACACTGAGTGCTTGGGAGGCGAAGGGGACCCCTGAGAAGGCCCCTGAGCTCAGCCTCGGTCCCAGGGCTCTGTGGAAAAGTCGCCAAAGCCGTGGCCTGAGAAGCTTCAGGAAAGCCGGAGAGGACAGGTCACAGGACATCCACGAAAGGAACACACTTGCATGGAGTTCGGGGCAAAGAGGAGAGGGAGACCCCAATATGGCAGGAATGGGTGTGCCTCACCCGAGGGTCCGGGGCCCCGGGGCTTGGCTCCCTGCCGGAGGCCGTGTTCTTCGGGATCTGAGTCTCAGATCTTTTCATCTTTTTCTGAGAAACGTTTCCCAGGGAAGTGAGCGAAATGGAGTATTTCATTATTTTTCAAGAGACATAAACATCCATCCGGGAAAGATGTAGCATTTTAGCATTTCATCGATAGGGACCCGCAGCGTAAAATCAGTTTTGCTCTCCATGCAGGAAGGAATACCATAGCCAGAAAGCTCTTGGCGATTTCTCCTTAAACTGGCTTTAGTTGAATTTAGTCTGGAATTTGGTTTTTAAAGACCAATGTTTGTTTGTAACGGGTTAGGGTTAGTGTACTGGCCAGAGAAGCCTCAAGTGGGCCCCGGGGCCCCTGGAGAGAGCGAGCTAACTTTATGTTACACAACGGCCACCGCCTTCCTCTGGCTGCAGACTGACCCACAAAAAGCCCTATTTGAAATTCGGTTCCACGAATAGAAACAAGGAAAAGAAGTGCCAGTTCCCAGGCCCAGGGCTTCCTCTGCCTACAGACCCAACCCCCAGCCACAGAGAAGGGCTAAGCCTCGCAGGGACCCTCCAAACGCACCCCAAAGCCCACACCGAGTCACTGATGGCTTTTTAATTACAGAGAATCCTGGGCAACTGAGGGAGGGGAGAGGTGCCAACAGTAACAGTGGGGGGGGCGTGGAGAGGAGGCATCTGGTGCCCCCAACCCACAGCGGGCAATCCCGACCCCCCCCCCCCCGCCACCGGCTGGCACTGAGATGTCAGAGTCAGAGCCGCCCACGCCTGCATTTGTCCTTGGCAGAAATCACTCATGAGCGGCATGCGGTGAAAACACAAGCTAACACGCCGCAGTGGGTTTGTCATTAAACCTGCAGTTAGCACAGTGGCCGCCCAGCCCAAGAAGCAGCCGGGCGCTCTGGAGCCCGGAGGAGGGGCGCTGGCGCCCGGGAGCTCCACTCGACACCTGGGCCACCAGGTGCACCGGCCCACGCCGAACAGGGCGATCCCCCCCGACCCCCAGGCGACACCACATGTGTCCCTTCACTGCACGCAGCAGGACACTCGCTGGCCGGGGTCCTCCAGCCCGGGAAGGCTGTGCCACACGTGACCGTAGCCCAGGAGAGGCTGCTCTCTGAGGCTCTCCCGGCCGCAGCAATGGAAACGCAGACACACGCGGCCAGCTCAGGGGGCAAGGAGGGCCGCATGTGCCCAGAGCGGCACGGGGACCTGCCACGAGCCGTGTGCCCGCCCGACACCGCACTCCAGGTGGCAGACACGCTGCTCTCGGCCCCAGCGGAGCTCTGAGTGCGGTAATCAGGCTCCCAGGGGCGAAAACAGCTTCTTCTTGGTCCCGGGGCCAGCTCTGAGGACAGGGTTGTGGGTGGAACTGTGTCCCCAAAAATGACATGTTGAGGTCCTGGCTCCAGGTACCTGTGCGACCTTATTTGGAAATCAGTGCTTTGTGCATATAATCCAACATGACTGGTGTCCTTATGGAAAAAGGGACGGCCACAATAATAGTCACAGAGTGACAGCCACAGGGTGACAGCCACAGACTGAGAGCCACAGAGTGACAGCCACAGTGGCAGCCACAGAGTGTTAAGAGGGCTCAGGCCTCTCCAACAGGAGCCATGTCAGTGGTCCGCTATCCTTGGGTGTCTCCGTCTGCAGCCCAGGAGAAACACGGTCATTTACTTTCCCAAAAGACTCCATACTGTAAAATGAACCCTATGGTCATGGGAAACAAAAGAAAATTTAAATGTTTTTGTTTCTTGAATATTTGTGGTGTTTTTAAGTCTATTTATTTATTTTGAGAGAGAGGGAGAGAGGATCCCGAGCAGGCTCCACAGTCAGCGCAGAGCCCGATGCGGGGCTCGAATCCCACGAACTGGGCGATCGTGACCTGGACGGAAATCAAGAGTCAGATGCTTAACTGACTGAGCCACCCAGGCGCCCCAGTTTATTCAATATTTGGTTTATGAAACACTACATGCGTTTTCGTTGCAAAGACGTGTAATCGGGGTCTATAGACACTTTGAAGCATGAAAAGATATCACAGGAGGATACAATTCTGGCCACGGTTTGATGTCCGTAATTTAAGGGAAAATACTATGATGAAGATTTTGGACTGGTAAAGAACGCGTTTATGTGATTTCTTAAGTGACTGATATTTGGTATCGACACCTGGCTGGCACCGTCGATGGAGCATGCGACTCTTGATCTCAGGGTCGCGAGTTCAAGCCCCATATTGGCCATAGAACCTACTTAAAAATAAAAGTGTAAAAAAGGCAAAACCATTTTGGTATTTAGCTTCTTGGGTACATTGACAAGAGTAACAGCTTTATTTCAAAATATCAATATTTACCACACCAGAAATTACATTCTTTGCATTTTTACATTTGTGATTTCTTTAAAAATTTAAATGTTGACTTTGAAATGTTCAAACAGTTTGACAGCTTTTCAGAATTCATTTAGGGAAAGTGAGAGCCAGGACCCAGAAGACCCCACTCCGCTCACCTCAGCACACAGCCTGGCCATGCTGAGTGCCGACTGAGTGCCCCAAGACCCGAGCGAGCCCCCATCCGAAGGAGACGCCCGGCTCAGAAGGACAAGGCAGAGTCCTGCCAGTGTCTGTGTAGGACAAGGGCCCAGCAGTCAGCACGGAGCTTTGCAGGAAACAGCGTCCATCAGGGGTGTCCTGACCTGACATTGACCAGGAGGGAGGTCCATGGAGGGCAGAGGCCAGAGGCAGGGAGGGCAGCTCAGGCCAGGATCTGCGGGGGTGGGGAGAGTCTTGTGGGAAAGTGAGGTGGGGCAGAGAGTGAGTAGAGAGGTCAGGGAAGGCCACTGAGAAGGCTGGGGCACCACCACATCATGGCCTCGGACCTCTGACATCACCCCAGAGGCCTCAGGAAGAAGGCTGGGCATGGGCTGGGCACCCGGGGGTGGTGGCAGGGGCAGGCATGGAGGCCAAAACTGAGAGGCTATTCCAGCGGTCTGTTCGCGAGGGCTCTTGGCCCTGAGTTTGGAACTATCTTCGAGTGGACATCCAGGGGCCGCTGGGATGTCCTCACACCCAAGTGTGTCTCATCTGCTCTGGGAAGTGTCTAATCAGACTTGCTCTGGGGTCAAGAACCATGCCTCGTCCAACATTAACGGAGCATCTATTGGGTCTAAGGCACCAAAACACAGAGCCAACACCAAATCCTTCCTTGGACCAAAGCTGGCCACAAAAGCCGGCTCGTATGCAAACACTCGGACTAAGCAAGCTTCCAGCGGGGGTGACATTACTCACTGAACAAAACCAATGACGACAAACTTTTAAACGAAGGAAGGATAGCAGTGTGGCCTCAGCCCCACGGGGTCTTCCCCACCCCCCCCCCGCCCCCGCCCCCGCCCCCGCCCCCGTCGGCTCCTCCCCTCAGCTGCTCCCCAGCCCCTCCCCCGACCCCTCCCCCCCAGCCCCAGCTCCTGCCCCCTCCTCCCCCCTCGGCTCCTCCCCCCGCCCCCTCCCTCAGCTCCTCCCACCCCGCCCTGCCACTCCCTCTCAGCTCCTCCCCTGACCTCCCCGCGGCCCCTCGACCCCGCGCACCCTGGTCGGTCTCCTCCGAGCAGCAGTCTGACCAAGGAGCCGGGAAGTGTCCACTAGGCGCCTTCGGGCTGCAACAGCCAAAGCTGAGTGAGCCGCATCAAAGCCTGTCCGTCACCCAAACTGCTCGCACCTCTTCCTCGAGTAGACCGTGTGTCCTCAGACTCAGGACCGCTCCCCGGCTGTGGGATTATCTTTACCCTCCCAATCGGCGCCTCAGTCCCCACCCCTGACCCCTGGCCCAGGGGCGCAGCCACCGCGGAGCCAGGTGACAGAGCCCACAAGCACCCCCGTGAGGTCCCTGCAGCCCGTGGGGGCGCACGGGGCACCTGCGCTGGGCGGCGGGTGAAGGGCGTCTCCAGCCCTCGCAGGGGAAAGCGCGGCCAGGGGGAGCCCGCGGGCAGGGGGCTCAGCTCTGTGGACTCGGAGCCTGGAGCGGCCCGCCTGCCACCCTCTGCCTCCTTCTGAGGCCCGGGTGCTGCCAGCTGGCCCCCACCGCACAGCTGCCAGCTGGCTTCTGCAGCTCCAGCCACCGCCACCCACCCCACCCTGGCTGCTGCCCTGAGCTTCCCAGAACCCCCAGAAGTGGGGAGCGGCACCCACAAGTCTGCTTGACTTGGGTGGCTTCAAGGATCAGCATTTTGCCCCAGGTGAGGCCGGCCAGCACCCACCTGGCTGCCAGCTTGAGGCCTATTTCTTTGGTGACTCGGATGGCCCTCGAATGCTTGGGTATCACGTGCCAGGGCCCAGGGTCACAGTGACCTGACCTGGGCACAGAATGCTGGGAATCCGTGCCCCATTGCCTGCTCGGACTTGGCAGGCCTTGCCACAACACCTGCCTCGTTCACGCGAGAATTTGGGGAGCACCAGCCGTGCACCTGGCGGGGGCGGGGGGGGGGCTGTGGGGGGGGGGGGCTGGCCACATGTGGAAACCCACAAGCCTGGCCAGTAGCACCTGCTCTCCGACCGGGGCTCTGGCCCAGAGCTCTGCTGGGAGCTGGGCGAGGACCACGTCCACCAGGGTAGTGAGACTGCCACCCACCCTCCCGTGGAAAAGGTGGTAGGGGGTGCTGTCTGGCCCTTTGCCGGGCTGTTTGCCAACCACAGGCCCCAGGTTGGGGCAAGGCTCACCCCGGTGCTGCGCAAAGTCCAGCCACTGGACCACAAATGGGGCGACGGAGGGGTTAATCAGGAGGCAGCAGGACCGCCAAATTGTGGGGAGGGGCTGTGTGGCGTCTCCTACGCCCCCAGGCTGGCTGGGAAGGTGTGGATGAAGCTGTAATCCTGCGTCCGCACAAGCATCCAGGAGACCCTCACTCAAGCGAGGAGGCAAGGCCAGACCCCAAGCTGCCCAGACCGGCCCCCGCCGGATCTCCTGCCCCCTCACTCCCGTCTCCCCTCCCCCCCCCCCCACCACCGCGCGCCTCCGCGGCCGCCACCCCCAGCGGGGACTGCGGCAGCCGCGCCCCTGGGCGGCGGGGGGAGGAAAGGGGGGGGCGGACGGAGGGTCCACGTCCCACCCAGAGCCCTCCTGGGAGTGGGCCACGGCCCTCGACCTCGGGGCCCCAGGTGGGCTCAGGCCCAGGCAGCAGCTTGCGGTGGCGTCGCTGAGGACGCCGGCCACACGAGAGGCCCCGCCCCAAACAGTGCCGGCCGCGCACAGGCCGCCGGCTCCGTGCAGCTGCAGAAGCCGCCAGCGTCCCCGAGGAACCGAGTCCCCGAGAGCGCGCAGACCCCAGTCGCGCCCAAGCGCCCGCCAAAGTGAGCCCGGCCTGGCGAGTGCCGGGACCCCCGGTTCCTCCTGGACACCCCGTCCCCCGCTCGGGTGACACTGCGGCAGGCGCGCGGGCGGCGCGCCGAGGGCGGGGCCGCGGGGGGCGGGCGCGTTGCCATGGCGGCGGGGAGCGCGTAGCCGGAGCCGGAGCCGGAGTCCAAACCGAAGCCCGAGCCCGGCCGCGCGCGGAGCCGGAGTCCAAACCGGAGCCCGAGCCCGGCCGCGCGCGGAGCCGGGCGCAGGGCCCGCGGGAAGGCCCAGGCCGGACGGGCGCGGCGGGGCAGGGGCGCCGGCCGGAGCGCGAGGCCCCAGCGCTGGCCGAGTCCGAGGCGCCCCCCGCGCGCCCGCACGATGCAGGCCATGGACGCGGCCGTGGCGGATTTGTACGAGGAGGACGGCAAGGACCTAGCGGGCTACGACTTCGAGCCGCTCCCCACTCTGCCGGAGGACGAGGTGAGCCCGGGCGCGGTGGGCCCCGCCTCCCCCCACCTGCTCCTAGGGGGAGTCCGAGGGAGGGTGCCCCCGCTCCCAGGACCCCTGCCCCTGGCCCAGGTCTTGGAGGCCGCTCTCAGCAACGCCCCGTCAGCCTTAACATTTTCGCTTTGAGAGGACAGGACCCTTGGAATGTCAGCCCCACGGGACAGCAGTGGGTGGGTGGTCACTGAAGAAGTTGGGTCCTTCCGCGGTGAGGGTGGGGGCTCCTGATTATAAACGTTGGATGGATGAGTGTGGGGTGGGGCGTCGTGAGCGGGAGGGGGTGGAGCACTGTCCTCCTCCCTGCTGGCACCCTAGGAGGTCAGTGGGAGGCACTGGCCAGCAGAGCACAATCAGGCCTGCCTGCTCAGGAGCTGGGTGGGGGGGCGGGGGAGCCCCCGGGATTGAGGGCTGCTGCCTGCACACAGAACAGCAGAGGCCTCCGCCCAGCATCCGGAGTCCCGAAGCATCCCCCCTCCCAAGGCTCAGAGGGACCAGCAGTCTCCGCCACATAGAGCTTCTGGTCATTAACTGGACAGGTGCCCACAGAACCGATTTGCCTGCACCTCTTGCTTCCCCACGGCACCCGCAGGCTGAGGCCTGGGGCCAAATCAACAAACCAGGTCCCTCCATGTGATAGGTGGCCCCCCGAGAAGGCAGCCACTCCCAGGAAAACCCAAGGCTCCAGGGTCTTGGCAAAGGAGGGCCTTCCAAGCCTCCAAGCAGGCAGATGCCCCAATCCCTGGGCTTCTGTGCTCACTGTGGAGGGATCCTGGCATCATGCAACCATCCACGGAACGGGCTGTAACCGGCATGTTGCTGATGAGGACCCTCCAGTGCCCACGTGGGCGAGACTGGTGGCCAAGAGTTAGACACGGCCACCACCCTCCTAGAGCAGATAAGGGGGTTCCTAAGGACCTAGCCACAGCCCCCTAGGGCCCTCTGCCTTCTGCCTGCCATCCCCCCACATACACTTTTGCAAGAAGGCTGGCTGTTAAGGGCAGGGTGCATGACATGGTGGCCTTGTCCTTCTGGGGAGCAGAGCCTGCCGTGGGAACCCCGTGGCTGGCCTGCCAAGAGCCGCTGAGGCCGGACCTGAGGGTTGGTGTGCCTCCCCCCGCCCCCACCGCCCCGCCATGGTGGCCTGGATTTGGTGAGAGACAAGGCTGCAGTGAGGGAAAGCTAGAGAATAAATAAACCTCTGGGCATTTCCATGGCTTTGATGCAAAAAGAAAGGGTGCGCCCAGCCCACAGCCTTCAAAATCTCCCCCAGAGGACACATTTCAGTGTGTCTGTTAGAAGACTCACCTCCTAAGTCACCATCCAAAGCAGACGGAGAACGTGGCTCTTTGCATCAGCGACCCCATCCTCTTAGGGCCTCCTTCGTGCCCTGTGGCTGGTGCCAAACAAACAACAGCAGAGCCGGGATTCAGAGCCAGAGCCGGATCCCCGCCCACGGTCTGTATCCCCGTGGCCCTGCTGCCTTCGCCGGGTTGGAGGGTTCCCTGGTGCCCCTCTGGGTTGGAGCAGCCCCCTGGCTGTGCACAGGGCACACGGCTGCGAGGTTCCCATCGTCCTGTGACCGAGGCCTCCAGACGAAGTGGGATGCCACTGGGTTAGTAGCATCCATTGGGAAAGCTCAGATGAGCCCTCCAAACTTCTTTCACCTTTGGGGGAGACAGGCACTGTCTTTGGGCATGCTCCCGTAAAATAGGAAGCCTGCCCAGCTCAAGCCTCGGAGCCAGACCAATGTCCTGTGCCTGTGAACGCACCTGATCCAGACTTTATGCTTCCTGCATACATTCAACTCGGTTGGTGTTGGAGGTTTTCAATCCCCATCAGAGTCGTGTGACTGCACCTGCTAACATTATGGCGTCAGGTTGCACCTGAAAAGCCATCCCGTGTAAGGTGAGGGGGTAGCCAGACTGCAACATCACCCATACTGACGGAAACCCCGGAAAGAGCCAGGACAGAGAAGACACGGGGCATCTTCTCACCCATGGAGGGGTGGTGGGTGCCAGACCCAGGACATGGACAGACTGCACAAGACATGGGAATTCACCATTTTTATAGCTGATTATAACAGCAGACTGCACGACAGGCCAGGACTCCCCACGAGCCCCAGGGAATGTCCTTCCCTGGTTGTAACCCCAAGGAAAATCCAAATGGCCAGTGAACACATGAAAAATGTCTGGCTTCATCAATATCAAGGAACGCAGAATACACCGCCGTGAACACCTGTCCGCGAGGGCTAGATGGCAAGAACTGAAAGACTGTACGGTGGCCACGTCAGCAGGGACAGGCATGGTGGCAGACCCCTTGCTGGTGGCAGTGTCCCAGCGCTTCCACTCTGGGTGTGTGCCCCGGAGGGTTCTCTCAGCTGCAAACCACCGGGGCCCGTGGTGAGCGGGCCTGAGGCCCTGGGGGCTGTCGCCCCACCTGTCCCGCTGCACTGGTCGCAGCAAAGGTCAGGATGAGGGACCAGGCAGAGCAGCGGCTGCCGGAGGGGCAGATGCCAGGCCTTCTGGAGGCAGGTGATGTCGCCTTCAGGGGCCTCCAGGGGACAAGGACAGGGCAGACTTGGAGGTGAAGTTGGCACCGGGGCAGGGCATCTCCGGGTTTCTAGACTTCCCTGCGGTGTAGGGGGCTTTCCTATCCCTTCCGGGTTCTGTGAGCATCTCCCCAGCATCCAGGCACTGGGCACCAGACTGGGCCCAGGGATGTGAAGGTGGGTGGGGGGGCAGCCTGGAGGCACCCACGGCTGTGGGTGCCCTGTGAAGAAACAGATATTCCCACTGGGCCCTCCAGGTCCACGTGATGACCCCACCCAGACGACACAGAGCAGCAGGCGACTGGGGAGGTGAGGAGAGCTTCGTGCTGGGTGACAGTCCAGAGTTGGAGGGGGGCGCTTTAGGGCAAGCACCCCCAACGGGGTACTATGCAGACCTCCCCAGCTTCCTCCAAGCTGCCAGCAGGCCCCGAGATTGTCCACAAGTGTCCTCAGCAATGATTTGGGTTTCTGTTGGGGGTTCCCATCACGGTGCTCCAGGGTTGAGAAAAGTAACATACGAGAGTATGTTTGAAATGAACAATAACCATCCACGGTCCCTGTGGGTCCCCACGTAACCCCGACTCACAGGGTTATCTCTAATGGGGTGGGGGGTCTTCGAGGCACAGAAGCTCCTGGATGGACCCACTTTGCTATAACCAGACAAGCGTGGTCAGGTGGGAAGCCAGCCCTGCCCTGTGGCTGGCGAGGGGCTTCCCTGGGGACCAGCCTCCCTGAGGAGCACCCCTCCTCCCAGCCTGGACAGGACGGGGTTTGTGTCTGCACAATCGCTAGGGAAGGACAGCTCACAGGCCTGCTCACAGCCGAGGCAGCACCTTGCTGGCCAACAGTGAGGGGTGGGGTTCCAGGCCCTGTGGGCTCTACTGGGTTTTGAAGAACCTTCTGGGCCTGCGCTGAAGTCTGGGTCTGTACCCGAGAGGTAGAGCCACCAGAGGCTGCCCAGCAGCGACAAGGTCAGGTCACGCTGGCAATGGCAGGGGATGGCTGCGGTGTGGGAGGCCACGAACCCTCCGGCCTGTCACGGGCCCTCACGGGTGCGGGTCTGTGGCTGCGCTGGACGGGGGACTACAGACAGGCATCAGTGGGAGCTGTGGCCGGTGTTTCTGTTCCCAGCCCGTCACCTCCTTCTGAAACGTTGCCGCGGCCAGTGGAGCCGCGAGTCCTGCCCTGGGGCCCGTGGTATCCGGATCCGGGCCCACCTGGCAGCAAGGCTCGGAACCCACAGGACCCGGAGATGGGCACAGACGTGCAGGATGCCCACGTGGCTCTTGTCTGTCAAGGTGGCTGGGGGTTCTGGTGGGGACGTGCGCTGGGGGAGCAGAGTGGCTGGCACGGGCTTCCCCGTCTCTCACCCCTGCCCGGCCCATTAGCCAAGCCTCAGCCCTTCTGCCCTCCTTGGGCCGTGGATTCAGGCAAGGGAGGGTCATTCCAACAGCCAGGGCTGGAGCAGGCGGAACGGAAGGGAGGGTGGCAGGCCCCAGAGGACAGGTGACCAGGGAGGCCATGGGTCAGGGTCCCCCAGCACTTGGTGACCCCCCGCCACCGTGCTGGTGTATCGGAACCAGCGGCACATCTCAGCCCCGCCCTGGAACCGTGTGTCAGCTGAATCGTGCCTTCCCGTTGCAACAGCTGGGCTTTGGAGGGGCCGAGAGCATCTTGTCCGCGAGTGGCAGCTTCCGCCCTGTGCTGGAAGCAATGACCCACGGAATCCGCCCCGTAAAGTCGCACAGAGAATCCGCCCCCCACCGTTTAGATGCTCCCACTGTGAACAGGCACTGGGGGTTAGGGGCCTCCCCGCTCACGGGGCATCTTCCAGCTGGGCCGGGGGCCCTCGACCCGAACGGGAAGTTGGGCTCTGGGCCGTGAGATGCCCCCGGGGAGCACCCGACCTGGGCTCCCTTCTCCTGGCGGCACATTCAGTCAACACCCGCACAAGCTGGTGCCTGCAGCCTGTGCAGACACCGCGAGCACAGCATCAACAAGGTGCCTGCGGTGGGGACCGGCTCACGCTCGCGCCGTGGGCTTCGTTCTCCTCAGGAGCGTAAACCCAGGCTTTGGGTTGTTGGTTAGTGTGTGTCTACTTGTGTGGTCGCGTGCATGTGCGTGTGCACGCATGTGTGCTGTGTGTGCACGTACACACTGCCAAGACGCCTCTTTAACGAGGCCCCGCGAGCATCACTGGGCTCTCCTGCGTCCTGGGGAGCCCACGTGCTGCAGCGAGGGCCCTAGACTGAGCCAGATCAGACAGACCTTTCATCCGTGGACCTCAGAGGCTGGGAAATTCAGATTTTCCGGTTTGCCAGCCTCCTCCACGCCCGAGTCTAATCCTGTGCTCTGCTTTGTGCCCTCATTCTCCTTTGAAAACTCCCAGACCACCTTCATCACAGGGCTGCACGCATTTCTGGAGCCTGGCTGGCAGCTCTGACTTGGATGTGGGTGAACCCCGTGGCCCCGTCTTCTCGAACCAGCTTCCGGTGGGCTGGCTGGCCTTCCCTCATCCATCTACCCCACAGAAAGAGCTGGAAGGGCCTGGGGAGTGACGTGGAGGCCTGTGCTGAGCTCTGAGGAGGAAGCAGATGGTGGGATGTGCCAAGTCACGTGGGCACAGGCAGCCCAGGCCCGGGTCCCCTCCTGTCACCTGCACTGCTGAACCCCAGAGGTTTGGCCAAGGTGCCCATGGGGGCCAGTCCCTGATTTTTCTTTCTTCTTTCTTCCTTTCTTTCTTTCTTTCTTTCTTTCTTTCTTTCTTTCTTTCTTTCTTTCTTTCTTTCTTTCTCTTTCTTTCCTTCTTTTTCTTTCTTTGTTTCTTTCTTTCTCTTTCTTTCCCCCTCTTTCTTTTTTGTTTCTTTCTTTCCTTCCTTCTTTCCTTTCTTCTTTCTTTCTTTCTTTCTTTCTTCCTTCCTTTCTTTCTTTCCTTGTTTCTCTTTCTCTTTCTTGGCTTAAGCTCTTTGTCCCCTATGTCTGTGGTTGTGGGGATTCCTTGCAATACAAATGGGGAAAATTCAAGGGCAGGAGCTAGGAGACTTTCCAGGCCTGGAGGGCTTGGCCACACGGGGAGAACACTCCTGTATGCTGGGAGGGGTGGGCAGCTGAGGCTGGAGAAGGAGGGGGCTCCGTCTCTCTTCTACACCATCTCCCCCACCCTCCACCTCCTCTCCTGACCCCACGCACATGCTTCCTGCAGGCTCCAGCTCCCAGCCTGGCTCCCTGAGCTCCTCCCTCCCGAGGGCCGGTGGAACACGGTCCCACAGACGCACAGAGGTGACTAGGGCATTGAACAGCAGGCCAGATTAGGGCCTCGAGATCCAAGGTGTCTGACGTGTGGCAGTGTGTGTGTGCACACTCAGGGTGCACGTACGGGTCTGAGTGTGTGCATACAGGTATGTTGTGCACGTGTGAGGGTGTGTATAGCGTATGTGTGAATGTGTGTGGGTGTGTGTGACTCGGGATTGCACCAGTGTGCATTTAAGTGAAAGTATGGGCATCTGAGCGTGTGTGAGACTGTGTGGCATATGCCTGACCACTGAGGACACATCAACTCGTTTTATGAGCGTGCTGGTACATGTGTGATTTGCATGTGTGCATGTGAGTGCACATGTTGGTGTAAACCCACGTGCGTGCGTGCACAAGGGAGGTGTGTGCGTGTCTGACAGCGTGCGGGTGTCCGACGTGCACACATCCGGAGTGCGTGTGTGCGTGCTGGTGACGTAGTCACAGCGGAGTCTAGTCGGATGTGAACGCTGAGCCCAGCACAGGGAGGCCTGGGGTCCGGCCTGCAAGAGAAAGCCCCTTGACCTGGGTCCTGCGTGCACTGCCTGGAGCACCTGCTCTGCTACGGGCTTCCCGCACACCGTGCATTTGTACACGTCGGCTCGTCTCCACCGGTGCCCACGTCTTGCTTACGACCTGAAAGCCCTCGGCGTGCCCACCGAGCCGCGGGTGGTGAGCCTGTGGGCCGGGTGCCTCCGCCAGGGGGCTGTGGGGCGGCCAGAAGTTCTGGGACAAAGAACTGGGTCCCGACCGCAGGAGTAACACCTGTTCCCAATGATGTGCCGGTCATTTTGCCAAATACTCTGTGGCTTCTGGCCACAGGGGACAGTGGGCTGGGTGACATTCTGGGTTAGTTGTTTTTCCTTAAAAAGCCTTTGCCTGCAACCCTGTTTCTGACGTAAAGTGAAACGTCGCCGCGTGCCGTCTGCTTCCCTGGAATCGGCCTCGACGTGGGGGTGCCGGGCCTTCCCTGGGGAGGGGGCCCTACGGCGGCCTGGGCCCGTCCCCAGACCCGTCTCAGCCGCGGCCTGTCTCGGCAGGAGAACGTGTCCCTGGCCGACATCCTGTCGCTGCGGGACAGCGGCCTCAGCGAGCAGGAAGCGTGGGCCGTGTGCCTGGAGTGCAGCCTGTCCATGAGGAGCGTTGCCCACGCGGCCATCTTCCAGACCCTCTGCATCACGCCCGACACCCTGGCTTTCAACACCAGCGGGAACGTGTGCTTCATGGAGCTGCTCAGCGGTGAGCCCGGGGCGGGGCGGCAGGGGTGGGCGCGGAAGGTAGCTGTGGGGCACAGTGTGGACACGGGCGCCCTGGGCCGGCCCGGGGCAACAGAGCCCAGGCCTCCCTGGTCCCCTGGTGGGATCTCCAGCCCCGAGGACCGCTGCGGGAGAAGGAGGCGGGAGGGCCCGCGTGCACGGTTCACGCGGTCCCCGCGGGGACGAGCCGGGGGCTGCCAGCTCCGAGGCATCCGGTCCTGCTGGCCCACAGGGGGTGCACGTGCAGAGGGCATCGTAGCGGGCACAGGAGGCCGCCTGACATCTGCCTCCAGTGTTCCCGTGGCCTCCCCTCCCCGCCACTGTGCTCTTGGGACCGTTTCCCCACACTTCACAGTGAAGAGGGAGGTTTTCCCTCTCAACCGCTGTTTCCTCAGGGACGCGGGGACAGAAGGGGGTCGGGAGAGAGCCACCGGCCCCCGGGAAGCAGGAGGCGACGCGCCTCCCCCCGGGCTGGCGGGTCTCTCTTCACCCTGGGCGTTGTGGGCGTGTGACCGGAGCCTTCTCTCTTCCGTCCCCAGATGACCCCGAGGGTGCCTTTGTTCCCCCGGAGTTCGATGTGACCGGGAACACCTTTGAGGTGGGTGGCCAGGCCGCTGGGGCTGAGGCACCTCTGTGCGGGGTCGGGGGGGCTGTCTTGGGACACCCACCTTTGTCAGACTCAGGGTCCCGATGGGGCAGCTCGGCTCTGGTGATGGCTTGCTGTCTGCATGTGCGCGTGCCATGACAGCTGTAGAGTATGTCTCCCGAGTGCGAATTTACTAGATTTAACTTGCTAAGAGCGTCTGGAACTGGCAGTGGCGGCTGGCGGGGAGTCACGGTTTCTCGGGGAGAATTAGCGGAGGGTGGGTCGTGGCACCCAGAGGAAACACGTGGCCTCTGAAGCATCAGTCCCCAGCGGGAGCAGCACCCACAAGGCCCCCGGGCCCCCCCCACCCCCGACCCTTAGAATGGACCCCGGGGCCCTGCTGTGCGCAGGTGCGGGAGGTCCGGGTCGGGCACGAAGGAAGGGCTGGAGAGCCCAGCTTTCCGCAGAGCCCCGGCCCCATAGACAGTGGAGAAAACGAAATCACTTGTTAACAAGTAAGTGTTTAGTTACAAACTCAAAACTGTAGATGAAAACACATTAGCTTAGTGACATTAGGTTACGTTTTCACCCCCAAATGAGAGTTTTAGGATTGGCTCCTCCTGTGCTCAGTTTTCCTTTAAAATAAGCTGGAACCCAGCCCCTCGCTGAGAGCCCCTTGTCCCAGCTCCGCTGGCAGCAGGACGCAGGCCCGAGTCGCTGGTGGGTCAGGTCCCTGGCTTCCCTGAAGGGTCAGCACCAGGCCCGCGTGCCCTTCTGTTTGTGGCCGTTCCCGTCCCTGGTCTGTGCACAGGCTTCTGCCTTTTCACTGCATCTTTAATGTTTCTTTTCTTTTCTTTTCTTTTCTTTTCTTTTGAGAGATAGATAGATAGATAGATAGATAGATAGATAGATAGAAAGAAAGAAGGAACAGGGGAGGGGCAGAGAAAGAGGGAGACACAGAATCAGAAGCAGCTCTAGACTCTGAGGTGTCAGCACAGAGCCTGACGCGGGGCTCGAACGCACGGACTTCGAGGTCATGACCTGAGCTGGAGTCAGATGAACTGACTGAGCCGCCCGGGCGCCCCTTCACTGCATCTTTAGAACCGGACCGGACACGACACTAAAGCCCAGAAAGTAGTGATGTCCTCTGCCCCCGCCCCCGGTCCGCCGGCCAGGCTCCTGCACTCCTTCCCTGTCCCCTCGCGGTTCTGTGCCTAAAAGCAGTATCGTTTCGTTCGCGCTGTTTTTAACATTCTAAAACGAGCATCAGCTGCGATGCGTGCCATCCTCTGGAACTTCCTTTTACGCACTTCCGCGAAGATCCATCGGGCCACGCGCGCTGTCATTGTCACCCCTGTGAAGTAGCGAGCCTCTCCGCCCGCGCTGCGCCTTCTCCGTGGGTCTGGGCCGCAGCTCCTCCGGGGCGTGAGCCCAGCGACGCGGCGGCCACACGTGCGCTCCGGCCGCCCGCGGGCCCGTCTCCTCGTGCTTTTCTTCAGAGTCTCACCGTCTTGCCGGGACCGTAAAGGTCTCGTCTGTGACTTGTCTTCACACCGTCTTTAAGGCAGCGAGCGGCTCTCAGCCTCTTTGGCTCTCGGGACCCCTTTACGCCCCTGCAAATCTCAGAGCGGCCAGAGCCAGAGAGCTTCTGTTTGTGCGGGTTACGCCTACCGGTCCGTGGTGTAGACCAGGGCTGAGACGTGGGAAGCGGTTACCTAGTAATTCACTTAAAAATAGCATCAAACTGCTGCCTGTTGACACACGGGACGTATTTCTATTAGCAATAGCAGCATTTTCCCAAGAAAACCGTGAGAAGGGTGGGGCTGTTTCACACATCTGCAAGCCCCGTAGCGCCCTGCTCTGTGGAAGCCAGCGTGGTTTCCACGGCAGCGTGCGGCCTGTCGCGATGGCACCGCGGGTGTACCCCGGAGGGTCCAGGGTGCGCTCGGACCGCACGACACAGAGGCGGCAAAGAGCATGGCCCAGTCACCCTGAAAACCGTTCGCCCCAGGAGGGGCCCCTTGGAGGTCTCCTGCCTCAGTATAATCTCCTCTCAGCCCTAATATAGTCAAATTTATTCATGTTTTCTCTCATTGTTAGTACTTGTTGTACCTTAAGAAACCTCGCCACCCCCAAGGTCTAACAGGGACATGCTCGTAATTTCTACATAATTGACTTTTTTCTGTAGCTGAGGTAACGGCCCCGTTTTATGCGTTTCCCTGTGGATACCCGCTCCTGGACCTGCCAACCCCGATGCTGGCCACAGCCGCTGTGCACCCAGCTCTGGACAGCAGGGTGGGCTTCCTGGCTCCGTGCTCCCGGCCCCTGCCCCAGACCCAGCCCTCCCGGCTGGGCACCCGCTCCTGTCCTTTTTCAAGTGTTCTGACTCTGCTCAGCCTTCACTCTTGCACGTCAATCTGAGAATTAGCTATCAGGTTCCACAAAATCCTCTGCTGAATCAAGGGGCGTCTGGGGGGCTCAGTCGGTTGGGTGTCCAACTCTTGGTTTCGGCTCAGGTCACGATCTCGCTGTTCGTGGGATCAAGCCCCACGTTGGGCTCTGTGATGACAGCACGGAGCCTGCTTGGGATTCTCTCTCCCTCTCTCTCTACCACCCCCCCCCACTCTCTCTCTCTCTCTCAAAATAAATAAATAAACATTAAAAAAACACCTCTATTGAATCTGTCCATCACTTTGGGGAGAATTCAGTCATTATAAGTTCTTCTCCATGAACACTTCTTCCTTTTCATTTATTTAGATCTCAGTAACATTTTTTCACTGTAGGAGTCTTGAATATCACTTACTAGTTTATGCTCTGGAACTGGATATTTTCTGCTTCTATTCTAAATTAATGGTCATCTTGTCATTGCATTTTTCTGCTTGTTTGTTGCTAGTCTTTGGAAACGCAGTTCACTTATTATCTCAATCTTATGTCCATCCACCTTGCTAAACTCTTTCGTTATTTCCCATAACTTACAGATTCTTTAGCTTTTCTGTCTAACTGACCAGGTCACCAGCCTGTGCAAAGGTTTTGCATCACGTCTCCCTTCTCATCCTGCTCTGTGCCCACAGGAGCCGCAGCAAGGTGCCAGGTAGCACAGTGTAGCGGGCCCGCATCCTGCCTCAGGGACACGGGGCTCAGAAAGTGCTGTTTCTCCCCTTCTGGGGGGAAAAGCCAGGGTGGCGTTTGCTACGTGCCTGCCCTCTGTGCCATGTCCTATCACGAATGTACCTTAGGTTTTACGAAAATGTTTCTGCACCCTTTGAACTGATCATTGAGATTTTTAATACTTACGCATTTATTTTCTAATGTCAATTCATCCTTTCCTGCTTAGAGAAACCAGGCCAGCTGTCTTATCTTCTTGGTGCACTGTTGCATTGGATCTGCTGGTGCTTACTCTGGGGTTTTGTGCCGTTTCCGACTGGTACTGGGGGCAGGGCCCTCTCAGTCTGTGCGAGCGCCCCTGCCCCTGCCTGGGAGGGTTTATGTAACGACAGGGCGCACTGCTCCTGGAGGGCTGGTCCCACTTACTTATGAGGCCACCTGTTCCCTTTGAAGGAAGTTCTTTCAGTGCTGCTCAATTTTTAACAGTTACAGGGTCCATCTATTTTGTATTTCTCATTGAATCAGCTCTCTGGTAAGCTGAATATTTCTGAAATGTACCCATTTTTAATTGTTTTTTAAGTCATCAGCGTTTGGTTGTAGACAGTGTCCCTTCTTAGTCCCTGCACCGTCTGTGGGATATTGGATAATTTAAATTCTCTTCCCTTGCACTTGTCAGTCGCACTGGGGGGTTTTACTTTGTTAGTTTCTTCAAAGAGCCCACTTTATACCACATGATCTTTCCCGATGTGGTTTCATTTTCTTTTTCGACTGATTCTGCTCTACTTTCCATTCTCTTTTCCTTGTTTTGAGTTTGGTAAGCATTCCTTCTCTAAAATAAGTTGGACACTCAGCTCGTCTGTCTTCAGCCTATCTTCCTTTCTAATATGAACATTTATATCCAAGGCTATGAATTTCCCTCAAAACATGGGTTTAGCTGCATCCTGCAAGCTTTGCCTTGTAGCATCTGCAGTATTTTCTACTTCTAAGTATTTCTTTTAATTCCCACTGGGATTTCTTCTTTAGCCTATGAGTTGTTTGGCAACAAGAACGGGTTGAGTTTTGTCTGCCTTTTTTTGAGGTGTAATACACATACAGAAACACACATGTCACAAGCATGGCAACACCCTATGGGGTGCAGGGCCAGGTGGGTCCATGATAGAGTCCACAACCCAGCCTGTCCACAGTGACAAGCAGGGTTCCCAAGTCTTAAATGCGTCACATCTCTAGAATCTTCCTATAATGAAAAGTCTTGTTTTCTGAGTTATCTTAATTCCCAATGGGTGATAGGTGATTTTCTTTGTTTTTCCGTCCATGGAGCAAACAATCCTTCTTACCTGACACATGAAAGGGGCCTGCAGAGTGCACCGATGCCTTGGTCCCAGTGTTTGCATGGGCCCATGCATCCCCCATCAGCCCTGTGATTCCAGGGTCTCTGTTCTACTCTTGTATTAGCTTCATGCTGGTGCCTGTCCCTGGGGCTGTCAGAACATCCCTAAGCGTCACATCTGGAGACCCCAGGAATAACTGCACGTGTCACGTGGGCTCGTCAGGTCTGCCCAGGCACCTGTTCCTGCCTGCGTCCTGGGGTGGCAACCCCCTGCCCATAGGAACCATGGTGGCAAATGTGTTTTCTTAGTGCCACTGCTGCTGTGACACCAAGACGCCTCTGGCCCTGACCTCTGTGTCTCTGCACTATTGCGCGGGTGCAGCCCGTTGGACCACTTGCTGGCCGTGTCAAGACTGAGCCCATCCTCTTGCCCACCACACACCTTCCAGACCTCTAGTTGGCATAGCTCATGCTGCTGCCCACCAGCCCCTGCCGGCCTGGTCTTGCCCCCACATCCGCCCCAGAGAGAGGACAAAGATAGGTAGCAGTCCTCAAGTCCTCATACTGAATTCCCCCTTGTGACCCTACCCCACCACCCACCCACTGCTGGGCTGACCCTTCAGTCTCCCTAAAACCCAAGATGCATGGAAGCTGGCCCTCCTGGGACCATCCTCTGAACATCTCAACCCTTGCTCAGGAAACCCCAGAGATGGGCTAGTTTCCAAAAGCTAAAACTGTGACCCATGGCCAACATTCAAGGCCTGCCCCAGGCAAGCCCCCAACTGCTACAGGAGTCTTCTCTGGACCTTATCACCCTGAGTATGTGCGGGTTCCAGTGGAGCCTAGCCAGGATGACCTCAGCATCCGCCACCCACTATTACTGCCCACTGCCATTTGTCCACAGACATGTATGTCAGGCCTCACAGTGAACAGAACAGATGGGCTCCTGCCTCACGGGAGTCATGGTCTTTCACAGGGGATAGACTTGATGTAGGCAGTGGGCTGGGTCCTGAGAGAGGAGAATGGGGCCTTTCGAGGAGATGACAGGGTCCCCAGCCAGGTCAAAAGTCCCTGGAGGCCACTCTATGAGAAAGTGATATTCAGGTTGGAACCTGAAGGGTGAGTAGGGTTCACCAGATTGAGACCTGGGAGGGGCTTCCAAGACAGAAGGAAACGTGCAAAAATGCTTGAGTGGCAAAGATGCTGATATTGGCCAGCATGTCATGGACAGCGTCATCCAACAACCAATAAGAAGTTTATTTGCTGAGTTATTGTCAAACTAAAAGATATGGAATGATGGATGAGTGGATGGATGGATGTTTGGGTGGGTGGGTGGGTGGATGCATGGATAGATGTATACATGGATGGATGGATGGATGGATGGATGGATGTGTGGGTGGGTAGATGGATGACCATAGACAGGTGGTTGGATAGATGGGTACCAGTGTTCCTGAAGGGAAATAGGGAGTGGTAAAGGCAGAAGCAGATACCCTGGCCTTGCAGGCACAGAGACAGGTTTTATTCTCAGAGCTGTGATGAGGGTGGTGGGCAGAACTGCACTCCCACAGCTCATAGTCCCGGCTGGAGTCCTACAGGTAGGGCCTCATAGGGTTTGCCTCTCCTTCTACCCCAAGCATTAGCAACCAGCAAGGTCCCTAAAACAAGGCATCTGCCCGAGTCCTTGAAGCCCCTTGACTTAAGTTTGGCCCCTTCAGGAAGCCCTGGACACTGGCTGCGTGGGTCCCCAGGCAGGGGCCCCGGGGTGTGATCGACATGGTCAGTGTGTGAGAAGAGAGAGAAGGCTGCCCCAAGAAGATCTTGGGGACCAGGGCTGGGAGTTCCAATGTCTTCTGTGAGAGGTGGGGTAGTGGCCCAGCGGCCCAGCTTTGGGCATGGGGAGAGTGGATGGATTTGGGAGTCATCAGTGCAGCTCAGCCACGTACATGGGGGCCCAAGCAGGCAGCGGGAGGCCAACGCTGATTGGTGTGTGGGGTCAGGGGACAGGATTGCCTTGTCTGTAGAGAGCAAGTTTGTGGGCCTGAAGTCTAAGCGGCTTCAGTGGAAAATGACAGAATAAGAGGCTTCAGAGGCCAGGTGGAAACAAGATACATCCCCAAAAAATAAGTAGCTTCTCTTTGTATTGGTAATTACTGGTTAGAGATGAAATGGAAAATGTTTCATTTATAACAGCAACAACAACTACAGAAAGTCCGGAGTAAATATAGCAGGAAGGATAGAAATGTAAAGTGAACCGCTTTTCCAAAGGTAAGAAAATAGGATGCGAGAAGGGAGGAGACAGACCCTATCCCTGCATCTAAGTTTGCCCCAGCTTTTGGGAGGCATAACTGACGTATGACGTTGCGCAAGTTTGCGTACAAACTAATGACTTAATACATTTGTATCTTGCAAAATGATTCACACTACCAATAGGGTTAGCTAACACCTCCATCACGTCATTACCATTCTTTTGGTTGTGAGAACACTTAGCATCTACTCTCTTAACCTTCAAGTGTATAATACAGTGTTGTTCACTGTAGTCACCAAGCTGCACATTAGATGCCAGGAACCTACACATCTTATAAGCGTGAGTTTCGGTCCTGTCTCCAACATCTCCCTGTTTCCTCCACCCCCGGCCCTTGGCAACCTCCACTCCACTCTCTGTTTCTGTGAGTCTGGCTTTTTTAGATTCCACGTAGAAGTAAGAGCACCCAGCATTTGTCCTCCTCTGTCAGACTTACCTCACACGCCTAATGCCTTCACGGGCCATCCTTTCCTGTGGTTGAATGATGCTCCTCTCGTTGCTGATTCTTCCAAACATAGACAGGCTGCTTCCACTTCTTGGCTCTTGTAAGCAAAGCTGCGTGAGCGTGGGGTGCACACAGCTCTTCGATTGCCTGATTTCACTTCCTTTGGACATGTACCCAGAAGTGGGATGGCTGGACGATAGGGTTATCCGGTGTTTAATTTTTGAGGAACCGCCGTGCTGTTCTCCACATTGGCTGCACCAGTTTGCACTCCCACCAGCACCACATCCACACCAACACATATCACCCCTTGTCTTCTCAGTAGCCATCCTAACAGGTGTGGTTTTGATTTGCGTTTCCCTGATGGTGAGTGATGGTGAGCATCTTTTCAGGTACCTGTCGGCCATCCGGATGTCTTCTTTGGGAAAACCTCCATTCAGTCCCTCTGCCCATTTTTTTAATCAGATTGTTTCCTTGCTGTTGAGTCGTCTGAGCTCCTCATATATTTTGGATATGAACTGCCTATGAGGCAGGTGGCTTACAAATATTTTCTCCCTTTCTGTAGGTTGTCTTTTCATCATGTCGACTGTTCCCTTCACTCTTCAGAAGCTCGTTATTTGCTGTCATCCCACTTATTTGTTTTTTCTTTTGTTGCTTGTGCTTTGGTGTCGCATCCAAAAACTCATTGCCAAGACCAATGTCTCAGAGCTTCTTCCCTGTGTTTTCTTCTAGGAATGTTATGGCTTGGGGTCTTATGTTAAGTCTTTAATCCATTTTTTGTATATACATACATACATAGGATTATATAAATAGATGAATCATTGATGAATAGATAGGAGATGATGATGATGATAGATAGATAGATAGATAGATAGATAGATTAGATAGATAGATTAGATAGATAGATAGATAGATAGATAGATAGATAGATAGATAGGAAGGGAAGGGAAGAAAGAAGGGTTATTTCCTCAAATTCTCCCATGGAGTAGACAGATACATTTTGTAGCTTTAAAGGTATTTGTGATCTCACAATTTGCATAGCACATTGTAAGTCAAAAGCCCCAAAGAGACAGCTTGGGCATCGTGGGATCATGCTCCATGGGATTCATACTGAAATGTATCTCTGCATGAGAAATTAGTTTTCCTTCCAGCACCTCCCTGGGCAAAGGCAGTAGGCAGAGGTCGCTGCATGTTCCTCTCCAGGCCCATCTTGTCCAAAAATACACCTGAACCAGACCCTCCTCCCACACCACTCCGCACACACCGCTATTAAGTCCTTGGTTCATTCTGCCGATTGTTTACTTGTTCATCTGCCCCTTGGTCCATGACTTCTCTTCCTGTGCTCTGACAGTCGGGATCATGTGTCTTCTCTTCTTGAATTTGGAATTTTTGCACAATATAACCATGCCCACAAAAACATCATATTAAATACACTTTGGTGGTAAGAGCTGTCGTAAGGATACATGACAGTCACTGATTGCCATGTCACCATATGCCTCCTTCTGTGAAGCTTGGTTAAGAAAATCAAAATTGAGAAATCCAAATGTATAGCATCTAGGATTCTGCTCAGGGCTAATTGTCTAGAACTAAATCCTCAAGGTCTGCTTCTCTTGGTGCCCTTTGGTGACCTCTGCCTGACTCTAGCCCCAAGCCTTCAGTCTAGATCTTTCTATATTAAGATTCAATCCAAAGAAGATGATAATTCTGGGGGCACCTAGGTGATTCAGTTCATTAAGCGTCCAACTTCAGCTCAGGTCATGATCTCACAGATTGTTGGTTGGAGCCCTGTGTCGGGCTCTGTGCTGACGGCTCAGAGCCTAGAGCTGCTTTGGATTCTGTGTCTCCCTCTCTCTCTGCCCCTCTCCTGCTCACACTCTGTCTCTCTGTCTCTCAAAAATGAATGAATGTTAAAAAAAATTTAAAAACAAAGAAGGTAATTCTGGTCGGCTTTGATCTTGCTGAAAAGTCTCAAGCACTTTGGGATTCTCTGGTTTTGCCTGAGATTCTGCCTATTTTAGTTTTTTTTCTCATATGGGTGAACAAGGATGCATATCACACTGTTATCACTGAAATAGCATTGGAGGAAAGGTGATCAATTATCTTTGCTTTTATACATCTTTGTGCAATAATGTTCCAATCGTTCCAGTGAGATTGCATTGCTATTTTAATTTCAAAAGCTCAGATAAAAAAAAAAAACTTAAAAAATGTTTTTAAATATTTAATCCATTTTGAGTTCATTTTTGTCCATTTTTGTAAGTGGTGCAAGATAGTCCGGCTTCTTTGTTCTGCAGGTGATTATCCAGTTGCCCAACATTTATTGAAGACATTGTCCTTTCCCCATTGAGTATTACTGGCTCCCTTGTCAAATATCGGTTGACTGTGTAGACTTGAGTTTATTTCTGGACTCTCAATTCGCTTCCATTGGTGTGTGTGTCTGTTTTTATTCCAGTACCATGCTGTTTGGGCTGCCATAGCTTTGAAATCAGGACATGTGATGCCTCCAGCTTCATTCTTCTTTCTCAGGATTGCTTTGGCTGTTTAGGGGTCTATTTCTTTCTATTTCTGTGAAAAATGCCATCAGAATTTTGATAGGGATTGCATTCAATCTATAGATGACTTTGGGTAGTATGGACAAATATTTAACAATACTAATTCTAAAAATACTAACAATACCAATACAAACATTTAACAATACTAATTCTTCCAGCCCGTGAATATGGCGTCTCTTCCCATTTGTTTGTGTCTTCTTTAATTTCTTTCACCAAACTTTTTTTTTCTTAAACTTTTTTTAAATTTTTTTAATGTTTATTTATTTTTGAGAGAGAGGGAGAGAGAGGGAAAGAGCGTGAGTGGAGGAGGGGTGGAGAGAGACACAGAATCCAAAGCAGGCCCCAGGCTCCGAGCTGTCAGCACAGAGCCTGATGCGGAGCTTGAACTCACAAACTGTGAGATCATGACCTGAGCCAAAGTCGGACGCTCAACCGACTGAGCCACCCAGGTGCCCCAAAGTCTTAAACTTTTAAATGTACAAAGTTTTCACTTCTTTGGTTAGATTTATTCTTAATTATGTTTTTGATGCTATTGTGAATGGGATTGTTTTCTGTATTTATTTTCCTATATTTCATTGTTAGTGGACAAAATATAACTGGCTTCTGCATATGGATTTTGTGTCCTGCAACTTTACGGAATTGTCGATGCTTCTAACAGGGTTCTGGTGGACTCGTTAGGCTCTTCTGTGTGTAGGATTATATTGTGTGCAAACAGAGACAGTTTTACCTCTTCCCTTCTGATTTGGATGTATTTTATTTCTTTTTCTTGCCTGATTGCTCTGTCTGGGACTTCCAGGGCTGTGTTGCATAGGAGAGGGGACAGTGGGCACCCTTGTCTTGCTCTGATCTTAGAGGAGAAGGACTCAACCTGTCACCGTTGAGTGTGATGTTAGCTGGAGGCTTGTCACATGCGGCCTTTGTTATGTTGAGATATGTTTCTTCCCCACTCAGTCTCTTGAGAGTTTTTATCATGAAAGATGATGAATTTTGTCAAATGCTTTTGCTGCACCTACTGAGGTGGTCGTACAGTTGTCATCCTTCATTCTACTAATGTCGTCATCAAGTTGGCTGATGTGCAGGTGTTGAACCACCCTTGCAACCCTGGGACAAATCCCACTTGACCATGGTGCGTGATCCTTATGATTGTTGTTGAATTCAGTTTGCTGACATTTTGCTGAGAATTTATACATCTATGTTCATCAGGGATATTGGCCTATAGTTTTCTTTTGGTTCCTTATCTGGCATTGGTATCAGAGTAGTGTTGGCCTCACAAAATGAGTTTGCAAGTGTTCCCTTGTCTTTAATTTTCTGGAAGAATTTAAGAAGGATTGGTATTAATTCTTCTTTAAATATTTGGTAGAGTTCATTAGGGAAACCATCTGGTCCTGGGCTTTTCTTTGTTGAGAGGTCTTTGATTACAGATTCAATCTCTTTTCTAGTAACGGTCTGTCCAGATTTTCGATTTCTTCATGGTTCAGTCTTGGTGTGTTTTATGTTTCTAGGAATTTATCCACTTTTTTCTAGGTTATCCGATTTGTTGCCGTGCAGTTGTTCGTACTAGTCTCTTAAGATCCTGTGGATTTCTGTGGTGTTACTTGTAATGTCTCCTCTTTCCCTTCCCATTCTGTTAATTCGAGTCTTGTCTTTTTTTCCCCGTTAGTCCAGCAGTAGGGTCCACAGCCAGGACCGAGGTCTGTCTTGCCTATTACCTGACACATAGGTGGGCGACACTCCCTCCAGGTTCCCTTGGTGCGAGACACTGGCTCCCACAGCCCCCACAGAGAGGCTCTTGGCCATGGATGGAGGTTGAATTGCTGTTGAGGAACAGGCCCTGGGGACATGTTGGTGGCCATCTTGGTGACATCCTAAGCATTTTATCTTGTAAGAATTCTGCGATGTCAGTGCAATTACAATAAAATCCCAACTGTTTTTAGTTTGTTTTCTCAATGGGAATAGGGGAACTTAGATTTGTTTTCTAAAACCTGACACATGTGAAAATAATCAAACTTTTTAAGAAAAAAAAGAGGGGCGCCTGGGTGGCGCAGTCGGTTAAGCGTCCGACTTCAGCCAGGTCACGATCTTGCGGTCCGTGAGTTCGAGCCCCGCGTCAGGCTCTGGGCTGATGGCTCAGAGCCTGGAGCCTGTTTCCGATTCTGTGTCTCTCTCTCTCTGCCCCTCCCCCATTCATGCTCTGTCTCTCTCTGTCCCAAAAAATAAATAAACGTTGAAAAAAAAAAATTTAAAAAAAAAAAAAGAAAAAAAAAAGAAAAAAAAAAAAAAAGAAAAAAAAGAGAATGACGACTTGTCCTCAGGACGTGAAAATACACTCTGAAGCTACTATAATTAAAATAGCACCGTCTGGAGAGGAGGACAGGAGGAGAGGCCAGCTGGTTCTCAGGGTCCCAGGGGAGCCAGCGGGACGGGCAGTGGCTCAGCAGCAGAGGGTGGGATCTTCTTTAAATGGTGCCAGGGGGTGCTCTCTACCAGGAGGGAAAGAAGCCCAGACCCTGCAGCACGCCAGCACACTTCAAGTGGGTCAGAGCTGGGTGTGTAAAAATTATAAAAATATTGGAGGAAACAAAAGCAAGCTGTCTTTATCATCTCGGGTTAGGGAGCTTCCTCCTAAGAAGCAGCTGAAGAAAAAGCGTCTGATTTCACCAATTAAACCTTAGACATTATGAATGTCAAGGGGCGCGTGGCTGGCTCAGTTGGAGGACCGTGCGACTCTCGGTCTCGGGGTCGTGAGTTCGAGCCCCACCTTAGGTATGGAGACTACTTAAATAAAAGTAAAAACTTAAAACAAAAGGAAGTTTTGAATGTCAAAAACTGCACGAACCGCGTCGAAAGCTAAGTGACAAGAGGAGAGAACATATGTGTGGCACACAGACCAGGAGTCCGATCCCCAGTGCGCCAAGGGTGCGCCCCAAACAGGCCACGACGCGGTGGAGGTAGGGAGTCCGCGAGTGGGCAGAAAGAGGAAAAGTTAAAACCGTGCCCAGCGATGCTCAGTCTCATTCACAGTTAGAGAAATGCAGGTTTAAAAATAGAAGACTCCGCCCTTCAGAGACACGGCAGCCTTCACAGGTGGGACCCTAGCATCTGTGCACCCTGGGTGGTGCTGGGGTGGGCCGGGAGCCCGGGAGGGGCACCGGTGGGCGCAACCAGGCCAGCACAGACCCCACACCCACGCGCCTGGGGCCCCGCGGTGGGGGGAGGCGCTACCTTGGCCGTGCTTGTGCCGGCCCTACAGAGCAGGCGTGGTCCCCGAAAACACCCGTTCCTGGCCAGAGGAGCAGAGGCCGTGTGGGGACAAGCCACGCTCCACGGCACCGACAGGCTCTTTGGTGCCGCAGGCTCACATCTACTCTCTGGGGGCCACGCTGAAGGCGGCCCTCGAGTATGTGGCCGAGCCCGAGCCCGAGCCGGAGCCCAGGCTGAGCCAGGACCTGGAGGCCTTACTGAGCCAGATGCAGGCAGAGAACCCCAGGGACCGGCCAGACCTCCAGGTAAAGACTCGTCGGCCATACCCGCACTTCACCCCCAGGCCGAGACCTGAGACCCTCCCCATGGCCCCGATGCCCCAGCACACACCCACGGGACCCTCCTGTCCCCATACCTCGCCCCTCTGTCATACGGGCTCTCCCCCTGGGGTTCGGTGGCATTGCATTTTGCTTAAACAAGAACTTGATTTCTTATTATGCATTGTTATTATGAAGAGGCGTGGCTTATAATTCTCGTGGGCTAAACAGAATCTCCTGGTTTCCCGTAATCCCGGGACACAGGGTGTTTTTATGCCAGAAAGTAAACGTGGCGGGCGGGCGGGCTGTCGGCCACAGGGCTTCCTCGTGGTGAGCGGTCCCGGCTGAGGCGCTCACACGCGTGTCTGCAGAGCATCATAGCGCTGTGTGAAAAGAAGATGCTTTTCACGTCCTCCTGCCGCCTGTGCCGGAGCCTCTCGGCCGTCGGGAGGAGGGTGCTCTCCATTGAGTCTTTTGGAGCATTTCAAGGTAAGCACACGCACACACGTACGCGCACATGCGCACAGATGGTCACGCACACGTGCGCACGCCTGCACGTACCCACTCACATACGTGCCTGTGAACGTGCACAGGTCTCAGCACAGATCACACACGTGTTCACACCTCTGTACTCTCACACCATGAAACACCCACGTGTACACATGCAAACAGACCACGTGTGCCCCACAAGCACACGTGTTCACACTCACATTAACACACATGAAAGTGCAAAGTCATACACCTCTTCATCCTCGTACACAAGCATGCACACTCGTGCACAAAGACAGCACTCTCCCCCACATACAAACCCGTTGTGCAAACGTGCACGCAGATCGACACGTACACACTCACCCTCTCAGTCACTTTGTGCACGCTTTGCAGACCCCCGTGCGGCTGGGGGTGAAAACCCAGGTCCTGGTGAGAAGTGACCGGTATTAGGCCTCTTGTCTCTGTCCTAGTCTGTGAGCAGGTCAGTCCCTGGACACGGGGCCATTTCACTCTTCGTTTCCGTTTGCCAACACCACGCAGTGTCTCTGAGGCCCGTTGCTTCTCTGCTATGGAAACTGTTGCTGAAGCACCTGGGACTTTCTCGGCTCACGTGAGACTCTGGCACGGTCTCAGGTGGCCTTCCGAACAAATGCCCGCATCGCTCTGCCCTGGGCCCGCAGCGAGGAGCCTGGAGGGCCCTCGGGGGAGGCACGTGTGGCCGGAGGGACCCGCCGCACCGGGGACCACGGGCCTGAGGCGTGGCTCCAACAGCGAAGCAGAGAGCGGTCACCACCACGCGGGCTGCAGGCCACAAAAGGGGCCGTGTGTCTCTAGTGTGGTTCACACAGACACAGACACGTGGGGGGGACATTGTGCACCAGGACAGGGCAGGGTTGCAGCCAGATTCAGTGTCTTCCTTCGGGGAACATCACTATGTAATTGTGCCAGAAAGCCAAGGCTCTTTGGACAAGATGCTTGGGTGACCTTGGGAAAACCCCGAGGGGGCTCAAGGAGGCTGGGGACGTGGCCCGGACCCTCTGGAGCCTCAGTATTTAGAATCAGCTGGGTTTTGTGATCAAGGAGGTGGATGAAGACGGGGAGGCATATACACACGCACACACAGATGGTGACACGTGTGGGGGGGGAGCAGTGGGGGACCCAGAAGTGCAGGAGAGGAATCCCCATCCCCTCTGGTGACCCGCAGGGTCACTGGCCGCGTCCCCCACAGCAATCTCCTTGCTTTGGCCCAGATGTCAGCGAGAGCTCCTGCAGCGGGAGGCCGGCGACAGGAAGCACAGGGCCCAGAAAGCAACCCGGGGGCCGCACCGCGGACCCAGAGGGCCCCGCCCAGCGCCCCGCCCACGAAGCCCACGGCGCCCCGGAGCAGCCCGCGGCCCTGCCTTCCAAGCCCCTACTGTCCGCCCCCGTGAGAAACGGAGAGCGGCTGGCCAGCCTCGTCTTGGACGCCCAGCGCCCCCTGGGTGACCCGGAGAGGAGCTGCCTGAGGAAAGTGCAGACGTTCCCCAGGCTCCTGCCCGACGGCCCGGAGGCCAGCGCCCTCTGCCTGACGCTGGGCCCCCAGCTGCCCCCATCGGAGCTCTTCCCTCCAGACCCCAGGAAGGCCTTTCTGGAGGGGATGAATGGCCTTTCCAGCTACAAGACACAGCCCTCGGCCAGACTGCGGCCAGAGCAGGAGCCCGAGATCCGGCGGGGAGGACCCGGAGGCGCCGGCAGAGGTGGGGACGGGGCGTCTGGGGCGCCGGGCTGGGGCCCCACGGAGGAAAGCCCCGCGCCCCCACCCAAGGCCCCTGGAGATGCAGGCCGAGAACCCGGGACTTGCAGGGCTGAGGAGGGGATTCTGGACGGAGCTGGGGAGCCGGCTAGCACAGCCACAGAGCAGGTGGGTGACGCGGTTCCCGTCCCGCGGAGCCCCGGGGGTGGGGGGGGTGGGGGGGGTGGGGGGGGTGGGGGGGCAGCACACGGCACACACACCCACTGCTGGTCCTTTACCACAAGGAAGGGAGTGAGCCTTCACCCCTGCTCAGGAATGTGCAAGCTGTATGCAAGCTACCTGGGTTCTGACGGAAGCTGTGACTACGGCCTCCCCCTGCCCCAGGCGTGGCCCCAGGTGTGACGCCAGGCCGGAGCCTCCCCTGTGGCCCCCCTGGGGGTGCGGGGGGGCGTCCCACAGAGCACCCCACACGCCCAGGCCTCACCTGGCTTCACCCAGCACGCAGCACCCCGCCCATTCACCAAAGAGGCACACCCCTGCCTGGGGGATAATGCTCTTTGATCTTCTTTAATTTAAATTTTAGTTGGTTAGCATGCAGTGCAACGTGGGTTTCAGGAGTAGAACCCAGTGATTCACCCAGTGCTCACTCCAGACAGCGCCCTCCTTAATGCCCGTCACCATCCAGCCCATCCCCCACCCACCTCCCTCCATCAACCTTCGGTTTGTTCTCCGTATTTAAGAGTCTCTTGTGGTTTGTTTCATTCTCTTGTCTTCTCGCCCCACTGCCCCTATGTTCATCTGTTTGTTTCCCAAGTTTCACACGCGTGAAACCATAGGGTATCTGTCTTTGACTGACTTCTCTCGCTTGGTGTCATACCCTCTAACTCAACCGTCATTGCAAACGGCAAGATTTCATTCTTGTTGGTGGCCGCGGAGTATTCCATCGTGCCTGTCAGACCACATCTTCTTACGCAAACAATGCGCAGGGAGCTGCCTCTGCAGGGGGAGGCGGGGCAGTATCAGGCCCAGAAGGGGCATCCACCTCTGGGGACCCCGCCCCCAGCCCTGGCGCTCCACCCCCCCGCAGCCCTGGGGCCCCGCCCCCAAACCCTGGCACTCCCTCTGAGGCTTGTTTTCTTTTTTTTTTTTAATTTTTTTTTTAACGTTTATTTATTTTTGAGACAGAGAGAGACAGAGCATGAACAGGGGAGGGGCAGAGAGAGAGGGAGACACAGAATCCGAAACAGGCTCCAGCCTCTGAGCTGTCAGCACAGAGCCCGATGCGGGGCTTGAACTCCCTGACCGCGAGATCATGACCTGAGCCGAAGTCGGACGCTTAACCGACCAGGCCACCCAGGCGCCCCTCTGAGGCTTGTTTTCAACGTCAGGCACTAACACCACGAGTTGGGGTTGCTCACGGGTCAAGCGTGGCGCCCTGCGCCCTCAGATCTTCATCGATGCTGGGGTTCTGTGCAGCTGTCAGGACGGGGTCTCCCAGGGCAGCTGGGGTCTCCCAGGCCTGGTGGCTGCACCCCATCTGCTGAGACGGACAGGCATCTCCGTTCTGGGAGTTTGCACTGTGTTTAGTTGAACCACAGGTGCTCTGAGGGGCCTGCGGCCCTAGGCCCTTCTGTGTGCTGACACCTGGGCTCAGCAGGTCCGTCCCCCACGCTCTGTCCCCATGAGGTCCTCAGGCAAAGCCACCTGGGGGGCCAGTGTGCTGCAGGGCAGCGCTGGGCCCTCACCAGGGCACCAAAGGCCATGTTTCCCACCACGCTCTGTTGACCCAGAGGACAAAAGGTCAACAGTCTGTGATTTATATTTGTATTCATAGCCTGGTAAGGACCCGAGGGTAATTTACATAAAAAACATAGTTACCGTAAGGCAAATGTCTGTCCTGACGACCCCAGTGCACTGACACGTGCTTAACGTGCACATGCATGTGTCCCCACTCAGCTCACACGGCCTCCACTGGCCTCCTGCGTCCACCCGACCTCCACACCGGCTTGTGCAGAGAGAGCTCCCAGTCACACACCCTAGCCCTGGCCTTGGCTCACCTTCCCATGCCCAACAACCTCACAACGGCCCGCCTTCCAGATGGGTAACCTGAGGCACAGAGTGGCCTTGCACCCTCTTGGAGGGCGGGCAGCCACTGAGGGGCAGGGCTGACTGGGAGCCCAGCTACTGTCTTGACCACTAGGCTTCCCTGCCCCAGAGGCCCCGCGGGACCGGGGCCACGCAGACCTCCCCCCACCCCAGGCATCAGGGCACCCAGATCTCCACTGCGGAGCGTGAACAGGGTTCAGAGCTGGCTGCTTCAATCCCCACACGTAGCAGGAGGCTTGGGGTGCACCGCTCCCGGAACATGGGCCGCCAGCCAGGCACTGCAGAAACGGGGCTAGAAGGAGCAAGGCGGCTGCACCCCACGTGGAGCAGGGTCAAGGGTGGAGACACTGCCTCTGGAACCTTCCCTAGAGCGTGCACTTCTGTGCCCCAAGTGTGGAGGCTGTGGTCCTAGCTCTTCCCGCGGCCTCGAAGTGGCGAACTACCTTCCAGCAGAGTGCGTTCTGACTCCAGGACTTTTCCGTGTGTAGCAGGGACGGGGGTGAAGCGAAGCTCGTGTCACATAAACTTTGCCCTCTCGCCCGTTGAGCATGCGGTCTGGAGCACCCAGCACGGTCATCCCGCAGGCAGCCACTCCCACCCTCCATCCCCAGGACTCTCCCATTCCCCCAAACCGAAGGTCTGTCCCCGATCAGGTCCCCATCCCCTCCCCGCCCCTAGCGCCCACCATCCGCCCTCTGTGTCTATGAACGTGATGGCTCTGGGGACCTCGCGAGGGTGGAGTCACACTGGGCCTGTCCTTTTGTGTCTGGCTTCTGTCACCAGGCATCGTGCCCTCAGGGCTCATCTGCCCCGTGGCAGGTGTCTCCCTCCCGCGAGGCTGGGGGACGTCGTGCCGTGTGGACGGACCACTGCGTTTACCCACTCGTCCACGGTGGACACTCGGGTCCCTTCCGCCTGCGGGCTCCTGTGAATCTGCTGCCATGGACACGGGGGTGTCTGTCTGAGGCCCCGCTTTCAGTTCGGGGGGGGGGGGGCGCCCGGAAGTGGGATCGCCCGATCATGTGGTGATTCTGTGTTTAATCTTGAGGACCCGCCACACCGTTGTCCACACGGCTGCACTGTCTGACATCGCCACCAGGGGCACGGGGTTCTGATCCTTCACGCCTTCCCCCCTCGTGTCCATGCGGGGACTTGGCCCACTTGGTCAGGAGCGCACTGTGTGGGAGGCACATCCCACCCTGATTCGAGGTGGTTCCCGCCCAGTTCCCTCCCCCAGCGGTGGGCTGAGCTGACCCCACGTACCCACTCTCACTGAGATGTGACTTCTCCCCACCAGGGCATCTCCCTGCAGGACCTCCTGTGCCAGCTGGGCCGGCCCTTCAAGGAGTATGAGCTCTGGGCTCTGTCCCACGCGTGTCTCAGTGCTCTGCGTGCACACAGCGAGCACCCAGGTGAAGTTCTGCCCCACGGTTCAGCCCGCCCCCCGTGTTCAGCCCGCCCCCCGATGTGTTCCAGGGCCAAGACCAAGAGGAGCACGTGGGCCATGGGGCCGGCCTGGGGCCAGGGGCTGTGTCCCCACTGTGAGCCAGCGGTGCCCTGGACATGTCTGCTCTGGTCTCAGGACCAGAGGGGCCCAGGGCAGAGTGTGAGCTGTGTGGATGGCCCACATCCCCTCAATGGGGCGACACTGTCCCCAAGGAAGCAACGTTGGCCAGGGAGAGGGGGGGATTTCAGACACTACCCCGATCCGCAGCCCCCTGAAGCACAGCCCTCCCGGACAGCGTGGTGGCCGACAGCCCTTGAGATTACCAGGTCCTGGGGAGGGCGATGAGGAGAAAGTCTGCTGTCCGGTCCTGTGACCCCCAGGCCTTGGGGGTGCAGCCTCGACGGGGGCCCCTCAGGGGGGCAGCGCTGGGTGCTGGGCCATGTCCCGCCCCCCGTGTCCCTCCTCTTCCTTGAGCTGCTTGCAGTTCCCAGCTTGATGTGCCCGGGGCAGCCTCGAAGAGCCCTCCCCGGACCCTGTCCAGCCCCTGGCCGCTGTGCTGTGCTCCCTGGAGACTGGGGGCGGAGCGGGGTGCCGCGGGCTGGGGGGGAGCTGCCCCACCCTGAGCACACCACTGTGGGTTTTCCGGGAGAGCCGGGTCCCCACGGTGAGTCTGGCCACCCTGACCCCACCTTCTCTTGCAGCATACCTGTGCCTGGACTCCGTGCTGGTGGCCGAGGACGGGGCCGTTCTCTTCGGCCCACCCCCTGCCAATGGTGCGTACGCGGGGACACCCTCAGGAGCTGTGCTCCACCACAGACCCCCAAGGCTGAAAGGGAAACTAAGAGCTTGGGCCTTTCTCTCTCAGGCACTTACGACACGTTTTTTCTGGCTCCTGAAGTTGCAGACCAAGAGCTGGTGACGGAGAAGGTAACTGGGGCCTTCCCGTCCCTTCCCAGGGCCTCCTGCCCCACACCCTCGGTGGCGCCCCCTTCTGCCCAGAGAGCTGGGGTTGGGGGTGAGGCATGGGCCCCTCACCGGGACTCAGGGGGAGTCAGGGAGCCCTCCCCCAGTGCAGGAGTCGCCTCCCCAGCCCTGGCTCTCCTGGCCTGGGCAGCGTCCACCCAGCAGGGGCCTCCCCAGGGCGGCAGGGGCGGGGCTCCTGCATGGACAGCTCTGGGCGGTATGTGTTGGCTCAAGAGAGCCCAGGGCTGAACTTTCAGGAATATTTACAAGGCACTTGTTAAACAGAGTGTTATTAAAAATTAAATTGTACACACTTACGGGGCGCCCGGCTGGCTCAGTCGGTGGAGCATGTGACTCTTGATCTTGGGGTGGTGCGTTCAAGCCCCACGTTGGGCATGGAGCCCACTTTAAAAAATAATAACAAAATGAAATAAAAGTTAAATTATACAAACTTTAAATTAAGTAAATTATATTCAAAACCAAGGTAGAACTCCACTTCCCTACTCCCCGACTAAGTACAGCTAGAAACCCCGCATCCCTAAAACAAACGTGAGAAGTGTGCAAGGCAGAGAGCAGAAGGCAGCCTGGCCGGGGCCTCGGGCTGAGGAGGGCACAGCGGTAAGGGCCCTGCTCCTTCTCTCTGCCTCGTGCGTGGAGGCAAAGGCACCGCACTCGAGCCAGAGGAAGGGGTGAGGAGAGGGGCGGGCCTACCCAGGCGGTGCCAGAGGAGGCTGAGCCCCCCCAGCGGTCTATTCCAAGGACCCCTGCCCATTAAGCAGGTGAAGAGCATGTGTGTGGGGAGCCTGGACCCCCACCACTGCACCCAACCCCCCGTAGTAGCAAACGCCCCTCGAGGCCGAGTGTTGCCAAAGGAGGCCTCACGGAGAGCTGGAACTCCCACCGTCACCCAGCGGCAACAAGGCTACCCCTACCTCGTGCTGGGAGTGGAGGCAGGTGAGGAGCAGAAAGGATGCCCTCCCACCCCTCCCGGCCAGAGGTGTGACACCGGAGGCCCAACGGGGAGCCAGGATTCCCACCCCCTCCAGCAGCAAAGAGGAGTCCCCTCCTCAGGTGTCAGTTGAGGCCAAATACAGAACCTGGACTGTGCCCCCACCTGGCAATAACAAGATGGTGTCTCCTTTTCCGGACAGTACTGTCAGAGAAAGTCAGGTAAAACAAGTTAAATAAGATCTAAGGGTTTACAACATGAAAATGTCCAGGTTTCAACCAAAAGTCACTTGCCACACCAAGAACCAGGGAGATTCAAACCTAATGAAAAAAGACGATCAACAGATGCCAATGTTGACACTGTGGGACACAGCCAAAGCAGGGCTGAGAGGGAAATTCGTAGCACTAATTGTATATGTGAGAAAAGAGGTAAACGCTCAAGTCAGTAATCTAAGCTCCTCAAGAACCTGGAAGAAGAGCAACACAGACCCAGAGCAGAGGAAGGAAGTCATGAAGACGAGAGCAGAAATCAAGGAAAATGGAATAACAATAGAGAAAACAGTGAAGTGAAGAGGTGGTTCTTGGTAAAGACCAACAAAATGTGAAGACTTGCAGCAAAACTGACAAAAATAAAAAGAAGACACAAATTACTAATATCAGGAATGACACAGAGGATTCCCCGACAAACCCTTCAGGCATCGAAAGAATAATGGAATACCACAGATAAGTCTACACACACAAATTCGACAACTTAGATGAAATGGGCCAGTTCTTCAGAAATCATACACTACCACAATGCATTCGATATGAAATAGATCTTTGAACAGCCCTTGACTATTGAAGAAATTGAATTTGACTTTTAAAGTTCTCAAAAAATAAATCTTTGGACCCAGCAGTTTCACAGGGGAGTTCTACTCAATGTTTAAAGAAAAATTATTGCCATTTCTACACAATCTTTTCCAGAAAAGAAAAGAAGAGAAAACCCTTCCCAATATATTTAATTAAGCTAATATATATACTGTCAATGTAGATAGATAGATGATAGATAAATAGATAGATAGAGGCATCTGTACACACACACACAGCAACATCTGTCATGAACATAAAGGCAAAAATCCTTAACAAAATATGCAGCTAGAATTCAGCAATATATAAAAACTATGCACCATGACAAAGTGGGGGGGTGGGTATTCTAGGGATAAAGGGCTGGTTTGGTATTTGAAAATCAATTAGTCCAACATATTAACCAGCTTAAAAAAGAAAAATCCCATAATCACATTAATTGATGCAGGAAAACCATTTGGCAAAATTCAACACCCATTCATAATAACAACAACAACAAAAACCTGAGAAAAATACAAGTAGAAGAAACTTTCTCAGCTTAATAAAAAGCATCTACACACACATGCACGCGTACACACACACACACACACACACACACACACACACACACCTTATAGCTAACATCATACTCAATGGGGAAAGACTAAATGCTTTCCCCACGACTGGGAACAAAGCAAGGATGTCCACTCTCACTGCTCCTACTCAACATACTGCTGGAAGCTGTAGCCACTACAATAATAATAATTTAAAAAAAAGCATCTAGGAAGCATAAAGGCCAGGAAGAAGAAATAATACCATTCGCAGAAGACCTGTCTACGTGGAAAATTCCAAGGAAACTCACAGAATCTACCAAAGGACTCCTAGAATTAATAAGTGAGTTCTGATATAAGATAAACATTCAAAAATAAGTTGTATTTCTATATATTAGCAATGAACATGCAGACTCCAAAATTAAAAATACAGTGCGTGCTCTCAGCACTAGCACCATCTCAGAAACCTCCAGGCCATGAACCAAGTGGAGGAAGAAGTAAATGCACAGGCTGAAGCATAAAAGAAGAACGATGAGGCAGAAGTTCAAGTAAACCACTAACTTGTGCACCCATGGAAGCTACGGGAGGGGAAACAAGGAAAGCCAGAGGCCAGGGACCCTGGCACAATTATTGGGCTGCACACCTACTTTCTAGATCTTGTTTCAGAAATAAATGGATCTAGAAACACCCATCGTCATCTGATCGCAACAACCACCTTTGAGAGACCCACCTTGCTCATACAAAAACAGTCCTTTTGGTCCTTTGCCCTGGACCTGTGATTTTCAGGACTAATCCTGTACTCAAAATGTAACATGTGTACAATAAATCATTTCTTCTATTGTCCTAGCTGAAATATACATATAAATATAAATTTAATTAAGATACAAAATTTATGTAAATGTACAATCACTCAAAAATTGAAATACTTACATGTAATCTAACCAAGCACACATAGGACTGAATGCTGAACGCTACAAAATGCTGACGAAAGAAATCCAAGAAAATCTCTGGGATGGAGAGCCAGGCAGAGAGCTTTTATCCTTGACACCAGAAGCAGTATCCTTACATTTTTCACAAAAGGAAAAGTGGGCAAAATGAACTTCATCAAAATTAAAAACTGACCAAGTGGGATTTATTCCATGCCTGAAAGGCTGACTCAACAATGGAAAATCAGTTAATTTAACACATCACATCAATGGGCTAAAGAAGAAAATTTGTGTTTGTGTCAATAGACGCTAAGCTATTGATGAAATTCACTACACATTCAGGATGCAAGCTCTCAGCAACCTAGGAATGGAGGGAAACTTCCTCAGCTTGATAAAGAACATCTACTAAAACCTACAGTTCACATAATTAATGGTGAGGAAACTAGATGCTTCCCCCCAAGATTGGGGAAAACTCAAGAATGTCATTCTCACCACTCCTATTCAACATCATACTGGGATTCCTAGCTAATGGAGTAAGACAAGAAAAGAAAATGTGTACAGATTGAGAAGGAAGAAATAAAACTGTCTTTGTTCACAAGTGACATGATTGCCTATTTAGAAAATCCCAAAGAATCAACAAAAATCTCCTGGAACTAATAAACAATTTTTTAAGTTTATTTATTTACTTATATTGACAGAGCGAGAGGCAGGGGAGAATCCTAAACAGGCTCTGCACTGACAGATGCAGGGCTTGAACCCACAAACCATGAGATCACGACCTGAGCCAAAACGGAGTGTTGGACGCTTAACTGACTAAGACCCCCAGGCACCCCTAATAAGCAACTATAGCAAGGTTTCAGGATAGCAGGTTAATATGCAAAAGTCGATTGCTTTACTGTTTACCACCAGTGCACAACTGGATTTTGGAATTACAAGCACAATGCAATCTACATTCATACCAAAAAAAAATTACTTATATATAAATCTAACAAAATATGTATAAGATCTATACGGAAAACTGCAAAACCCTAATGGAAGAAAAGCCTACATAGAGAGACATTCCATATTCATGGATAGGAATATTCAATACTGTTAAGATATCAGTTCTTCCAAATCTGATGTATAAATCAAATGCAATTTCAATCAAAATTCCAGCAAGTTACTCAGGGATATCAACAATCTGATTTTAAAGTATGTATGGAGAGATAAAAGACCCAGAACAGCCAGCAAATATTGAGGGAGAAGAAGAAAGTCAGAAAACTGACAATACCCAATTTTAAAACTTACCGTAGAGCAATAATGGTCGAGCCAGGGTGGTGTTGGCAAAAGAACAGACAAATAAATGGAACAGAATAGAGGGCCCAGAAATAGACACACGCAAATAGAGTCAACTGGTCTTTAACAAAGGAGCAAAGGCAATTCAGTGGAGAAAGGACAGTCTCTTTAACAAATGGCGCTGGGACAACTGGAGTCCGCGTGCAAAAAAAAAAAAAAAAAAAGAATCTAGACAGAGACCTTGCACCTTTCACAAACATTAACTCAAAATGGATCACAGACCTAAATGCAAAATGCAAAACCATAAAACTCCTAGAAGATAACGGAGAAATCTGGCAACAACTTCTGGGCGCAACACAAAATCATGATCCATGAAAGAGAAAATTGATGTTAGACTTCAGTAAAATTTCAAACTTCTCCACAAAAGATATTATTGAGAGTGAAAAGACAAGCCAGGGACCGGTAGAAAATATTTGCAAGAGCTCTTAAAACTCAGCAATAAAAAAGCAAACAACCCGCTTAAAAGGTGGGCCCAAGGTCTGTGCAGACCCTCACGGAAGAAGACAGCGTGTGGTTAAGGAGCATGTGGAAGATGTTCGACCTCCTGTGGCACCTGGGATTGCAAAACAGGAAGCGGCCCCTGGGCCCCGGCTGGAATGGCGACAACCCAACACCGACCACACGCGTGCCGGCCAGAATGTGGGGCCGCGCATGGGGGCTCTCGCTCATCACGGTGGGCACAGCCCTTCGGGAGACAGCTCGGCAGATTCTTTGACCACCCTGCAGCCCAGAAACTGCCTTCCCGGGTGCTTATCCTGGAGAAACGAAACATCTGCACAGAATCACGCACACGAACGACCGCGGCAGCTGTACTCAGAATAGCCCCAAACTGGAAACAACCCAGATGTCTGTCTGGGGCGAATGGTAAAACTGTGGTCCGTCCACACCATGGATTGCTACCCAGCAGTCAGAGGAACGGGGTATTGATAAGGCAGCAACCTGGAAGGATCTCCACTTAATTAAAAGCCAATCCCAAAAGGTCACATATTGTGTAATTCCATTTATGTGAAATGGCACAATTAAAGAAACAGAGAACAGATGAGTAGTTGCCAGGGATTAAGTACACGCGGCTGAGGGCTGTTGCCCTGCCTCATGCAGGAAGCGCTCTGTACCTTGATCGTGTGGATGCCTCGTCCTGGCTGGGACGTTGTCCTGCAGCTTTGCAAGATGTTACTATCATGCAGAACTGGTCCGGGGTACACAGTCTCTCTGGACTGTTTCTTACAACTGTATGTGAATCCATAATTATCTCAAAATTAGAGGTTTAGCTTTTTAAAAACGTTCCTAAGTGTCTACAGCTGATAATTTCATTCGTGCGTGACTGTCGTGCACAGTGGCCTGTGCTCCTGGCGGTGGGAGCGCTCCTGGAGGGCACCGCTGGCACTGCCCCTGCCCCCGCGCACTGGCACCACTTGAGCAGCTTGAAGGTGGCCTCGTGGGAGCGTCCACACTGGGGAGATCGGCACACGCGGTCTGGTCAGCTGCATAGACTTAACGAGGGCGCGGAGGAAATGTTAACGATGCAACTGAACGCAGAGGTGCTCCGCGCCTGCCGTGACCCTCCAGAACTGCTGGTGGCGGCACAGCGGCCGGCTTACAGCAGCGAAGCTCGCACTTGGGCCTTCCTTGGGTCGCTCTCATCCCGCCGGTTGAGTTAAATGAAAACAAAGCCAGCACGCCTGTCGGGCCACCTATGTGACTTCCGGTACAAGAGCTGGAAAATCAGTGCCCACGTCCCGTGACACCCCTTGGCTCTCTGCAGCTGACAAAAAAGAGTATCACACCTTACCCTCTTTTTTAAACTGGGTGCTTCCCATCATTTGCATCAGGAACGTTTAGAGTAAACTGATGTGTGTAGACACGGGTATTTTTTTTAACGTTTATTTATTTTTGAGAGAGAGTCCGGACTTAACCGCCTGAGCCGCCCAGGTGCCCGAGGAAGGTGCTGTTGCTCAGAGAACCTGCTGCTAAATAGCAGCACACTGCTGGTTTGGGGGGCTCCTGGCCTCTGAACCCCGAGCCGCGGCCTCCAGCTGCCCGAGGACAGCGGAAGGTGGGAGGGTCCCACGGAGGCCTCAGGTCTTGGCTGCTCACACCTGAGGGTGATGACCTGGGAGTACTTGGTAAGCACGCAGGTTCCCAGGCCAGTCCCCGCTCCCCCAGGGATCTGACTCAGGGTCTGGCGGACCTCCAAGCTCCGAGGAGGTGCGAACCGGGGGCGCGGATCAGAGCCACCGTCCTGCTGGCGCCCCGGGTGCCCTTGGGGGACCCCCGGGTGGGGACGTGCTGCTGAGCAGGGCTGGCCTTTCCCTCCCCCGCCCCCAGGCCTCCGTGTACTGTGTGGCTGCGGTCCTGTGGACGGCAGCCAAGTTCAGTGTTCCCCGAGACCACAAGCTGGCCCTGCCTCGCAGGCTCAAGACCCTCCTCTTGGACATGGCTAGACGCAGCGCCCAGGAGCGGCCGTGTGCGGCAGAGGCCATCAAGGTAAGCACACTGCGGTCGGGACCCCGGCTCACAGTCCAGGGCCTGAGCGATGGCCGACAGGGGACCCAGGTTCTTGTTTCCAGGAAGAGTGGGCACTGGACAGACGGCCATGGGTTTCATTTGCGAACAGGCGGTAGATGATGTCTGCTGCTCACCCCTGGACCACCCCGTTGTCTCCGTGGGTTCGCCGGGCCAGGGTGGGTGGGGAACGTCCTGGGGCCAGCCCGACCCCTGCCCTGATGCCCTGCCAGACGGGACAGAGGCTTCTCCCCAGCAACCGACTTCCCACACCTCCTCTGAGGGTCTCTCGGCCTCCCCTCTGGTCTCTCCAGACTGGGCGGGGGCCTGATGGGGCCGGATCCTGACCCTCCCAACAGTGCCCGCGTCTGCCAGCAAGAGCTGGACACCTGAGGGGGAACTGGGCCACTGTCTCAGTGACGGAGAGGCCACAGGAAGGCCACCCTGTGGAGGGAGAAGCCCTGTGCCGGCCTCCTCTGCCCCTGACTGCCCTGCTTCACCAAGTGAGGAGGAGCCCTGTGTCAAAGAGAGATACTCAGACATCAGCTACGATGCCCAGACACGCTACCCAGTAGCCACAGACAGACAGACAGCTGGGGGACGGCCCGCAGGGGAAGGAGTTGCGCTCTACTCCAGATCTGCACGGAGGTGGCTGGAGGTTACGGGGAGAGTGGGGACACGAGCGGAAACTGCCCCGGGGCGGGTCAGCACCAGCACACGGACGCTGGGAGCCAGGACCCACCCTTCCTGACGGTCGAGCTTCGGGGGATCAGGCATAAACCCCTGAACAAGACCGTCCTGGGTCGTGAGAGTCACATTCGCCCCACAGGGGCGGAGGAGGGGTTCACAGCCGTGACCTTTGATAGTAATTGCTCTAAGGCAGGAGGGCATAGCCTCTGCCTGGCGTTGGCTCGAACAAACTGAGGTTTTCCAGGCAGGAGCCCGAAGGGGTCGGGGCCCTCCCTGACTTCGGCCGCCCCAAGCCGCGCTCGGGCTGGCCAGCCTCTGTGCAGGGCTTGGTTGGGGTTCCCGCCAGCAATTAGGAAATGATATGGGTGTTCGGGGGGAGGGAAGGTGCTTACACGGTAGCTTAAAAAAGAATCTTTATCTTTCTTCATCTTCACTGTCAATACCGTCCATGACCCCAGATGAAAAGTAGACGTTCTCATCAGTGACATTCTTTCCCCAAATATCAGAATGTTTGAGCTTGTAGAGTCGGTTCCCAGGGGTCAGCTGCATTTCCAGGGTCCACCCCCCATCCCAGAGCGTTTCTTCTTGTGCACGCACAGGCGGGGCACACGCACAGACGCGGGGACAGACAGCTGGCTTCAAACCTGCCTGGGCCCCATCCACATTTGTCCTGCAAGCAGCCACTGCCTTGTTGTCAAGGTCACCGAGGACTCGGGCCTGCCTGGGTCAAATTGCAGTTAATTGGAAATGTCTACAGAAGTTTTCTCTTGCCTGTTTTTTTAGGTTGCAGTTTTGGGGTTTGCTGTCTGTGCATGTGGGAGCTGACTGGTCTGCCCCTAACTCCTCTGTGGTTCTGTAGCATCACCTGTTCTTGAAGTCTTTAGAGGGACAGGCTGGAAAGGTCATGTGTCATTGTGCCCTCCTCTCCGGCGCTGAGGCAGCCCCTCAGCAAGGGGTGGGGGGGCATTTCTGTTCAGCCTTTATTCCTTCTACGTGGGGCTGCAGAATTTCATCCCCGGCTGCCCGAGGCTGGGGTCTGCTTCCTGTACACGAAGCCCCCAGGCCCTCCTCCCTGCCGCTGTGCACTCTCTCGAGGGCTCCTGCCCAAGGCGTGCTCCCCTCTACGTTTGGAGTGACGTGGGCCCGGCCTGCGGCCTCCCAGATGCCGGACACGGGGCTCCTTCTTTCAGATATGCAGCACTTACCTCCTTCAGCGAGGCATGGACAGCAGGAAGATTTTAGCCCACCTGAGGGCGTCCACCTGCAAGGTAAGACGGTGCCCTGCAGAGTGTATGTGAAGCCCCCTCGGTTCTGTGCTGGGGCCCGGGCCCTGGGGAGACGAGGACGCTTGCTCTTGCTGTTTACTGTGCAGGTGGAGGGCGAGTTTAGGAAGGGGGGAGCATACCCCACAGTGACCCTCAGGCACAGGTGGCTGTCAGCCTCCTGGGCCTGCGGACCCGGCGGGCCCCGTGGATGGCAGACAGGCACACACACTCCCCCGCAGCGACGGTGCCCTAGAACCCTACCCACACTTTGTTGAATTGGGAAGCAAGCGCCCCCAAGGCTCCCATTGGAAAGAGAAGCAAACCAGGGGGCACCCGGCTGGCTCAGTCGGGGGAGGAGGGGACTCTTGATCTCAGGGTTGTGCGTCTGAGCCCCACACTGGGTGTAGACATAACTGAAAAATAAAATCTGAAAAATAAATAGAGAAGCAAGTCCAGTGTGTGAGCCAGTGCCAGCTCAGAGCTCCGCTGAAAAGTCGGGGAGCCCTCCCCGGCGTCCACTCGGGACCGCCGGGCCCCTGGACTCACCTTGACTGGGGCCATCCTGTTCTTCTGCCTCAGGTTGACCAGGAGGAGGAGACCATCGGCCTCCAGAACGCTGTCTCGGTGGTGGAGCTGAACCCCGGTGCGATGCCGCCTGCCGGGCCCAGCTCAGGTGAGCCGCCAGGGCCTGGCCCTTCCTGCCCCCGACGCCACGGCTACCTCCGCTGCTGACCCCCCAGCCCTGAGCGGACACCCACGGGCAGCCACCACGGGGCCCCGGAGCAGGGTGTCCAGGACCTCCTGGCGGCCTGGCTGTCCGCCTCTGGTCTGACGGCCCTGTCACACTCCTGTGTCCACATCCACGTGCCGCTGCCCAGCTCCTGTCCTGCCCCGTCTTCCCCCCAGCCTGCCTGTCATGTCTGGGTGGTAACCCCCATCCTGCAGCACAAAGAAGACCCCCTCCTCCCGTCCGTGGCCTTCTCCGTGGCTCCCAGCTCCGCCACCCTTGACCCCGGCCGCCTCAGGCCTGTCAAAGTCCCCTTGGAGCCCGGCGGGGGGGAGGGGTGCAGCACCCGCGGGGGCGGGGAGGAGCCAGCGCACCTTATGGCAGAGGTGGGAGCTGCTCCAGGGCATCTCGGGGCCCGCACTCAGGCGGAGCCTGTCCGCAGGCTTTGTTCAGGTCGGCGGGGACACCAGGCTGGTGGCAGTGCAGGGGCCCGTGCCCACTCAACCCTCCTGCTGCGAAGCAGCCGCCTCCCTGCCGGCCGCCTTCACCTCGGCAGCCACACACTTCAGGCCCATTGTACTGGCACCAGATGCGGGTGACGCCAGGTGAGCGACCCCACCCCGGAGCTGGCGGGGTCCCCGAGCCCTTCCTCAGTGCCCTCTCCTTCTCTCTGTGCTCTCAGGGACCGGGAGGGCGCTGCGAAGCAGGCTCCCGAGACCCACGGAGCAGCCCCCAGCCAGCAGATTCCTGACCAGCTGGCACCGGGTGCCGGACCACAGGGAGCAGCCCCAGAGCCTCTCAGAGAGTCCGTGCCGAGAGACACGGGCCAGGGGAACCCCTGCACCCCTCCCCCTGCCCCGGCCAGCCCGCCGGAGGAGGCTTCACCAGCGATGCCCGCATCTTCTACGGCTGTCCCACCCCTGAAGGCACAGGTGCCCCCCACGGAGCAAGGGCCAGACCCAGTAGCCCTGCCTGGAGCCTCTTCCGAGGGCCTCAGGCCTCGGCCCCCAGGGTCCAGTGCAGCCCGCCATGACCTGGGTCACCCAGCCAAGCCGCCCAGGAGCAAGGCCACTGAGGGCCCAGGCCAGGAGCCGGGGGGTCCCCCGTCAGCCCCGAGGGACCCCTCCCTGGCCAAGGCGAGTCCAGACAGCCCCAAGGGCACCTCGGTCCCAGAGCAGGATGACCAGGCCCCAGACAGTCACCGCGAGCGGCCCCTGCCGGCAGACCGCAAGCTCTGTCCGCCCGGTGTGGACGCCTCACCCCTCCCGAAGAGGACGGCCTGTCCGTCGCTGCAGGAGGCCATGCGCCTCATCCAGGAGGAGTTTGCCTTTGACGGCTACTTGGACAACGGGCTGGAGGCTCTGATCATGGGTATCACGGGGGGGACCACAGGGCTCCCCGGAGCAGCCCCAGGACCAGGGAGAGGCCATGGGGGGACGCAGTACACTGTAGGGGGCCCGTGTGAAGGGGGAACTGGGGTCGTCACAAAGAGGGGGCCCCCCACTCATCCATCTGCACCAAGAGCTCAGGGGGCAGAGCTGAGCCCCCCCAGGATTCGGCCGGCAGCAGAGTCTTAGGCAGGAAGAGGGACTTAGAGCCCTGGCGCCCCCGCCCGGCCCCCTGCCAGCTCCTTCCGCCCTGGAGAGCGGGGAGCACAGAAGGTGCTCTCCCACGTGGTAACTGGCCGCTGTCATTTTGCAAACCCAGGGGAATACATTTACGCCCTGAAAGACCTCACCTACGCCACGTTCTGTGGGGCCATTTCGGAGAAGTTCTGTGACCTGTACTGGGGGGAACAGTTGCTGCACAATCTCTTCCACGTGGTGAACGGGAGGGCATCGCCCCCGGAGAAGTGAGTCCCCCACCCTGGGGCCCTGTTCCGCCTCCTCTAAGCCCTGGGCTGCCTTCCCTGCATCCCCTCCCACCCCCCTGGGCTCCAGCTCCCCGCCCTCCCCAGACTCGGCTGTCCACCCGGGTCCCCCTTGCCGGGCCTGCAGCCCACCCTGCGGGGCGCCGGGCTCCTATGGGCAGGGAGAGAGAGTGTGGGAGGCACAGCCCCTGCTCAGGTACCGGCCCGAGGAGGCGGAGTGACCCGGGGCCCGGAGGAGAGGACGCCCCCCAGGGAACGGGTCAGCGCTGGGTGACAGCAGGTGGATGGGGACCCTCCCTGTGCTGTCCCCCCGCCCCCCGCCCCTTCAGAGACTGCCCTGCTGCTCTTCTGCCGGGGCCGGCCCACCCCCTCCTGGAGGACTGTCCACAGCGATGTGGGGGGTGCCTGGAGAGGCCCGATGCCCCGACACCCAGTCCCTGAGCCCCAGGCACACCCACAGCCCTCCCCGCCCCCGTCCCCGTGACTGCACCAGGCAGTGGGAGCCGCGGGACCGCCCTGCGGCGTTCACTGCCCACCCCGTGCAGACAGGTCAACACCGCTGAACACCCCAAATCGGTGCCTGCCCCCCCCCGGGTCCCAACACTCACAGGCCCGCAGGCAGCCAACGCCCCGCATTCTCACAGCACTGACCTCCAGAAAGCCCTGTGCCAATTATGTGGGCCCCTTAATTGTTCTGGAAGGAGGGTGCTCTGTGAGAGCCTGTGGCCCGCAGTCAGGGTGTCCTCGGGAAGCTGGGTGGGGCCTCTGCTAAGTGGTGTGTGTTGGGCGGGGGGGGGGGGGGGGGGGTGAGGGGGAGGGCCAGGTCACCGGTGGGCCCCCATCGCAGCCCAGGTGTGTTTACGTGGGGCGAGCTCTGGGGGCTTCTGCATATCCGCCCAGAGACTCCTGCTGGAAAGCAGTGCAGGGAAGCTGTGGCGTCATGGGGGGCCGACGGGCCGGGCCACAGGGGCGTCTGAAGCATCCTTCCCTCTGATGGCAGCGCTTCAGAGGAGGCCGTGTCACAGCCCCAGGGTGACGGGACTAGCGCTCCAAGTGGCTGCTCACTGTCCAGCAAAAGGCCGTCGTTGCACGGGGCGGGTAAGACATGGGCTCCATCGGGGCAAGAACTCTCCACGGTGGGGTCCACGTTGACTCTCTTGGCGTGGCTGGGTAATTCCAGGAGAGGCTTCCCTTTGCCCCGGGGTGCCCCAGTGTCCTCTCAAAGGCACCCAGAGCAGGGCTTGCCAGCTGGGGACCTTGTGCCAGGAAGGGGGGCTCTCCCACGCCCGCAGGTGGGTGGCACACAGGAGCCCGGTGCACTGGGGGCTGGGTGGTCACATTCTGCTTCCTGGAATCGCTGGCCAGCAGCCTGGTGATGGGACAAATCTTTGCTTCTTTCCTGGAAACATGTGCCAGTTAAAGAGTCTGAGGGTTATTTTCCTGGATTGTTAGCACAGGCTGCAGGATGCCGGAAATCTGTGTAATTTCACGGATACCGTGGGAGTGGGGCATGGCTGTAGGAGTCAGGCTGCGTGACTGTGATCACACGTGTCATGGCCATCGGAGCGGGTGGCGAGCACAGGCGCCTCACCCCACCCTTCTCCACGTGCGCACTCCAGGAAGTTTGAGAGCAAAGTGAGGGCGCCCACCGGGCCCCCAGCGCCCTGCTGGCCCTCCGTCCAGTCTGGTTCCTCCTCATCTACACACAAGCAGCTCACGACCCAGGGGTCTCCTCCCCCACCCTGGGACAGCCCGTGCTGGGAGGGGATCTGAGGGATCCTCCTGGGAGGCGGGACCCCTGCCCTGAACCCTCAGAACCCTCTTCAGGGGGGCACCCTGCCATCTCGAGGGGCTCGTCTGAGCGCAGTCAGCTTCTCTGTAAAGAGTTGGTGATGGACCCTGCCACTCGAGCTGCATTTTCGAGGGTGGCCGTCCTCTCCCGTGCAGGGAAGGAGAAACCGGCCGCCGCTCGCGTCAGCCGAGCCCCCTGCCCGCCCCCACCACTGTCCGACGTGGACGCAGACGAGCTCTCACGGGGTAACTTTGAGGTGGGATTCCGGCCTCAGAAGTCTGTCAACGCCGAGCGGGAACAGCAGCGGGAAGCCGGAGAGCACGGGCAGCAGGGTGGGGGCCCCGAGGCGGTGGCCCGGCTGCCCCGGCCCAAGGACGGCGGCCTGGCCGTGAGCCCCGGCCCGGCGGACCTCCAGAGCTGCAGCCCCGGCTGGTGCAGTGCCTTCTACGAGGCCGACTGCTTCGGCGCCGACGTCTACAGCTACGTGCAGGAGTTGGCAAGGCAGAAAGCCGGTGGGGCCGTGGATGCCGACGCCCAGGGCCCGGTGAGTCCTGGGCCGCTGCCCGGTGCTGGGGGAGGGGGTGCCAGTCCCGCGTGGCGGCAGGCAGTGGGGCATGGCGTGCACAGAGCCCCTCCCCGTGCCCCATTCCATGGCCCCCGCCCGCCACCAGCGCCCCCCTCTGGTCTGGGCACCCCCTCCACATCTGGGGTAGGAAATGGCTTCTGTCTCTTTGTGAGCTGGGCAAGTGGTCCACGCGTGGCGGGAGAGGACCTCGTGAGGGCGACCACAGTTGGGTTCGGGCCGTGTCTCTGGCGGGCCAGGCAGGTGCAGCTCCCTCCCCCCAGGCAGCCTCCTGCCCCTTGGGCAGCGCACCCACCGCGATGAGAAAAGTGCCGTAGACGCCTTGCCCGTGGCAGTCCATTCAGGCCGGCCCCGGGCTCCATCTGGCCCGGCCTGAGCTTCTCTTGTGAGCAGCCCACCCCTCCCCCCGCGCCATCCTGGTCAGGGCAGCCCAGGCTCCTCCCGAGTCAGCAGGGTGACAGGAGGGCACAAACCTGAGAGTGGCCAGGCCAGGCCAGTCCTTCGGTGAGGGCAGCGCCCCAGAGATGGGGACCCGAGGTTCCCCATAACCAGCCGCTCTGACCTGGGCTGTAGCCTCCCCCCGGGACCAGGGGCTCCCACGGAGGCACACGAGGTGCGACCCCCCCACCCCCCAGCAGAGCAGACGGGAAGGAACCGTCAGCGCTCAAGCATCCTGCCCTGGCGCCTCTACCCGCCCCTGCTTGACTCACCTCCTCTGGCCTCCAAGCACAAGCCCCAGAAACGTTGCGTCGCCCCGGCCCTCACAGCACCATCTGAACCTTTCCCAGGTGTTTTCGCCTTGTTGGCCTCCGGCCGCTGCCTCAACTTGGCTGCACTGCTCAGCCCTGCGCTAGACAGAGGACGGGCCCTGCCTGGTCCTGGCGCACGTGTGGACGGCGGCCGTGCCCTGTGGAGCCGTGCCGTTCCTCCCGGCGTCGTGCCGCAGGCCCTGCATGTGCCGCCTCGGCCAACAGACTCGGAGGCCTGGCCTCGCGCGCTGGGGGCCTCCCGTGGGGACCCGGTGCGCAGGGTGGCCCCCATGTAGGGCGCCCTCCTCTGGGACCACACGGAAGCTTCACGCCAGTGTGTTGGAGTCCAGTGCCGCGGGCAGAGAGGACAGCTCCCAGGCCCGACGGCCCCCTTCCTTCCACTGGGGGGCCTGCAGACCTCGCTCGCACTTCCTTTCCTGTAACGTGTATCTGCCCTCGGAGCCGCTGGATGTTCTCGCCCCGGCAGCCCTGGTTCTGCACCCGCGGGGGCCTTTCCCAGAAATAGAAAGTGAACAGACTACAAGCGGCAGAAGGTGCCAGCACGACTGTGGGCCACATCAGACTCCCGGTCATGGGAAACGGAGGGTACGGGGCTTGCACAGGTGGTGAGAGAACAGAGCGGGCACCAGCGACGGGGTCACGGCTCATGACACCCCAAGACGCGCATAGGCCTCGTCACCAAGAGTGGAACGGCTTCCCCTGACGCAGGATCCTGAGCGTCCCAATGCTCGTCCCCATGAGAAGAACCCACAGACCGTGAGCGCTGGGAGGCGGTGAGGAACAAACACGCTTCACGGGACACTCACGCGTGCACACTTCCCAGCTGTGTTGCTGACAGGGCCCAGAAGCAGCAGTGAGCACACTGTCCTCCAGTCAGAGGGACCAGGGCTCCGGGGGGCAGTCACCGACCCCGGGACGCGTGAAGATGAGCTGGGGCATCTCGTGCCAGAAAGTAAGGAGATGACGAAACAAGATGGGAGACGTCCGAAGTCAGAGGAAGCAGCTACAGAGTGCCCGGAGCGGCAGCAGTCTGAGTTTCCGCGTGGAAACTAAAGGAACCACGCGGGTCTGTTTTCTGACTCCAAGTGGCGCGTAGCCACACGTCCGCACCGAGACAGGTGGCTGACCCGAAAGGAGAGCAATGACCCGACGGTGCTCCTGGAAGAAATCGAAAACCCACCCTTAAGTTCACGTGGAATCTCAAGCAAGCTCAAACAGCCAAAACGATCGCGACAAAGAAGAACAAAAGTGGAGGATTCGCACCTCTGGTTTCAGAACTTGTCACAAAGCTGCCACCGTCCCCACCGTGTGGTCTCGGCACGGAACAGACGCACAGGCCCATGGGGCAGGATGGGGAGCCCGAAACAAGTCCCCGCCGACGCGAGTGCCGACAGGCCGCCAGGCCCGGCCAGCGGGCAGAGGGCAGAGGGCAGTCCGCACAGCGAATGGCGCTGGGAAGACAGGTGCCCAGCTGCACAAAGGAGCGGTCGGGCCTGGACCATACGGCACTTTCAAAAATTAGCCAGAACATCGGAGACCGAAGCGCAAGAGCTAAAACCCATGGAGGAACACAGGGGAGGAGCTGGGTGACACTGGATTTGGAAATGATTTCTTGGACACGACACCAAGATCGCAGGCAACAGAAGTAAAAATAGATTCACTGGACGTGATCAAGATGAAAACCTGCGCATCAGAGGACGCCACCAACAGAGTGGGGAAAACAGTTACTAATCCCACGCCTGAGAAAGGCTCGGGCTCCAGAGTACGTGGGGAACACAGAGGACTCCGCAAGCACCGAACAACGGACGACGGACTTGCACAGACATCGCTCCGAAGAAAACACACAAATAGCCAAGCTCACGAAAAGGTTGCCCGGCGTCGTGAGTCGTGAGGGAAAAGCGAATCAAAACCACAGCGAGGCACCACCTCGCACACAGCAGGGTGGCCGGTACCAGAATTTGGAAAAGAAAGAAAACAACACGTGTTGGGAAGATGAGGAGAAGCTGGAACCCTTGCGCACGGCTGGCGGGAACGTAAAATGACGCTGCCGCCGCGGAAAACGCTGGCGATCCCTCCAAAACCTAAGCACAGAATTATCAGTGGGTCAGCAGCCCCACGTCTGTGCACCTGGAACAGCCGAAGGTGGGGTCTCGAGGGGACGTGTGCGCTCGGTGTTCCCAGGAGCCAGCAGGTGCGAGCCGCCCAAGTGTCCATCAGCGGATGAACGGATAAAGAAGATGTACGATATGCACACAGTGGGACGTCCCCCAGCCTCGCGGGAGGGAGACACCCGTCACGCGCAGAGGAGCCCCAAGGGCATGATGCCCAGTGACAGAAGCCAGAGACAAAAGGACAGGCCCGGTGTGACTCCACCCTCGCAAGGTCCCCGAAGCCATCACGTTCACAGCCACAGAGAGAGGACAGTGGGCGCCAGGGACGGGGGAGGGGACGGGGACCTGATGTCTGATGGGGGACAGATCTTCCAGGATGGGACAGTCCTGGGGATGGGGGGGTGAGCACACTGGATGCCACGGAACAGCTCGATGAAAATTTGTTAAAATGGTAACTTTTATGTTATGTTTATTTTGTCACAAAAAAATTTCTAAATAAAAATTTTAAAATTAGTTGAGAAAAAAAGGGGAGCGACGACCATTGGTCCCGGGGACCTGAACTGACACCTGCAGATGTCACCATAGGTGAAGCTCTGAGTGACAGAGAAGACACGGGCAGCATCCCTGGGGAGCCCCCTTCGCCCGCCCCTCAAGCCCAACCCACCACCGTCCCACCACCCTGGCCACAGCGGGACCGCGAGCCAGGAGCCCCACTGACCCGGGGGACAAGGGTGGCAGCCAGGGCGGCTCGCGGTGCCCACACCGACTCCCCCGACAGCTGTGGGGACGGGGGGATGAGAAGTCCAGCTGTGCCGCCTGTGTCGGAGGTCACCTTCTGCGGTCACAAGTCGTGTCCTCTGACATCACAGGTCACGCCTGCTGGGCGGCTATGGACCGGCTGCCCTGTTTCCAGCCCCTTGAGCTCAGGGCCACAGAGGGTGGCTCTCACCTGTGCGAGTGCCTGGCCCAGGCTGACGGGGCCCTGTCCTCAATTCTGTGTTGTCTTCGGGGTGGTGGCCCCTTGCAGGGAGATGCACCCCCTGGCGAGCGTGGGTGACCCATGCACCGTGCGCAGACTGTTCTTGAAAGTGGGCTCGGAGACGTGCTCAGCCCAGGAGGCTGCTGGCGCCCGCGTCCGTTCTTATCCGGACCATGACCCTGTGGTGGGGACGAGGCTCCCCGGGCCTGCCACCACTGAGAGTGGGGCCCGGTCCTGCGGTCCTCGGTGGGCGGCTCCCGCGGGGGACAGTCTGCAGGAAGCAGGCAGTTTGAGGGAAGCTGTGGAGTGACGTGTTTTCCCTTCTGTTCCTGCTCGCCCGGGAAGGCGTCTCTGCTGGAACCCGAATGCCGCCAGGTGAGTTTCCTGTGCCCTTGTCTGCATCGTGGGTGGGCTGGATCAGGCCGCCGGTTTCACGTTTCGCTCTGAGAACCACCGTGTCTGTTTCAAAACAGGAGCCCCAGACAAACTCGAAGGGTATAAAACAACCATTAGACACACTTCCACATTTGCTGCCCAAACAGAGCGAGTGTGCAACAGGTCAGGCATTGGGGTGGGGGGGGTCAACCAGAGGGCATCATGTTCCCTCCGTCTGTCCCTGACCGCACAGCAGCACCTGCACACCCAGTGCGTGCCAACTGGCGCCCCAGCACGTGCCGCGAGTGGGGGCCGGGAGCCCGCCTTCCGCGTGGCCGCAGCATCTCCAAGGCGGCACACACAGCGCGGAGGTCCTCTGTTGCCCTTTGCCTGCTGTTAAAACGGGCTTTGCTTTCAGTGCTGAGGTGAATGGTGCCGATCTCAGTGCATCCTGTTATGCCCGGAATTCGTGATCCCCAAAGACCACCAGGGAGCCGAGTCCGATGCAAAAGCAAAGAGCCTTTATTCGAGCTAGCTCGAGCTCAATCCCCTACCTGCACCGACGCAGGGGTGAGATGCCGGGGAGAGAGAGCGAGTTTCAAAAGCACAAAGGTTTTATAGGGGTGTAGGGGCAGTTGGTGAGGTGATGGCTGTGGCCTCAGCCGATTGGCTGGGGAAGGGTCGTGGCCTCGGCCGATTGGCTGGGGAAGGGTCGTGGCCTCGGCCGATTGGCTGGGGAAGGGTCGTGGCCTCGGCCGATTGGCTGGGGAAGGGTCGGAGTCCTGTTACGCAGGGGGCCGGACGTGTTTTGATAGGGAAGTTTGAACGGGTGAGCGGGAGGTTACTCAAGGGGAGGAGGCGTGGTCTGAGGTTTCTGCGATTTTCCCGGAAAGGGGCCGTGTCGGGGACACAGTCACTCAAGGTGGAGGACACCGAACAAGATGGAGACGGCCGGCGTAGGTCCGCTCTTTCAATCCCTCTCTTCTCTCTTTGCCTACAAGTTCTGGCTTTTCCAGCTTCCTTCCGACTGTGGTTTTGTCTCCTCCCCAGCACTGGCCAGCTTTCAGGCCTGTGTAAATCAAGGGCCATGGTGTGTGATGAAAAAAACCCTCACTTGGGTTCGGCCAGGGGAAACGCCTAACCTCGAATGATCCTGGGTGTTTTATTTAGACGCAGCCAGTCCGGCTCAGCCCGTGGTCCAGGACGCCTTCTGCTTCTGCCAAGTGTGGCCATGGCCGTGCTGCCCGGCTCCCATTTTCTTCTCCATCATCCCGTTCTGCGTGAATTTTAATTCACATAGATTTAGTTTAAAATCAATCAAAATGGTCCTTTCCAAAGAACCAGTCTGTAGTTCAGTAGCGTGAGAGGTGTTACTGACAAACTTCACACCCAACCTTAAAACCTGAGGTTGCCGAGACGCTCGCCTGGGACGAGACCGCGTGAACCCCGTTCTGGCGGGTGTGTGACCCATCGGCCCCAGTGCCCACAAACCCGCTCCAGGAGAAGGGGTCTTATCAGCATCTGGACAAGCGTGCAAGGGGGCGACAGGGCTGGACAGGGCCTCACGCAGGGTGGCCTCAGAGGGTGCTCTCCCCATGGCTGTTCTGAGCCACGCAAAAGGAGGGGAGCCCTGGAACACGGGGCCGAGGCCATCCTTCCCCTCTCCGGCAGGGGCCACTGCATCATCAGAAAGCCAAGGTCACAGAGAAGCATGCATGGAGGGCAGAGACACTCAGGTCCCTACACCCAGAAGGCAGGGGAGGAGTCCTCCGCAAACACAGTTCTGCGGGGCCACCTGCATTTGCCGCTGTGTGGAGATTTGTGCCATCTGATGGGACTGCCATCAACGATGAAATGTTCCAGATCTGCACCATCCATCAGGGCAGCCACCAGCCACGTGTGGCTAACTGAGCACTTGAGGTGTGGCCCACGTGACCGAGGAATTGACATTTTCATACCACTGAAATAGAAGAGCTGCTACACACGGCCAGTGGCTCCCACGTCGGAGGCGCACTTCAGTCCTGCCCCCATGTACCCTGGGGGCCCGTTCTCCTCCGCACCCTGGCAGCTGGTGACCAGGGCCTCCAGCTGTCAAGTAGGGGAGGAAGATTTGGACCCGGGGCCACGTGGTGTCAAATCCCACGCTCTGCTCAAACACAGGCCCAGGCAAACGGTGCAACGGCAGCTTTGGGGCAGCTCGAGCTGCCCTCGGCAGGCTTCCTCCCCTGCCCTCGAGGGTCTCCCTCGAGGTCTAGATGGACCTCCTCCCCATGCGTGACTCCTCCCCTGCCCTCGGCAGCTTGCACTCAGAGGCCATGGGGGATCTGATTTACCAACGGAGATGTGGCAGGGCCATGTGGTTGTGTTTGCACCACACTCCCAACACCAGGCACGGCCCCTGCCCCCCAGCTGCCCTGGGCCTAGAGGCTTCTACCCTCTGCTGTGGCTGTTGCCACCCCGTTGTTATCGTAGCAGCGTGAAGAAGACAGCCACGTGAACCTCCTTTCAGTAAAACCACCAGAGAGAAGGGATTCAAATATTTAAATTAAAATATCACCTGCATTTTTTATTTTACAAAATCATACAGAAATAAATGCTACAATAAAGCAAAGTCCATAGTTGTAGTTAGATAAGATCGGGGGAAAGCTTGTTTGAGTTTGAGGTGATTAGATGTCCCCAAGTGAAGACCACAGTGTATTTGACTTTCAGATTAAGGTTCTTGTCAGTGTGGCCGCTTCAGGGCCCTGGGGCCACCTTGAACCCTGTTAACAGGAAGTTATTTCCCAGGGAGTCTGAGACCTCCCTGAGCCAACGCCTACCTTTCGCTGGTCCCCGGCCCTAGTCTGGTCCCTCGCTGTGCCCACCCACAGGAAAAGTCAACCCACAGCCCCAGTTGGAGACCCACGCTCAAGGCCAGCTCCCAGGGACCCGCCTGGCTTCCGGACCCCTCACTGCTCCACTGTCACATCCCTCCTCAGCCCTGGGCTTGGCCAGGTGGGGGCAGTGGGCCAGGCTGTATCTGTCAGCTCCCTCCTTGAAGGGAGGGGCCACACCTGGATTCTGGTCCTTTCCAACATTCCCTGCCCTGAGCCGGCCTGCCCTGGGGCCTTTCCTGCCCCCTCTGTGTAAGAGAAGAACCCAGACTGTCTGCCCTGGAGGACAGAGCCAGGGATACTGCCCCTCCGAGCGAGCACCCTTGTGGACCCTCCCAGGAGGATGCGCCTCCTCTCCCTGAAGATGCAAATTCTCCTGGAGGGAGCTGGGGCCTCTGTCACTGGGCTCCCTAGTGGGCAGTGACACGTGACCCAGCGGAACTTCCGCTGGCACCGCGGCCCTCTGGACGGTCCGCAGGCGGCAGCGTCCACACGTCCAGGCCACTGTGCCCACGCAGGGGTGGCCGAGGGGCCGCGGCAGGAACTGGGGCCAGCCGCCCCGAGTCTGTGGCAGGGACTCCGTGCTGGGGTCCCCCGGGCAGCGGGGCCGAGGTGCGGGGTCGCATGGGGGTCCTGCAGGGACCTCCCCGGGCCGCAAGTGCCCCCCCCACCCGCCCCTCCCAGGACCAGGAAGGCGGTAGGCATGCGCCAGGCGCCCTCCCAACCGGCCGGAAGTAGTATCTGGAGAACGCTCCAGGACAGACCCTCCGTGGGCCGGGGCAGGTGTCAGGGGTGGAGCCAAGGCCAGGAGGCAGGGCCTGGGTTGCAAAGGGATAGGGCGAGGCCCAAGCTGTGGACCCTGTCCGCCAACCCCCTCCTCTGCGGGCATCCTGGGGGCTGCTGGGGACCTGGCGGTCTGTAATTTTCTTTAAGTGGCTCAGTGGAATCCCTGTCTCTCATTGGCTGGGCTGTGGCAGCCCCTCATTGGCTGGGTTATGGCAGTCCCGCCTTAGCTGGGCTCCGGCGGTTTCTCATTGGCTAGGCCATGACTGCCTCTCACTGGCTGGGCTGTTGCCAGGACAGGAGGAAACCTTCCTTCCTCCTGCGGGGTGGTGAAGTGTATCCACCTGCAAGGTCCTTGCTGGGTCTTTACTCCACCGGGCCGTGGGCTGAGAGCTCCCTTGCTGGCCTCCCCCCGCTGTTTCAGCGCGGTTTCCCTTCCCATTTCCTAGTGTCCTTGCACTAGGCCTTGCACAAGGCCTCACATCCCAGCTCGCGGGCACAGATAGTCCTTCTGTGGCTGTTTGACAGCTTTCCTCCCAAGAACTTCCACACGATTCACATGTGTGTCCCTGCATGCTAACGTGTTTTCCGTGTGTGCATCTCGTGTAGGCCTTGCTGAGCAGTTGCTTTCGAGGCAACAGACGGAAAGCCTGTTGTGAGCGGAGCCTGGGCCGCCAGCACCTCCTGCAGAGGGAGGAGGGCGGTCGCCTGCGCTCACGGGCTCTTTCCTCACTAGGAGCTGGAGCAGCAGCTCATGATAGAGAAAAGAAACTACCGGAAGACTCTGAAGTTCTACCAGAAGCTCTTGCAGAAAGAGAAGCGAAACAAAGGTAGTGTTGCGTGTCCACATGCCAGAGCACAGAGTTGGACAAAGGGCCCCCCCCCGCCGGGAGCTCAGGGGACCACTTTGTGTCACCTCTGCCTGCCCCCAGGTTCCGAGGTGAAGACCATGTTGTCCAAACTGAAAGGGCAGCTGGAAGAAATGAAGTGCAAGGTGCAGTTCCTTGGACTGGTCAAGAAGTATCTGCAGGCAAGTCCCCCTGCGTCTCTGCCCCTCCCACCCCTGCCCCTCCCATCCCTGCCCCCTCCCGTCCCTGCCCCCTCCCATCTCTCCCCCCATCTCTGCCCCTCCCACCCCTGCCCCTCCCATCCCTGTCCCTCCCATCTCTGCCCCCTCCCGTCCCTGCCCCTCCCATCTCTCCCCCCATCTCTGCCCCTCCCACCCCTGCCCCTCCCATCTCTGCCCCTCCCATCTCTCCCTCATCTCGGCCCCTCCCACCCCTGCCCCTCCCATCCCTGTCCCTCCCATCTCTGCCCCTCCCACCCCTGCCCCTCCCATCTCTCCCCCCATCTCTGCCCCTCCCACCCCTGCCCCTCCCATCTCTGCCCCTCCCATCTCTCCCCCCATCTCGGCCCCTCCCACCCCTGCCCCTCCCATCCCTGTCCCTCCCATCTCTGCCCCCTCCCGTCCCTGCCCCCTCCCATCTCTCCCCCCATCTCTGCCCCTCCCACCCCTGCCCCTCCCATCCCTGTCCCTCCCATCTCTGCCCCCTCCCGTCCCTGCCCCCTCCCATCTCTCCCCCCCATCTCTGCCCCTCCCACCCCTGCCCCTCCCATCTCTCCCTCATCTCGGCCCCTCCCACCACTGACCTCCCATCCTGTCCCTACCCATCTCTGCCCCTCCCGTCCCTGCCCCCTCCCATCTCCCCCCCATCTCTGCCCCTCCCACCCCTGCCCCTCCATCTCTGCCCCTCCCCTCCTCTCCCTCATTCCTCGGCCCCTCCCACCCTTGCCCTCCCATTCCCTGTCCCTCCCATCTCTGCCCCTCCCGTCCCTGCCTCCTCCCATCTCTCCCCCCATCTCTGCCCTCCCACCCCTGCCCCCTCCCATCTCTGCCCCTCCCATCTCTCCCTCATCTCGGCCCCTCCCACCCCTGCCCCCTCCCATCTCTCCCCCATCTCTGCCCCTCCCACCCCTGCCCCTCCCATCCCTGTCCCTCCCATCTCTGCCCCCTCCCATCCCTGCCTCCTCCCATCTCTCCCCCCATCTCGGCCCCTCCCACCCCTGCCCCTCCCATCCCTGCCCCTCCCATCTCTGCCCCCTCCCGTCCCTGCCCCCTCCCGTCCCTGCCCCCTCCCATCTCTCCCCCCATCTCTGCCCCTCCCACCCCTGCCCCTCCCATCCCTGCCCCCTCCCGTCCCTGCCCCCTCCCATCTCTCCCCCCATCTCTGCCCCTCCCACCCCTGCCCCTCCCATCTCTGCCCCTCCCATCTCTCCCTCATCTCGGCCCCTCCCACCCCTGCCCCTCCCATCCCTGTCCCTCCCATCCCTGCCCCCTCCCGTCCCTGCCCCCTCCCATCTCTCCCCCATCTCTGCCCCTCCCACCCCTGCCCCTCCCATCTCTGCCCCTCCCATCTCTCCCTCATCTCGGCCCCTCCCACCCCTGCCCCCTCCCATCTCTCCCCCATCTCTGCCCCTCCCACCCCTGCCCCTCCCATCCCTGTCCCTCCCATCTCTGCCCCCTCCCGTCCCTGCCCCCTCCCATCTCTCCCCCCATCTCTGCCCCTCCCACCCCTGCCCGTCCCATCCCTGTCCCTCCCATCTCTCCCTCATCTCGGCCCCTCCCACCCCTGCCCCTCCCATCCCTGTCCCTCCCATCTCTGCCCCCTCCCGTCCCTGCCTCCTCCCATCTCTCCCCCCATCTCTGCCCCTCCCACCCCTGCCCCTCCCATCCCGGCCCCCTCCCATCTCTCCCCCCATCTCGGCCCCTCCCACCCCTACCCTTCCCATCCCTGTCCCTCCCATATCTGCCCCCTCCCGTCCCTGCCCCTCCCATCTTTCCCCTTCCCTCGAGAGGCCTTCAGGCTCTTGTGGATACCCGGGAAATCAGTCCCTGGGAAAAAAAAAAAAATCATGAAAACGTGCCGCGATTTTTGAGAGGCCACAGCCATGCAGAGTGACTCAGCACCCATGTCCTGCAAGCACCCGGTGGCAGCAGGTCAACCAGAGGCAGCTAGCTCCCCACCCCGCACACAGGTCATGTACGCCGAGCGGTGGGGCCTGGAGCCCTGCGCCCTGCCCGTGATCGTGAACATCTCGGCGGCCCACTGCGACACGCTGGATTTCAGCCCCCTGGACGAGTCCTCGTCCCTCATCTTCTACAACGTCAGCAAGCACCCGCGCGGCGGCAGGCAGAGGAAGGCCCGCGTCCTGCAGGCCGGCACGCCCCTGGGGCTCATGGCCTACCTCTACTCCAGGTGCAGCCCCCGGCCCCTGGGGGGGTGGGGGGGACTGTGGGCTCCCCTGGGCCCCCGCGTGCCTTTTGGAAGCAGGAGGGAGATGGAAACAAAGAAACAGGCCCCCGGAAGGCGAATGAGGTGAAAGTCTTTGCCTCATCGGAGAAGGGTTGGCACTTCTTTTGATTTAGGAAATTTTGAATCAGAACTTTAAGCTGCCTCGTGTCAGCTGCCGCTTGCCTCCTTTGCCGGGCTCTTGGCTGGACGTGCACCTGTAGACCTGGGCGTCTGGGTCTCGGCTGTGCCGGGGCAGGTGCCTTGGAAGAGAGACAGGGGATGTGGGATGCACAGTTAACAGCCCAGGGGACTTCTGAATTTAAACACACACGGGAGCCTCAGAGACCTGCCTGGATTCCATCCGCTTTGCCGGGTCAAAACACGCCTTGATTAATCGTGTGGCTCCCCAGGGACTGCCAGTGCGGTTGGTCCCAGCCACTCATTGAACTATTTCTGCAGCTGCCGCCTCTCGGCAGAGCCCTGCACTGGTGCCTCAGACACCCTGACTGATCCGTGCACAGGGGCGCGTTCACCCTGCAGCATGGAGGACCGGTCCACTCACACCCGGGCTCGCAGGGATCCCCGGGCCGCCCCCTGGCCCCTCCTCCCTTGTGCCCGCCCCGTCCATCGGCGCAGCCACGTGTCCCCCTGGTACAGGCACAGGGCCTCCTGGCAGGTTCCCTTGACCCGATGGCCCGGCCCACGCCACGGGGGCCAGCAGGTCAGGGCTGGGTACAGACTACCTTCCCAGACAATGGTGGAGGCCTCCCCCGGTTCTGGCTTTGGGGGGCCCGTGACACACTTGGGGGCTCCCGGGGCCCTCTTTGAGCTGAAGGCTGTGGTGGTCCCAGAACTGATAGTCAGGTGTCAGCAGGGGACACTGGGGGCTGTCAGGGGACGAGGGAAGTACCCTGAGAGCAGAGGCGTCCTGGGCCTCCCGGGATGGCAGCCTCTTCCCTTGTTCTCCCGAGGTGGGCTGTACCCGACCGACTGTGCTGGGAGACTTCCCCTGGCGGGGGTCCTCCGACCAGCCCTGACCACCCGCCCGATGAGGGCGGGCTGTGCAAATACAGGAGACGTGCATGTGTGCGTGTGTGTGTGGGGTGTGTGTGTGCCTGGGGGGTGTGCATGTGTGTGTTGAGGGGTATTACGCGGCGTGCTGTGTATGTGCGTGCACAGCACCTCCAACAAGGGGAGAGCCCTTGCTCAGACCCCGTAGGCACCCCCTTCGTGGGGCAGGCTGGACCTGACCCCGGCCGCAGCACTCCCAGCTCCCAGGAGCCCCAGGGTGAGCAGGTGGCTAGGCTCCCTCACCCTCCAGACACCAGGCCTCCACCCCGAAGCCCCTTCCAGCAGCCTTGCCAGGACCCCTGCACCTTTCTTTCTGGGACTCAGTCACTGACCTGCATGGTGTCGCCCGCCCTGGGGTTCCCTGGAGCACCCCTGCGGGCGGGGGACGCTCATTCCCTCACCTACCTGGTTTTGCCCTGAAGAAACTGAGAACTTTGGGGCACAACGAGCAGCTCTCCTTTCTAATGTAGTGACTTCCAGTTTGGGGGCGGGGGTCACTGCCTGCGCACACGAGTCCCCCCAGACAGGTTCTAGAAGCAGATAGCGAGGGTGCCTTAAAACTCGATGTTAAAGAAGGTCCTCCCGCCAGAAATGGTTGGGAGTCCCTAACGTCACCAATACCCGCACCTTTTACTTCTCCAAGTGCTTCTCCTGGCAAGGGCCGCGCGTATCTACGTGCTCACACACGCGGAACTCACACGCCTTCTCGCTCACGCACATTCACATGCTCTCTCTCTCACATCTACCTCAGAACTGCTAACGGGGGCTGGGGGGAGCCGGGCCCTCCCTCCCCGCTTACCTGAAGCACAGGTAAGGTCTCCTGGGAGGAGCTGCCTGCCCGGCCCGGCCCGGGGTTGGGGACACGGATGGAGCTAGGAGGCGGGCGGGCGGGGCCGAGCCTTGGCCTCGCCGGTGTTCTGAGCACCTCCTCTCCGCCCCAGCGACGCCTTCCTGGAGGGCTACGTGCAGCAGTTCCTGTACACCTTCCGCTACTTCTGCACACCCCACGACTTCCTGCACTTCCTGCTGGACCGCATCAACAGCACCCTGTCCAGGTACGGCCCGGCCCACGAGACGCCGCACAGACGCACGGTGGACCCCGTGGCGCCTTGTCAATGGCTGTGAAGGGCCAGGGGGGCCCTGCCGACCCTGGCCAGGATGATGGCTGTGCCTGGCCGGAGAAGGCGGAGCAGGAGGGAGGGTGCGAGGGGACGAGGAGCCCAGAGAAGGGAGGGAGCAGCAGGAGGGGAGAGTGGCTGGGGCACCTGGGTGGCTCAGTCGGTTAAGTGTCAGACTCCGGCTCAGGTCCTGATCTCGCAGTTCTTTTTTTTTCTCAACGTTTTTTTTTTTATTTTTGGGACAGAGAGAGACAGAGCATGAACGGGGGAGGGGCAGAGAGAGAGGGAGACGCAGCATCGGAAACGGGCTCCGGGCTCCGAGCCGTCAGCCCGGAGCCCGACGCGGGGCTCGAACTCCCGGACCGCGAGATCGTGACCTGGCTGAAGTCGGACGCTCAACCGACCGCGCCACCCAGGCGCCCCTGATCTCGCAGTTCTTGAGTTCGAGCTCTGCGCTCACAGCTCGGAGCCTGGAGCCTGCTTGGGATTCTGCGTCTCCCTGTCTCTCTGCCCCTCGCCTGCTCACGCTCTGTCTCTCTCTCTCTCTCTCTAAGATAAATAAACATTAAAAAAAAAAAATTTTTTTTTTAAAGGAGGGGAGAGTGGCCGGAAGAGACCACCGATGCTAATGGAGGAGGCAGGGAGGGGATGGCCTGGGTGGGGGCACGGGGGGAGGGGGGTGCTGTCCTGCAGGCCCTCAGCCCTCCTCAGCAGCAGCGCATAGGCAGCCCAGGACTGCAGTCAGTGAAGGATGTATGCACTTGTTCTGGCCTGTTCTCTGACCTGGCCTGTCGTCACCACAGGCTCCCTGCGCCTGCCTGGCCCATCAGCCATCACCTCCCTCCTTGGGGCGGGGACTCGCAGGGGACACCTCCGTACCCCTTCCTCCTGCACGTGTGGAGCCAGGCCCCCACTCCGCCTCTCGTGGCGTGTGCTCACACCGTGCGCCAGACCCCTGGCATCTCAGCCCGAGCTGCAGGGGTGACAGGTGCCTCAGGACTGGCGCCAGGCAAGGCTGGCGGACAGGCAGCAGGCCCCTGTCCCGGGTCGCCGAGCCCGAGGCCCAGCTGTGCGGCCACGGCCTCTCTCTTCTGTCCCCTGACACGGGCGAGATAGGGCTGAAACACCCCTCGAAGGCAGAGCCACGTTCGGACCCCACTCACACCCCCCTGCTGGGCAGTGCGTGACCCCCAGCAGCAGACAGACCCGGTAAAGCTTAGGTCTCTGCCGTCTGCCTCCAGGGCTCACCAGGACCCCACCTCGACCTTCACCAAGATCTACAAGCGAAGCTTCTGCCTCCTGCAGGCCTGGCTGGAAGACTGCTACACCGTGGACTTCACTCGGAACTCCGGGCTCCTGGGCAGGCTGGAGGACTTCCTGTCTTCCGAGGTGAGTGCGGCCCCCGCGTGCCCGTGGGCAGGACTCGGGGTGAGAGCCACCAGCCCCGTCTGGGTGACGAGTGACCACCCTGTGCTTCTGCCCAGATCCTGCCCCTGGACGGCTCTGCAGAGCACCTGCTGGGCCTCCTGGAGGTGGGCACTGACCGGCGGGCCGAGGGCACCTCACGTGGCACAGACCTGGAGGGCCCCAAGGAGGCAGAGGAGGACACCAGGCCTCTCAACGCCCTCTGTAAGAGGCTCTCGGAAGACGGCATCTCCCGGAAGGTGGGGGCCTTTCCCGGACTGGGGGGTCGGGGGGTCTCCTGGGGCAGAGGCAGCACAGCCCAGAGAACGCAGTGCACGCACGCATGCATACACACATTCACACACGCGCTTGTGCGCTCACACGTGTGGACACACGTACAGACACACGCGCGGCCCTGTGAGGCTGGCACTTCCCGCCCGTCCTCGCCCCGGACGAGGACAATGCAGGAGCCCCGGCCAGGTGCTCAGATGACCTCACATTCCTGATGAGTGGGACAAATCATTGCCAGGAAATGGCCTAGGACGGGGGCCGGGTCTGAAGGGACCTGCCCATAATATATGGGTACGGCGCCACACTTCTTCAGGGGGGGACCTGCTGAAATGACCAGGACAGGTGTCCCAGAGCGGTGGGTGGCAGAGATTGGCTCTGCGGCTCTCTGTCTCTGAGCAAGGGCCTGGAGCCCTCCTGGTCCTCCCCACCCCCACCCCCTCCCCTCGGGGCTGCTCCTCCCGCCCCTTTAGCACCTTCTGACCTCGCCCTGCAGAGCTTCCCCTGGAGGCTGTCCCGGGGCAACGGGCTGGCGCTGCCCCACCACAAGGAGCGCCAGTACACCATCGCGTCCGCCCTACCCAAGCCCTGCTTCTTCGAGGACTTCTACGGCCCCTATGCCAAGGCCAATGAAAAGGGGCCCTACTTCCTGACGGAGTACAGCACCCACCAGCTCTTCTCCCAGCTGACGCTGCTGCAGCAGGTGACGGGGCCGGCCAGCCTGGCGCGGGGACGCCACGGGGAGGGACGCGGGGGCCCTCGCTGGCTCTCTGGAGTTGCTGGGCGGACGTGCGGAGGGCAGTGAACTTGGCGGGCGGGGCTGCGCTCTGGAAAGGCCCGGACTCTGCTCCTACTCCCACCCCTCCCCCTGCCCACCGGCGCCCGCGTCCCTGACACTCCCGCCTCGCGAGCGCTAGAGGGCGCCCTGTGGGCCTCCTCCCTCCTGGCGCCCTGAGCCCCGCCCCCAGGTGTCCTGCCATCCTGGGCCCCAAGTCACTTGGCGGGTGAAGGTGGTCATGGTGACCCAATGATCCTACCTGCCGTCACCACGGCTGGGCAAAGAGGCCCCCAGAGATGCTGCCTTGTCCACGAGGCCCCTGGGAAAGGTGCCCTGAACATCTGCGTCCTTGTCTCCGACAGGAATTGTTTCAAAAGTGCCATCCCGTCCACTTCTTAAACTCCCGGGCCCTGGGCGTCATGGACAAAAGCGTGGCCATCCCCAAGTGAGTGTGCACCTGCGGGGCGTCACCCCAGAGCTCTGGGACAGACAGATGGCTGGTGGCAGGGGCTTGGGGGCTTCCCCTGAGTGTCTCGTGGACACTTTTGGCCAAAGGGAGACGCCGACGTCACAAACGTCCTCGGAGCCAGACGCTCCCCGCTCCGCAGAGCCCATCCTGCCGGCCCCACCCGGGTCTGGAGAGCCCCCCGCGGCCCCGGGGGCAGGGCCGCGGCCGCACGTCCTCGCCGGCATGCACACGCCCGTCTCTTCCAGGGCCAGCTCCTCCGAGCCTCCGACCGCCAAGACGTGCAGCTTGTTTCTGCCCAACTACGTCCAGGACAAGTACCTGCTGCAGCTTCTGAGAAGTGCGGACGACGTCAGCACCTGGGTGGCCGCTGAAATCGTGACCAGCCACACCTCCAAGGTGGGTGCCCGTCTCACAGGAGGGCCAGGGTGTAGCCGCAGCGGCGCGGCGCCTCGCGGGGGGGCCCCAGTCGTCCCTTCTCCGCGCACGGGGCAGCCTCAGACTCCGCCCGAGCAAGGGTGAGAGCCGTGTCACAGCCTCTGTCGACAGCATCAGGCACACCACCCGGCTCGCACCGTCTGTCACACCCCGACCCTAACACCGCAAATGCGCACCGGCTCTGAGCGCCGTGGCGGCCCCTCGTCCGTGCAAGTTCCACACGTGTGCCTGTGCACACCTACGGTGTCACACGTGCACGTGCAGTCTTACACAAATGCACTCCCTCACACACATACCCCCTCACACACTCACACATTCACACTCCCCCCCTCTCACACTCACATACGCAGCCGCAGGGCTGGGAACTGTGACTCCCGGCCTTCCCCTAACCTGAACTTTTCGAGGGTGGACCAGCTTGGTTCCTGTCACAGCCCTGCAGCCAGTACAGTGCGTGTTCTCAGCAGGTTCGTGGGATAAACAAAACGGGTCAGCGGTCCAGTCAAGGTGAAGGTCTTGCCGTTCGAGGGCCCCTTCTTCGCCCCGCCGGCCTTCCCCCTGACGGCCCGTCTCTCAGCCTGAACTAACCCACCTGCTTCCGGCAGTGCACCAGGCAGGCCAGGAGGGACAGTCACCTGCCTCAGAGCCGGCGCCTCCCTCCGGGTTCCCACTCACTCACGAGGGGCTGGGGGAGGACGGAGTCCCCGGGCCCCGGTGCGTCCCGAAGGCCTCCGCTTTCCTGCCACCTGAGGCCAGCCCTGGCACGGGGCATCGCCGAGTCCTGCCCACTTGAACTGCCACACTGGCGTGCTGAGGCATGAGGTTGGGACCACAAGGGCTCCTCCCGTGGGCGGCTTCCCACCACTTCGCAGGCGGCAGCCACCTGAGGGCAAACTCTGGCCCAAACATAGGGCTCCTCCTGCGAGATCCCCATCACCGCTGCCCCTGGGCTGAGCATGACAGGGGAGCTCAGGGGTGGGGGACGCCATCGTTCTGCCCCCGGAGCCGCCCCCAAGCCCACAGGGGCCACCACCCCCCCATCACATGGCAAAGCACAGAAAAGTCTGTTCCAGCACCTGTCTGCGATTTCTTTTCTTTTTTTAATATTTCTCTGCGTCCCCCTGACCCCCAAACCCACAGGGCAACCCAAGACCCATTAGCAAGTGCAGAGTTCTCTACATTTTCCCCCTTAGGGGAGAATTTTCGCACTTTAGAGATTTATTAGCCCTCACTTCTCCAAGAAGTGAGAACAGGGAGCCTGGGCTCACCCGGTTTGTTCTAATCCACGACGTTACAAATACCGTGACATCGGAACGTAGCTTCCCTAAACCAGGTCTTCAAACAGGGGCCTGTGTGGTTAGTCCTCACGAGGACTTCCAAGGACAGGTCCAAGGACAATCCACAGCCACTCCACGGCCCTCCCAGGATTATCCCTATGTGAGTCCCCAAAAAGAGGGACGAAGGCCCCCTCCCAGCCTGAGAGGGAAGGTGAGCTCGGTGTCCCGAGTCTGCGGGTGCCTGCCCAGCAGGCCCACACGGAGCGGCACGACACCTTTGCGGGCCCGGCGGTCAGCACGATGGAGCGGATCTCTGGGCGCACACCCGGGCACCCAGCCTGGAAGGACAGTAGGGACCGTGGTGTCACTGGGGCAGAACGCCTCCTGTTGTCGCGAACGGGCCCTGTGTCCCCACAAGCAAAAGACAGAATCATTCAAATGGGCAGTACTCAGCCGCATGCAGGAACCACCGGGGCCAAGAGCCTGTGTGGCTCATCGGGGGACGTGTTTCCAAGGAAACTGCACGCGAACCTTCGACAAAAGTGTTTGTCACGTTCCGACGTATGCATTGTTTCACGTGTTGTGTGTTATTTACCGTAATGTCAGAACAATCCAGAAGACTGGCTTCTCCATTTGTCAACTGTGGTCACAGAAAACTGTCAACATTCAAATTCTGAGGCAGAGAATGCAGCGGGGCCCTGGGGACAGCATACATCCCACGCACGTGACGCGCTGGGGAAAACGGAATGGAAGTACGAGGTGAAGAACAGGAAACGGTGTGGAGTTTGTCACCTTCAAGAAAAACTTGTTGACTTTTTCTAGGTGAATAATGGTGGGTTTGAAGGCAAAACCGCATTTCGACCTCTTCAGGTAATCTTCCAAGTGATAGAATACAACAGCCAAGAGAAAGAAACAACCCAAAGGTCCATCCACGGACAAGTGGGTAGACAAAATGTGGCCTATCCACGCTATGGAATAGTATTCAGCCTTAAAAGGGAATAAAGTCGGGGTGCCTGGGTGGCTCAGTCGGTTAAGTGTCTAACTTCGGCTCAGGTCATGATCTTGTGGTTCACAAGTTCGAGCCCCGCGTCAGGCTCTGTGCTGACAGCTTGGTGCCTGGAGCCTGTTTCAGATTCTCTGTCTCCCTCTCTCTCTGACCCTCCCCCATTCATGCTCTGTCTCTCTCTGTCTCAAAAATAAATAAACATTTAAAAAAAAAAAAGGAATAAAGTCATGATACAGGCTCTGGCGTGGCTGAGCCTGGAGCACGTCATGCTCAGGGAATAAGCCAGTTCCAGAAAGACAAATGCTGTGATTCCGCTCTAGGAGATCTCTGGGGGTGTTCCAGCCACACAGACAGAAGGCAGAAAGGTGGGGGCAGGAGATGGGAGTAGCTGTTTGACAGTTGTGGCCTCAGTTTTACCAGAAGAAAGCTCTAGAGATCTGTGACACTACCCAGTGTCACTAACGCTGCGGAGCTCTATTAAGAGTGCTTACAAGAGTAAATTTTCTACTGCATATTTTTTACCACATTTTTTTAAAAACAAAGATGTGATGGAACAGTTTTATCTGAAAGTGCTGGAAATTACATACTTCACATCTATTTAAACACTTACTTATTTTTGAGAGAGAGCACACGCAAGCAGGGAAGGGGCAGAGAGAGAATCCCAAGCAGACTCCGCGTTGTCAGAGCAGAGTCTGGCACCGAGCTCAATCCCACAAATCTGAGCCGAAATCAAGAGTTGGACACAACTGACGGAACCACCCAGGCACCCTTATTTTTGCATCTGTTTAAATATATGAAGAAAAAAGTGGGATGTCAACTTAAAAAGTATGAGCGAGTAAATGTTTTCCAAGACTCTTTAAGAAGCACTCAGGCCAGACAGCTGGGAGGCCACCATGGTGGATGAGCTCCAGGGGCCAATCTGTGTGACCTTCGATGGCATCAGAATCACCGCAGACAAGGTCAAGTCCAGTGGAAAGACATGTGGTTGGGACCCACAGGCAGGCAACTGTTCCCGCCTGAAGGATGGCCCTGGCCCTGGTGACAGTTTATAGGGTGAGGCAGCTCTGAAATGAGGGGTCAGCTGAATTCTCTAGAATCTTCTAGAAGCCTCTGGAATTGTGTGAAATCCAAGTGCTATCTGTGGGTCCATGAACCTAGGACCTCAGGCCTCTGAAATGGCACACGCGGTTAGGAATGAGAATCCCACCGGGTGTTCCTATCAAATCTGGTGAATTTGCTAAATCTGCTGACTGGCCACCCGCAGAGGAGCAGTGGGGCCCGTGGACCCACCCCCTGGTCAGGCGCTGAAGCCCTTCCTGCAGGGGAGTCGCGCCACGCAGATGAGAAGCTGCTCTTGGCCACGAGATGCATCGGCTCCGGGGTGCCCTTCCGGGTCCTAAAGCTGTGCCCCCTGCCCCGTGTGTCTCACTCCTAGAGCAGAGGTTTGTCCTGGGAGAGATTTTGCTTTGGAGAAGGAGGCTGACTTCTTTTCACGTCTTCGTGCCTACTGGGTGCTTGCCTTTTCGTTTTGTGTTTCCGAGTCATGAGCGTCCTCCTGCCCCTCACGGCCATCCTCTGAGACCTGAGCCCACCTGCCTCCTCCCCACACGGGTGGTGGGCCTCCTGTCCTGTGTGCCCTGGTGCTGGGTTACTCTAACGGGTCCTCAGATGCTATCTACCGGCTCGTCTTAACCCGGAACACACCGAATGTGTCATTTTCTGGTTTCAGTTGCAGGTGAATTTACTGTCCAAATTTTTGCTGATCGCGAAGTCTTGCTACGAGCAAAGGAACTTTGCGACGGCCATGCAGATCCTGGGCGGCCTGGAGCACCTCGCAGTGAGGCAGTCCCCCGTGAGTCACCTCCGGGGGCGCCGGCCAGGGGCGGGCGTGGGGGCACCGGCACGGCCACGGGGGTTCACTGTGCTTTTCTTGTAGGCCTGGAGAATTCTGCCCGCGAAGATAGCAGAGGTCATGGAAGAGCTGAAAGCCGTGGAGGTACTGGTGCTGTGCCTGAGCTTCTGGCGGCTTCTGTCCACCTGGGGCTTCCCCTAAGGACGCACCGCGTGCACCTCCGCGGGGCTCACCGGGCAGAGTCCGCGTCGTGGCCCCCGGGCCGCACGGCCCCCTCGGAGTCGTGCGTGGAGCAGCCCGGCTAGCCTGGTCCTGCACGCCTCCCCGTGAGGCCTCTGCCACTCAGCCGGGCGGAGACCGAGGGGCCAGTGCCCAGGGTACAGGTGCCCAGAGGACCAGACTGAGCTGAGCTGGCCCTCTGGCCTCGGTGCTCCTCCCCGAGTACAGAGGCACCGGCCCCATGAGATCCGAAACGAGGAAGCGCTGGAACGGTGGGCATTTCCCCGGAAGCGGCAGCAGGAGCAGAGGCCCCGCGGCCCCCACCCCGGGCCCGGCCCCCTGCAGGGCGGGAGGGCTGCTGCGTGTCCTCGGTTGACGCCGGAAACAGGTCCCTGAAGCCGGCCGGCCTGGGTCTTATTGTCACTTGGGCAGCTGGGTCACCTGGCTGTTTTCCGGAGCCCCGCAGAGAGTAGGTTAGGAAACGATGGCGGG